>NC_050573.1:208007672-208353073 GCF_011100635.1 Trichosurus vulpecula
AGGTCCCTTCCCAACAATGGGGCAGGGCCAGAGGAGAGCATAAGGAAGGAGTATTCAAATAACAGATCCTCAATTAGGTAGGGGAAGGGGTATATCTGGATACATCCCTTAGTTTCCCCTTCAATTCCCATGACCCAAGGGGTTGAGGAGTGGGTAGGGCCAGAGTAATTTATTAAAACAGAGAACATAGCCATGATAAAGTGGGTAACCTTACTTTCAGCCTCAATTTTTGCCCAGGGTTCCGCGAGAGAAGTGGAGAAAGTGGGAGTGCTGCCAAGCCCCAGGTTCCCCATCATTCACAGTCTTGAGAAGACTGGAGGACAGGGTACTAAGGAGGTGACTCTACCACCTTTCTAGCTTTGGGGACAATCCTTCCTTTATTGTCCCTCAAGGTCACATTAGCATGGTGCTGGAGACCAGTGACCTTCCTTGTGGCATCGAAAGCAGGTTCTCCCACTGCCCAAGCCCCCAGGCTTCCTCAGAGAGGGCACTCCTTGGATCTTTTCCTGGCCATGGCAGCAGCTAAGAATTGAACATGTTCTCTGTCTCTAGCTCTTTCCCTGCATTCTTTTTCCTCTGCTTTGACTAAATCTCTGTTGTTGAAAACTCCAAAGGCTGTCTTCAGTAATTGGGCCTGAAGTGTTTGGGGTCCCATTGACAATTTCTGTAGTTTCCTCCTAATATCTGGGGCAGACTGATTAATGAATTCCATACTACGGATTGCCACTCCTTCCATAGAGTCAGGATCTAAATTCATATATTTCTTAATAGCTTCTACTAGCTAGTCTTGGAAAAGGTCAGGGTTTTCCTTTTCTCCCTGAGTAATTTCCCTAATTTTTTGAAAAATTTATTTGCTTTTGAATTGCGGTTCTTAGGCCTTCTGTCAGGCAAATTAGCATATGGTCCCTCTTTCCCCTATCCTCACTCTTTTGATAATCCCATCCTGGGTCACTAGTGGAAACAGCAGCTGTTCCTGGGGAGTATTTTGTGGAATCATCACTAGCCAAATGATCCCCAAATTTGGGTCTTGTTCCCAGATTCTCCTCTTCTTCTCAGTGGTACAACAGGTGGAGAAGAGGATATGCAGATCATGCTAAGAAAGCTCGAGCCTTAGTGGGATCTTCCAAGTATTGCCCCAATTTCTCTTTAATCTGAGTGAGATCAGAAATGGAGAATGGAACACATACTCTAATTGTTCCACTAGTTGAAACAGTTACTTCCCTTAAGGGAAAAAGCCCTGATGCTGCTGTGGGGTCTGGGGCCTGGGGAGGGAGGTAGGAAGTCCCACTTCTTATGAAGGAGGGGCTGGGGAGTGCCAGCTGATCTGTATTGGACTGAGAAGCTGGGAGATCTGACTGGCAGGGGAGAAGATCAGCTAGTACCTGAAGAGAGGTAGGGATCAGAGAGGGAGAACCAAAGAGAACTGAGTGGGTGTCACTTCAGGGAGAGGGACTAGGGGAGGAGGTACTGCCATGGGGACAGGGCCCTAAGCTAGAACCCGAGTAGGGGCCAACTCGGGGGTAGGGCCCATGGTGGTAGATACTGCAGGGCCTGCAGTAGGGGCAGGCCCTGAGGCCAGAAGCTGAGTAGGGGTAGCCTTGAGGGGTGGGGCTGAAGGGGGAGCTGCCTACATGAGACCCATGGCTGGGACCTGAGTAGGAGTCACAGGGGGGAGGGGCAATGGGAGGAAATGCAGGATAGGAGATGTGGAAGGTGAACACTGCAGGAAAAGATGGGGTTTAGGCTAGAGGAAAAGGGAAGGGAAACCAGGGTAAGGAGGGGGTGGCCAAGGAAGGGGGACACAGGAAATAAGAGGGCTGGAGGGGAAGTTGGGGAGCAGCAGGAGGAGTAAGGGGAGGTTGGGGTGGGGATAGGATCTGGGGGGTGAGAATGGAGGCAAGGGGCAGGGCAAAGCCCTGGGAGCCATAAGATGGGGGTTATCCAAAATGACCAGTTGACCCCCATTCCCCCTTTGTGGGCTTGCTATGAGCATCTTACAATCTTTTCTGAGAACAGTGTTCCAAGAGAGCTTGATGAAGGCCATTATGTAGGTAATTTCTATCCATTTTCCTTCTTGGCAACAGTATAATTCTAACTGCAAGAGTGTATTATTTTATAAAGTCCTGAAAATGGGCCATGTTTGGTGGTCCTCTAGGTGATACTGAGGCCAAACAGTGTTGCAAAAGAACACCAGCTTTTTCTTTTTTAAGTTATTTAGAGAAACTAAAATTTTTTGAATTTTTTAAAAGACAACCCAAAGGTAAATTTTTGGGAATTGAAGAGGATTGATCCAGTATAGGTGTAGGGGCTGGAAGTCCCACCTTCTGTAAAGGAGGGTCTGGGAACAAGCCTCAGGGGGAAAAAAGTACCTCAAGTTTTCCCAATTCCTTGGTCCCCAGAGAATTGAGAGAATTGGGCTTATGCTTCTGGGTAGGGCATCTGTCCTTGTCTGTGTCATTGTCTTTGTCTTTGTCCTCTATGCTTAGGAAAGTGTGCCAAGGTCCATGGCCTAGAATATAACCACTGGATTCAGAACCTGAAAGTGTTAGGTGGTGTATGAGACAGCCTTGTAGCTGTCTGACCTAATGGGACCTGAGAGGTCAGGCCCAAAAAGCACTTCCAAAATACTTGGAAGGCAAGAAAGGGATAGGTTAGGGGGAGGCTTACATACCTTCCAATCTTGACTGGAGAAGAACTTGAGATTAGCAGTTTTTCCTGGTTTCAGGGAACCAAAATGTTGAGTTTTTTTAAGGGTTTAGGGGTACTCAGGACCCCAAAATACCAACACTCTGGGTCCTGCCTAATGAATTCAACCCAAGCCTTCTTACAGTCGAAGAAAAACAAAGTTTATTAAAGATTCGCCACATTGGCTGGACTCTTAAGGAATCTGATCCCTTGTGAGGATCCTGTTGACAAGCTGGCCAGATTCAATCTGAGGTTTCATGGAAGCAAGATGAGACTTAGATACAGAAAGATTGTGGGAGGGATCTGGGGATGGTCAAGTAGTCTGGGATGATGGGAGGAGGGGTTTAGGGAGCATGTTGCTGGGACTGGGGGGACTGGGGTCAGGTTAGACTCCAGGAATGGGAATAAAGGGGAGAAATAGCTAAAAGCTACCTGGAGATGACTTACAATGGAGGGCCAGGCTAGTTTAAAGGTAAGAGATTAAGGTATAGATATTTTCATAGGATCTAGGGCCGGAAGCAGCTGGAGGCAATCAGGAGATAATCAGACAATGGAGGGATAGGCTAGGTTATTTGGGCATGAAAAGCCAGATCAAGTGGGATTCAAGGTGGGTTCAAGGGGTTTTCCAGAGACTGTACCCCATCATTAGGACTTCTGATTTAGCACTATCCTGCCTCCTATCAGTTATTACAAAGAATGCCAATACATGGCAGTACCTAGTACATAACAGTAACTTAATGGTTTTTTGCTTATTTTCATTCATTCATTCATTCATTCTTATTGCATGTATAAATTGAGAGAATAAGTTCTGGAAGTAGCCAACTAAAATTGAATGGATATAATAAGGGCAATGTAGATGTTCTAGTTAGAGGCCAGAGTTTTGAGATGGTTTGTGAAGGAGCCCATAATTCTAGAATGATGGTAAGAAGTGAGACTATTCCACAGAGGCAAGAATCAGTGGTGTGTGGCAAACTTTAAATGTAGCTTCCAGGCATTAGAATTGAATTACTCCATTTATCTATTTCCTTTACTAAATGAAGGGCTTTCTGCTATTAATGATGTACTTAATAGGTTAGTCCTTTCTATGCTATTTAAATGACGACTGTCAAGGACAACTGGGTCTTTGAATTTACATTACTGTCATATACTTGTTAACTTCTTAGGGGGAAAATCTCATAAAAATGAACAAATCCTGTTATCTGATTTTAAAAAGCAAAATCTACTTTTGAATTTGGCAATGTTACCCTCTCCAAAGTGTTTCCAGTCTGGCCCACAACAAAGTGGATGAAGTTAAGAGGCTAGAATCATAATGAAAGATATACTTCTCCAATCATAACAGAAGATGGAAAGATAAAAGTAGAATTGGCTAGTTCTAGAAAGTCAGCAATTGCTTGCAACTATATGTTACAGGATGAGGATTTTGGTGAAGTGAATACAGGTGAAGATACGTGAGAGTTACAAAAGCATAAGAGAGACTTCCTATTTCCTATTGCAAGAGGTTTTGCTTTAGAGAACCTTATAGGAAAGAGGATTTCCCCCACCCCTCTTTCAGCTAATCCAGTTTCTGGTAATAGTTCTTTGGGAATGTAGAGTAGGAAGGGTTGCAACAAAAAGTATCCAGTACCACCAATTTTTCTTGATCACTTATTTGTCAGTTAAACTTACCTTTCACTGTGATTTTTATTCTCAGTATTCAAACAGCAATAGTGAAATATTCAGATCATAGCAGGAAAGGGAACTTTCCTTAGCAAGTCGCTTATCCTACCTGCCTCAGTATAACTTCCAAAAAATTGGAAATACATGATTCTTGTTATAGTAAAATGCAAGTCTAGGGTATAGATGGCATACAAAAGCTTTATTTTTTCTACAAGTTACAGAAGGGAGAAGTGAGTTGATTGACAATTTTCCTGTCACCCAATTGAACTATGCATTCAAACAATCTCCTTACTGATATACATAGTGAAGAAATAAGGAAGAATGGAGAATAGGCAACTTGAACCTTCAGCTGACCAACGAGGCAAGGCAAGGAATCATTACTCTTTCACTGGGCTTAGGGGGAGAAAAGCAAGACAACTTTATTTTATTTTATGAACACCATAAATATAGCATGAGAAGTTGAGAAGAGAAAATAACAACATATGGAGGTGTAAACATGACTGTTAGACACTGAAATAAAAGCTATATTAAAGATAGAATCACTCATGCCAAGAGCAAGAAGATACAGGGCCTTTCATTTTTTTTGTATCAGACCATGGAGATACTTCTTCATAGAAATATCTAAAAATTTGAAAATGCCCATTATGTGCAAAGAAATATTCTAGGCAGACTGCAGCTCCCTCCATTTTGTGTTAAGCATTTGCTCACCAATTAAAGAACCTCCTTGTCAAGCTCCCCATCCTAATGACCCCACTACAAGAATATCCTGTGTGATCTGTCTAGGGAGACTTCAAAGCTTCCTTAATTTCAGTAATCTCCTTGGTCATTCAGGTCAGGGTATCTTATCTAATCACCCAAATCTTACAGCTACCCTTTAAATCTCCTTTAACCTGAAACCTTCCCTCTCCTTTGTGCCTTAAGCATATATAAGCTTTGTTATTTTCTTCCTTCAAGGAGTCTATGCCCTTGTGAGTAGGTCTTCTTTGATACTCTGGGGTCTGGTTATTTCTGTTTCATCTGTGGAATACAAAGATTAAAAATGCCACAGTCACTACTCTCAGGGAGCTTTTATTCAAATTGAGGGAAAAGGCATATACATAGGTAAATATATTAAAAGATAGACTGTTATACACATATATTAAAACAGGAAGTAGCATGTCAAGTTTAAGGAATAGTTTCAATTTTGCTGTAACATACATATGAAAGAGAGTAATAAGGCTCAATATTTAGGTTAAGACATTGATGCCAGAGTCCACACCCACAAGTTTGGCAGCTGTGGGAGAAGTCAGAAGGACCATCCCTTAGAAGACATATGCATTGACAACTGTAAGAAATTTCCTCCAATTGGTCTTCGAATCTGAGTTTCTGGTCAGCATAACATAGTTCCTTAATTAAGAGCCTCTAAACACATTGAGATGGTCCAGTTTCTCAGCCATGTAGACCTCAAAATTTGCTTTTTGCCATATAGACAATAAAAGCCAATGAAAGTTTTAGAGAAAGGAAATAACATGGATCTGTCAGCTCTGTCAAGGTGTATTGGGTAGGGCTGAGATTAGAGTAAGGGAGTCTACTTAAAGAATCCATATGAAATATGATGATGGCCTGAACTAAGATAGGAATAATATAATTGGAGTAAAGAGGGCAGATACTAGAAATATTATGGAGGTGAAATTGACAGAACTTGATAGTTTAATGAATGTGGTTCATGAAGGAGAGAAGAATCAAGGTTAACTCTAAGTTTTAAAGTCTGAATTGTCAGCTGAATGGAACTGGCCTTTAACCTATGGGTGGCCAAGCTGAACAGAGCAGACTAGAGACAGGAGAGTCAGGAATCAAACAGAAGTTTAATTTCAAAATGAGGAAAACATCTTGCAAGCAAGGATACATGCCAGAAACTCGACCCTAGTGGGGGAACTTGCTTTAGTGTGGCAAGATGTTAATATTTATACCCAAGGCTATACAATGAGCTGTAGGCCTGGCAGTGAGGGGTAACCAGAACAATGAGACAACATTGATTCATAACAGGACTTCATGAGCAGAACATGAATCGAGCAGGTGCTTGTCCAAGCTCAGAGAACACCTAGTGCTGGTCAAAGAAATACAATAATTATATGAAACAATTCTAGGATTTTGCTGAGGCTGAGATCATCCAGAGGGTAAGCACAAAGGATTGTTGCTATGCCAAGCTCAGGGCACAGCATGCTTGCTGGGCCTCAGCTCTGGAAAATAAGATGTTCCTAATATCTTGACATTTTCCCCTTTTGGCTAAAGGAGGGAGGTTCTGAAAGAACCCCTACCTTTCTGGCCCATAGAGGAGAGGCAGGTATAAGGAAAGAAGGCCAGGATAAGATGTTGCTCAGGAGGCTAGTTCCTTGAGGGCACCTACTGGGGAAGTGTGTCCCAGGTATCATTGCTAGCCATTGTTGACTTGCAAGCAGTAAAGGGGGGTCGGGCAAGAATATAGAGGAAAAAAATGCCAACACACACTTGAATCAGGGTCTTGGTGGTTGGGCACATAACAAAAAAGAAGAGAAAAAAAGTAGGACAGCATACTCAGCCCTCATCCAGAATCTTGGGACATCTGTCTCATCTGGATGTTAGCTACTCCTGGGTACATACTTGACCTCAACCTTGAGGTCCCGAGAAGATTACCATCCATTGAAGATCAGGGGCTTTCTTCAGATGATCTAGGAGTCCACACCCACAAGTTTGGCAGCTGTGGGAGAAGTCAGAAGGACCATCCCTTAGAAGACGTATGCAATGACAATTGTAAGAAATTTCCTCACGTCAGTCTTCGAATCTGAGTTTCTGGTCAGCATAACGTTTCTTAGTTAAGAGCCTCTAAACACATTGAGATGGTCCAGTTTCTCAGCCATGTAGGACTTTTTGTTCGTAAAGTTCCTGGGTTTGTTTTGGCAAGTAGACTCTCAAATATTTTATAATGTCTATGGTAACTTTAAGTGGAATTTCTCTTTCTATCTCTTGCTGTTGTTAGTAATTTATAGAAATTTATGTATATATGTGTATATATATATATATATATATACATACATATATATAGTAATATATAGAAATGCTAAGGATTTATGTGGGTTTATTTTATATCCTGCAACTTTGCTAAAGTTATTTATTTCAAATAGTTTTTTTTACTTGACTGTCTAGGATTGTCTAAGTATATCATCATATCATCTGCAAAGAGTGATAGCTTTATTTCTTTTTTGCCTATTCTAATTCCTTCAATTAATTTTTCTTCTTTTATTGCTAAAACTAACCTATCTAGTACAGTATTGAATGAGAGTGATGATAATGGACATCCTTGTCTCACCGACAATCTTATTGGAAACGCTTCTAACTTATCCCCATTACATATAATGCTTGCTTGATGGTTTTTGGTAGATGTTACTTTCATTTAAAGGAAGACTCCATTTATTCCTATGCTCTCTAGTGTTTTTAATAGGAATGGGTGTTGTATTTGTCAGAAGCCTTTTCTGCATCTATTAAGATAATCATATGCTTTTTGTTAGTTTTGCTGTTGATACAATCAATTATGCTGATAGATTTCCTAATACTGAACCAGCCCTTCATTCCCGGAATAAATCCTACCTGGTCATAGTGAATTATTCTCGTGATAAGTTGCTCTAATTTTTTTGCTAATATTTAATTTAAATTTTTTGCATCTATATTCATTAGGGAAATTGGTCTATAATTTTCTTTCTTTGTTTCGACTCTTTCCAGTTTACATATAAGTACCATGTTAGTATCATAAAATGAATTTTGTAGGACTACTTTGCCTAGTTTCCCAAATAATCTATATAGAATTGGAATTAATTGTATTTTAAATGTTTGACAGAATTCGCTTGTAAATCCATCTGGCCGTGGAGATTTTTTCCTAGGGAGTTCATGGATGGCTTGTTCAATTTCTTTTTCTGAGACGGGGTTATTTAAGTATTTTACTTCCTCTTCTATTAATCTGGGAAATTTATATTTTTTTTGTAAATATTCCTCCATTTCACTAAGATTGTCAAATTTATGGGAATATAGTTAGGCAAAATAATTCCTAATTATGGTTTTAATTTTGTCTTCAGTTGTGGTGAATCCACCATTTTCATTTTTGATACTGGTAATTGGGTTTTGTTCTTTCTTTTATTTTAAATCTAATTAACCAAAGGTTTATCTATTTTATTGTTTTTTTTTCATAAAATCAGTTCATAGTTTTATTACTTCAATAGTTTTCTTCATTTCAATTTTATTAATCTCTTCTTTGGTTTTCAGTATTTCTAATTTGGTATTTAGTTGGGGATTTTTAATTTGTTCTTTTTGTAGCTTTTTTAGTTACATGCCCAATTCATTGATCTCCTCTTTCTCTATTTTATTCATGTAAGCATTCAGAGATATGAAATTTTCCCTAAGAACTTCTTTCTCTGCATCCCATAAGTTTTGGTATGTTGTCTCATTATTGTCATTCTCTTGGATGAAGTTATTGATTGTTTCTATGATTTGTTGTTTGACCCACTCATTCTTTAGGATTAGATTATTTAGTTTCCAATTGATTTTTAGTCTATCTTTCCATGGCCCTTTATTACATATAATTTTTATTGTATTGTGATCTAAAAAGGATGCACTTAATATTTCTGCCTTCCTGTATTGAATTGGGAGGTTTCTATGCCTTAGTACAGGGCTGTCCAAAATGTGGCTCACAGTGTGATTTTATGCAGCCCACCTGTGGGTGTTAATTTTCACGAGTGAAAAAATAAAATAATAACTTGGATGGAATGTGTATTTGATTTTTTAATTCCATCACTAATATATAATCTCATTGATGCTAATTTTCTTTGGTGTTTTTAAGCAGTGTTATGGAGGGAACATATCGTACAGAATTTTTGATCAATCTGTGGGATGCATTCTGTCTGTATGATGCAGACTAGTCAATATGAACCTACCTTTATACTGCTGTGTTGTCGCTTTGTTGTTTTGTGTTTGCTTTTTCATCATGGTTCTCAAGTACACCAATAATTCTTAAATTATCTCTCTGGGATCTATTTTCCAGGTCAGTTGTTTTTCTAGTGAGGTATTTTACATTTTCTTCTATTTTTTCATTCTTTAAAGAGATTTTGTTTGACTGATTCTTGATGTCTCATAGAGTCATTAGCTTCTACTTGCCCAATTCTAATTTTTAACAAAATGTTTTCTTCAGGTAGCTTTTGTCTCTCCTTTTCCATTTGACCAATTCTACTTTTTAAGGAGTTGTTTTCTTCAGTGCACTTTTTTTTCCCATTTTGTCAATTGTAATTTAAATTTTTTCTTCTACCTCTCTTATTTGACTTTTAAAATCCATCTTGAGCTCTTCCAAAAAGGCTTTTTGGGCTTGAGACCAGTTCATATTCTTCTTTGACATTTCGGATGTGTCCATGTTATCCTGTCCTGAGTTTGTTTTGATCTTCCCTGTCACCAAGATATTTCTCTATGGTCATTGATTTTTTTTAATTCTTCTTGCTCATTTTGTTTCCCTTTTTTTCTTCCTTTTAAATTTGATCTGTGCTTCTGGGGCCCAGGGGCTACTGTCCTAGACTTCTTGTGCTGGGGGCTAGAGGCCTGGTTATTGATTTTCTGTGCTGGGTCCTCAGGTGCTGGCAGTTGGATATTGTAGTCTTCTCGTATTTTACCTGATGTTGAGCTCCAGGTGGTGTGTGCCTGGCGTTGGCACTTGCCTGCTCCTTCACCCTGGAGTTCAGGATCTCCCACTGGTCCACTGAGGTCTTGCTGCTGGCTTGCTGGGATGCCTCCAGCCCTGTACTGGTCCCCATTAGCTGCAGCAAGAGGGACCTTTTCTGTTAATCTCCCTAGCCTCCTCAGCTAAAAGACTGCCATACCATATACGTTTTTCTGCTGGCTCCACTATTTCAGGATATTTCCTGGGGCAATATTATCTGGGTTTTTCAAGGTCAACAAGGGAGGGTGACAGTGACTTACTGCTTACTCTATTATCTTGGCTCCTGGAAGTTTAAATGGATGACTTTCAAATATTCAGTATGTGGGCTGATAGACCCAGGAGTAGTTGCCATTGCTGCAGGCCCTATGAAGGATTGTGCTTTTAACTCACCCAGTTCTGACAGACTCCCCTCCTGCACTGAGAGGTCTGACAATCTCCACTGGTGCCAGTGATTCAGTTTGCTGGGGTCTGCTCCAGCTTTGCTATGGTAGAGTCTGTGTTGATGTAGCCTGTGCACTAGACTGTGTTCCTCTCCAAGCCTGGTGCAATAGATCCTTTCAACCTTCCAGGTTGGCTGGAGATCTGCCACACTCTGTCTCTTTGTGGATTCTACCTGATACTTGTAATTCTTAAAAATTTTATCACTAATAGTTAGCTAGAAGGACTATACATACATAGAGGTTATGGGCATGAGGTGAGTTTGAAGAAATGACATGCAAAAAATTAAAGCATAAGAAAAAGGAGTACATTAGATGCGGAAGGAAGGGAGAGGTAGAATGGGCTAAATTATTTCAAATGGAAAGGAGTGGAAGACCTATTACAATGGACAGGAAGATGGGAGTATGGGCAAAGAAAATCACTTGAACTTTACTCTCATCAGTATTGACTTAAAGTAGGAATAATTTACACAGTCAGTTGAATATAGAAATACATCTTGCCCAAGTAGTGGGGGAGGAGATTATGTAAATGGGTAGAAGGACTGACAGAAGGGAGAGCTAATTGGGGAAGGTGGTAGACAGAAACAAAACATTGGTGAGGAGGGAAAGGGTAAAAGGAGAAAGAGGACAAACAGGAGTAAAAATAAGATAGGGAGAGATACATGGTTAGCAATCATAACTGTGAATGTGAATGGGATGAACTCTCCCATAAAATGGAAGTGGATAGTGGAGTGGATCAAAAACCAGAATCCGACATTATGTTATTTACAAGAAACACACAGGAAACAGAGAGAGACACACACAGAGTAAAGGAAAGGGTCTGGAATAGAATCTGTTATGCTTCAGCTGAAGTGAAAAAGCAGAGATAGCAATCCTGATCTCAAACAAAGTAAAAGTAAAAACAGACCTAATTAAAAGAGATAAGGAAAGAAATAACATCTTGCTAAAAGGTACCATAGACAATGAAGAAGTATCAATACTAAACATATATGTACCAAGTGGTGTGGCATCCAAATTCTTAAAGGAGAAGTTAAATGAGTTACAGGAAGAAATAGACAACAAAACTATACTATTGGAGGACCTCACATGAACCCTCTCTGAACTCCATAAATCCAACCAAAAAATAAACAAGAAAATAACTAAGGAGGTGAATAGAATATTAGAAAAGTTAGATATACATACCTTTGGAGAAAACCGAAAGGGAACAGAAATGAATATACCTTTTTCTCAAGAGCATGTAGCACCTACACAAAAACTGACCAGGTAATAGGGCATAAAAACCTCAAAATGAAATGTAGAAATGTAGAAAAATTAAATGTATTCTTTTCAGGTCATAATGCAATAAAAATTACATTTGACAAAAGGCAGTGGAAAAGAGATGAAAATTAATTGGAAACTAAATAATCTAAGATTGAGCAATTAAAAGCATAAATCATAGAAACTGTCAATAATTTCACTGAAGAAAAACACAGCAGTGAGACAACATATCAGAATTTATGGGATGCAGCCTAAGCATTACATAGGGGAAAATTTATTTCTCCAAATTCTTACTTCAACACCTGAAAGAATAGGTTAATGAGTTGGGTGTGCAACTAAAAAAAACCTAGAAAAAATTGAAAGTCCCCAATTGAGCACCAAATTGGAAATCATGGAAATCAAAGGTGAGGTTAATCAGATTGAAAGTAAAAAACAAACAAAAAAAATAAGAAAGATAAGCTATTGGTTCTCTTGTTTAAAAAAAAAGATGAAAACCAAATATTCAGTATCAAAAATTAAAAGGGTGAAAGGACCACAAATGAAGAAATCAAAGCAATTATTATGAAATATTTTACCCAATTGTATGCTAATAAATCTGACAATCTGGGTGAATATTTATAAAATTAATTTCAAAAAATGCAAAGGAAGATAGCCTAGCAATACCAGATCTCAAACTGTATTATAAAGCAATAATCATCAAAACTCTCTGACACTGGCTAAGAAATAGAATGGTGGATCAGTGGAGTAGAATATATACAGTAAGAGAGCATTCAATGGCCATAGTAGCCTAGTGTTTGATAAACCCAAAGACCCCAGCATTTTGAATCAGAACTCACTATTTGACAAAAACTTCTGGGAAAACTGGAAACCAATAGGACACAAACTAGGTATAGACCAATATCTCATACCATATACCAAAATAAGGTCAAAAGGGGTATACAATTTAGATGTAAAGGGTGACACCATGAGCAAATTAGAAGAGTAAGGAATAGTCTACCTGTCAGATCTATGGAGAAGGAAGAATTCATCACCAAAGAAGAGATAGAGAGCACTAGGAAATGCAAAATAGATAATTTTTATGATATTAAATTTTAAAAGTTTTTGTACAAACAAAACCAAAAGCAACCAAGATTGGAAGGAAAGCAGAAAATTGGGAAACAATATTTATATCAAGTATCTCTGATGAGGGCCTCATTTCTCAAGTATATAGAGAATTGAGTCAAATTTCCAAGAATAGAAGCCATTCCCCAATTGATAAATGGTCAAAGGATATGAACAGACAATTTTCATAAGAAGAAATCAAAGCTGTCTATAGGCATATGAAGAAGTGCTGTAAATCACTTTCGATTAGAGAAAATGCTCACTGTTGATATTACCACTTCTCTCCAAATAACCTTCCTTCTCTCCTCAAATTTTTTTTTGTTGTTGTTGTCTTGTATAGTGATTTGGTAGGGAAAACAATACCCCCCACCTACTGTGTCTCCTCTCACAAGCTCATTGTCATCACTTGCCTGGTACATCTAGTCAGTTGTCAATTTTAAAATTTCTGTCTTCACAACAACCCTTGCATATGTCCCTTCCTTTCCTTTTATATACTTATCACTCTAGTTCAAGCCCTTTCATCCAGACTTATGAGATCTTCTAACTGATCTCTGACTATCAGGTTTCTCCCTACTCTAATGCATCTTCTATACTTTTCCCGTAGTACTTATTAATGTCCAAATGTCCAAAGTAATTATTATGTTCAAAATCTGACCATGTTATCCCTCTACTCAGAAAACTCCAGTGGTCCTTGTTACCTGTAGGACCAAAATAAATTCTTCTTTTTAGAATTTTAAATCAACCAACTTAAATTTAGACCAGCTTGGTCCATACCTAGTTTTATAGCATTCTTATACATTATTCCCCTTCATATGCTCTATGATCTAACTCTCCATGACAACTTATAGAAATACACACACACACACACACACACAGTGGGCCATCTCCTGTCTCCCTGCCCTTGTACGTTCTGTCACCTATCCCTGGAATGCACTCTTTCCTCACCTCCATCTCTTGTAATCTCTGTTTCCTTTCAAAACTCAGACCAAGTGTTACTCTCTACATGAAACTTGATCTCATCAGCTGAAGTCCATTCCCTCTCAAAACTACTTTTTATTAATGTTGTACATATTACATGTGTATAAAAGGATTGCACAGAGAACGTGCAGAACTTCCCCTCCTTCCTGCCAGCTGGCTGTGGTGATTCAGCATTTGAGCACTTCAGAGATGACTAAGTTCCTGGCTGTTTTCAGCCATATGGTGGTTCAGTGATGAAAGTTCTTGGAACTTTTGTGTGATGCAGGAAACTCTGGGTGAACTTTTATTTAGATGTCTGTCCTAGTGAAATGGGCTGGAAAGTAGGGTTTCAGGCCAATAAAAAAGGAAGTGGGAGTTTCTGGCCATATGCCTGGAGTGGATTACACCATGTTGACTATCACCTCTCTTCAGACACTGATGGAATTGGCTTAGGACCCTGAACTCAAGAACTCTAAGAATAGCAAGTGTCTTTCATACTATGGAGGAAGGCAGTTAGGTGGTTCAGTAGATAGAACTCCTGGCCTGGCGTCAGGAAGACATGAGTTCAAATGTGACCTCAGAAATTAGCTAGCTGGGTGACCATGGGCAAGTCACTTAAACCTGCTTGCCTCAATTTCCCTATTGGTAAAATGAGTTGGAGAAAGAAATGAAAAACCACTCCAGTATCTTTGCCAAGAAAACCCCAAATGGGGTCACAAAGAATTGAACATGACTGAAACAACTGAAAAACAACAACAGCCATATTATCAACACTACTTTTAAGCTAGCCATTTCTGCGCATAACTGTGGGGAGCAACCCTCATGAAGAAGGTGTCCATCATTGAAGCAAATAGTGACACTAACCAAAGGATCTGAGACCCCTCAGTTACCCTCAGTCTAGTTCAGCCTGTCTGCCAAAATGGTTCACCAGGGTCTGGCCACTGTGCATGCTACAGCTTCTTGGAGCCACAAGTGAGAGTTAGATGGATCAGGTAGACACCAGCGGTGGAAAGCAGCCCTGAAAAGGGCTCAAAAGTCCCCACACCAGAAGTACTAGTTCTTTCCTGAACACAGTCTACACCCTGGGCAATTTTCAGACAAAGAAATCAAAGCTATCTATAGTCATATAAAAATACTCTAAATAGCTATTTATTAGAGAAATGCAAATTAAAACAACTCTGAGCAACCTCCTCACATTTATAAGATTGGTTATTATGACAAAAAAAAAAGGAAAATGGTAAGTGTTGGAGAGAATATGGGAAAACTGGGACACTAAAGCACTGTTGGTAGAGTTGTGAACTGATCCAACTGTTTTGTAGAACAATTTGGAAGTATGCCCAAAGGACTATAAAATTGTGTATACTCTGATCCAACAATATAACTACTAGATCTGTGTTCTGAAGAGATTAAAAAAAGAGATAGAAAAGACCTACTTGTATAAAATATGTATAGCCACTCTTTTTGTGGTGGCTAAGCAATGGAAATTGAGGGGATGTTAATTGGAGAATGACTGAACAAGTTGTGGTATATGATTACAATGGAATATTAGGATATTATCAGGAAAAAAACTAGAACGATTACATGAAATGATACAAAGTGAAGTGAGCTGAACCAGGAGAACCTGGTACACAGTAACAACAATATTGGATGATGAATTGTGAATGACTTAGCTATTCTTGGAAATATGATTCAAGACATTCCCAAGGACTAATGATGAAAAATGCTAACTGCCTCCAGAGAAAGAACTGATTTGTCTGAATATAGACTGAACCATACCATTTTTCATTTTTTTTCTTTTTTTGTTTGAGTTTTACCTCATAAAGTGACTAATATGGAAATGCTTTACGTGATCACACATGTATAACCTATATGAGATTGTTTACTGTCTTAAGTAGTGGGGGGAAGAGAAGGAAGGGAACCACAAATGTTAAATTTTATTTTTACATGTAATTGGGGAAAATAAAATATAAATAAAATGAAATATATGCCTTAGAAAGGAAGGAAGGAAGGAAGGAAGGAAGGAAAAGAGAAAAGTGAGAGCTCCAAACGCTTGGGCCCAACAAAGAAGTCTATTAAGTCTTTGTTCTTGTACAGGTATATTTTGTTTCTCCCACTAGAATGTAAGCTACATGAAAGCTAGGACTGTTTCACTTTTTTGCTTTAAATCTCCAGCACTTGGCACAGTTCCTGGAATATAATAGGGGTGTAAAAAATGCATACCTATTAATTGATTGCCTCCTTGACCACAGCTCAAATTTAAGTCATTCAGATAAATTATGATATATAACATGATTACATATTCCACAAATTGAGTCAGGCAAATTACAAATATAAATATAAACATTTTAGGTGATATAGACAGTTGCAGTAGGGGAACAGAATAATCTTTGGCTATTTGACCTCACTCACTTTATTGAACTATAGCATTTTGGAGTTGAATGGGACCTCAAATGTTATGTAGTACAATCGATACCTGACCGGGATTCTCCTCTATAATTTCCAAACAAGTGACTATCCAACCTTAACTTAAAAAGTTCAAGGGAAAGGGTACCTTCTCCCCTGATTAAGCCCCTTCCACTTTTGGATAGTTTTAATTGTTAATTTTTTTAAAAAAAATTTACATTGAGCCTAAAGCTATGGTTCTGTAACTTGCAATAAGAAAGCCATATCTGAGAAGCTGGAAAGGACCTTGGAAGATATCTAGATCTACTCCTCTGGTTTTGTAGAAGAGGTAATGGAGGGTAAGTGTTTTGCCCAAGGTTGCACAGGTGGTTAATGGCAGAGAAAAGATCTAAATCTAGGGCCTAGGACTTCAGAGTCAATGATGTTTTCACTGTATCATGATGCTTTTCAACTAAGGAGACTGAGAATGAGAGAGTTTAAGTGACTTACCCAAGAAAAGATAGTAAGAAGCCCAGACAGAGGGCCTCAGTCGAGACCCTTGGACTCCACCTCCAGTTCTTTTCCCACTCTCCCGTACATTCATCTTTATCCCACTTAGCTGGAACAGTTGCCCTATTCTTTCTTTGGTCTAAATAGTTTGGCCAAGGTAACAAAACAAAATAGCCATATCTGTTTTGTTGTCCTTACTTTTTCTCATTTCCTTGCCAGCAGCAGTTTATTCTGTGTTTTATTAATACTCTTACTATTCTTATAGGACTAGGCCATATTTTCTACTCCCTCCCTAACATTCCTGACAAGTAGTCATCTATCTAGCTTCTTCTTGAAGACTTCCAATTATGTGAAAGCCATAATTAATTCGTTACCAAGTGTTATAAAAATGCCTTCTAAACTTGCAACAATCATATCTTAATAGTTCAATGATGTAAATACATTGGAGTTTCTTGAAAATGTGGTTCTTGGAGTCAATACTAGTTATAGAATTTCCTTATAGACAAGGTCAACTGATAACCAGTAAATTATGTATTTAATAATGCCTTTTTCTGAGCATTAGTCTGTTTATAGCAATAATTTGTCAATTCTTGGCAGTTTTTTTTTTCATTTTAAATGAGACTTTCCTTTGAACTTAGTCCATCTGACCCATTCCTTTTGACTTGAATGATCCTTGAAATGTTTGATTTCCCATATCAACAATTGCTACAAAACTCTAACAGTCACTGAAGTAGTTGCTCTTTCATGAACTATATTTTTTTGCACATTTCTTTGAAGGAATATCTATTCTTAAAAACCACAGAATTAAAACATAGCTAAAGAGAGCAATGAAACACTTGTGCATGACATGAAAATCAGTAGTCAGCTGATAGAGAACTAACTAAAGTTGGTGTTATTGTTCAGTTACATCTGACTCTTTGTGAACATACTATCCATGAGGTTTCCTTGGCAAAGATACTGCAGTGATTTGCCATTTCCTTCTCCAATGGATTAAGGCAAACAGAGGTTAAATGAATTACCCAGGGCCATACCGCTAGTAAATGTCTGAAGCTGTATTTGGACTAAGGTCTTCCTGACTCCAGGTCCAGAGCTTTATCCACAGAGCCACCTGGCTATCTCCAACTAAAAGTGCTAGAACTAACTAAATTCAGCTTAATCCAGTAGCTTAACCTAGTGTCAGTAGAAACATAGATACCAAACCATTCCCATCACAAAATGAAACCACATCAAGATTATTGGTTGTCACAAATAATTCATGCATTAATGTAAGAAACTATTGAAATGATCCAGGAGAAAGGTGGTGAATAAGTTCAATTAAGGAGTTCTGAATACTTTGCCTTTTTAATGAAGGCTAAGATTAGAATTAGATTTGTTAGTTGCCATATCATGTTTTCTGACTCATATTGAGCTTTCAGCGCATGAAAACATTCAGATCACTTTTTAGATAAATTGCTATCTTTTCACACTTCTCCCTCTTTGTACTTATGGATTCAACTGTACAACTTTATAGTTATTTTGGTTACATTTCATCTAGTTAGATTCTGCCTATCAAGAGCATTTTGAGTACCAGCTGTCATATAACATATTAGCCACCTTTCCCTGTTTTGACTAACTGCAAAATTGTAAGCATTCTATATATGCCTTCTCCCAAACTACCAATAATAAGATTAGACACTGTAAGGTAAGGAACAGATCTCTATGGCCCCACACTAGAAGCTCTCTTGTACTGACTACACTGACATGTAGTCTCTGGCCCACTCAGATTATTAAATATTAAGAGACCGATGATTGTTTCCCCCAAATAGTCCCATTTATCATGGTTTGCCTTCTGCTTCCTCTGATCAGGCATATAGATCTATTTTCTCCTTTTTTTTTATCTTCAAATATGTTTCTACTTCCTTGGAAGTGAAGTTTGCATTTACATTGATTCAGTAACAGTAGTAAATAGACTAGAGGTTGGCAGTTTGTCTTGGTTTTTTTTTGTTTGTTTGTTTGTTTTTGACCTGTGATATTATTGGTATAGAGAACTCCTCATAAGAATACTTTGCAAACAAAATATTGAGAGAGATGTTCAGGGCACTGAGACTTTAAGTGATTTTCCCAAGCATGTATCAGAGGTGAGACTTACATCCAGGTCTTCCTGATACCCAGATCAGCTCTCTGAACACCATACCTTGGTGAATTGGTTTACCAGACATAAAAACCAAACAAAAAAAAAACAAAAGCTTGTATACCCTGTTTTGTTTTTCCAACTTGCGGACTTTGGTCAGTAAACATCTTACATGTTCTTTGGTCACATTCTCCACTATTGTTATTTTTTAAAGTTTATATGCTTCTTTAGTTATGGGGTCTTGAATACAAAAATAGGCTCCTTGACATCCAGAATACAACCCAGAATATTTTTTGCTGTTTCTTTCAAATTAAAAAAATATTCTTAATTACAATTTTTTAATACAGCAAAAATGGACACTAACGTTAAGCATCACGTTTAAATACAAGCTTATGATTGAACAAACTTTAAAAAAAATAAGGACCATTCCTTATTTGCCATTCCTCATTGCCATTCCTCCCTAAAATCGAACCTTTTTGGATTTTTAATCTCTTACCCTTTTTATGGTTTAAAGGAAAGAAACCTTGAGCTCCTTCAATTGCTCACTTTCTTTGATGTTGGATTATCAAGCACTACCCATCCTCTCTACTCTTTGCCTTGTTTAAAGCTTCAGATTGCCTCCAGCTATTTTCTCCCTCAGCCGCAGGCTATCTGTTCACCCATTTTAGGCTCTTGGAACTAATTAAAGGAGAGGGCTCAGTTTGCTTATCCAAAGTTTTGGATCAGCAAGAAGGTCCCTATCATTCCCCCCAATTCTCTAGCCATATAAGCAAAGAAGAGAAACAGAAACAAGTACACAGCTGTGTGATGCTGTTGGGAACATAAAGACATTCATAACTATTTTCTCCCATTAGAATTGATCATTAGCTGTTACTAAGTTTACTAAATAAAGACTACTCATTAATCAGTCTCCTAGCAGACTTTACTAATTCCATTTCCTACCGTTTACCTTAGCTCGGCATGCATTCTCTATGAAAGGTACCCAAGAGAAGGAATTGTTTGAACTAGAGTGAAATGTAAATGAAGGAAGAGAAAAGTAATGAGAGATATTTAACAAGTGAGTTTTGAAGTTGACACTGCTACTTTCATTTCCTTAGAAGTCTAAATTATCTCATTTTTTTTCTTGTTTCCAGATTCCTTAAATTTCCTGTTCTTAATATCTTTTCTTCCTGGTAATACACCTCTCTGCTTCTTTCCTTTTCTGGGTGCTTTTCAGATTTTTTTTTTTGCTTAATTTTCTCAAATCTCAATTAGTTCATCCTATAGTAGGATCTCTGGTTTCCAAAATAACTACCCTTAAAGATGTCTTATTCCCTTTCTCAAATTGCCTTCTGCCACCCCAATCACCATCCCACCAAATCCCCTGAGGATATCTCACAGCTTTATTTCCTGGCTCCAAAGTCACTTTCAGTGTAAATATCAGCATTTGGAAATACCTATTGATTTGTTAAAGTTCATTCTATCTCATACTAGAAAGATTTTTGTTTAATAATAGCTAACATGATCATTATAATAGCTAACATTTATATAAGACTTAAAGGTTTGCAAAGCACTTTAAAAATATCATCTTATTTTGTCTTCACCATAATAATGGTAAATGCTAGTATTATCCCTTTCTTTTTTTAACAGATGAAGATACTAAGTCAAACCGAGGTTAAATGATTTACCCAGGGTCACATAACTAAATCAGTCTCTAAGGTTACATTTTGAATTCTGGTGTTCTTAACTTTCAAGTCCTAGGATTTGTCTACTGCATTACCTAGCTGACTATTGCGTGAGATTGGTGCCATCAGTGTTGATATCATCCTCATTTTATAACTAAGAGAGTTTCAATGATTTAGAAAATTGGAGATTTTGGCAGGGACTTGAGAGATATTTTAGACCAATTCCTTCATAATATATATGAAGAACTGAACTAGAGGGAAGTGAAACGACTTGTCCAAGGTTAAACAGGTGGTAAGTACAAAATTTAGGATTCAAAGCACATAACAGAGAATAAATGTAGGGCTCTTTCTACTGTATCATGCTGTCTAATCATACCATAATGTCACATATGAGATCTGTACCAAAATTTCACTTGATTTCAAGTTAAGTATTCTTTGAAACATACCACTCTTAATCTATATATGAATGTAGATGAAAATGGGATTTTTTTTTGTTGGGGACGGGGAGAGAAGGCAGAGGGGAAGAAGATCACTTTTAGCACATTGCCTTATCTCAGGGACCTGTAATTTTATGAATGTGGAAATCCCACATTTTACCTGCCTCCCCAAAGTAGATAGCAACAATTATTCAAAAATAGTCTTTTATTAAATTTTTTAATTTTATTTTTGATTTATGTAATAAAACAAATATTTTCATAACATAGCACAATAAAAAGGCAATAGCACATGAAAGTGTTAATCTGCTGTGCACAACTTGCTGTTCCTTTCAAATATACAAAAATTATCAGTTTTTTCTTTTTTTCTTCCCTCCCGACTCTGCCTAAGAGATGGCTACCATTAGACATAAATAGGTAGATAGACAAATATATGTTTTATAGCTAATTTATGTATTTATAATAGACAAAATAACTTATTTGCTCCAAGTCATTCTTAAAACAATATTGGCATTACTGTATACAATGTTCTCTTGGGTCTGTTCATTTTGTGCTTCATTATTTCATGCAAGTCTTTCCATATTTTTCTAAAATGATTGAGCTCATCATTTCTTTTCTTATTTTTTTAAATTAAGATTTTTTATTTTTAGTTTACAACAATCAGTTCCGCATGTTTTTGAGTTCCAGTTTTCTTCCCCTCTCTCTCCTCCCCACTGTCCTCCAAGATAGCATGGAATCCCATATATTTTCTACATATTGCTTTGGATGAAACTTATTTACACAATAGTCAAGTTGTAAAGAAGAATTATGACCAATAGAATGAATCAAGAGAAAGAAGACAAAAAAAAAAAAAAAGACAGCAAGTAGTTTGCCTCAATCTATATTCAGATTCCATAGTTCTTTCTCTGGATGTAGACAGCTCTTTCCATCATGAGTCCTTTGGAGTTGTCTTTGAACCTTGTATTGCTGAGAAGAGCCAAGTCTATCAAAATCAGTCATCACAGAATCAATATATCTGTGCTTTGTACAATGTTCTCCTGGCACTGCTCTACTCACTCAGCATCATATCATATAGGTCTTTCCAGGTTATTATGAAGTCCATGTCTTCCCCATTTCTTATAGCACAATAGTATTCCATTATATTCATATGCTACAAATTTTCAGTCATTCCCCAATTGATGGGTATCCCCTTGATTTCCAATTCTTTGCTATCATAAAAAGAGCTGCTATAAATATTTCTGTACATATGGGTCCCTTTCCCCCTTGTATGATCTCTCTGGGATACAGCCCTAGAAGTGGTATTTCTGGGTCAGAGGGTATGCATATTTTTATAGCCCTTTGGGCATAGTTCCCAATTGCTCTCCAGAATTGCTGGATCAGTTCACAACTCCACCAACAATGTAACAGTGTTACAATTTTCCCACATCCTCTCCAGCACTTATCATTTTCCTGTTTTGTCATGTTAGACAATCTGACAGGAGGGATGTGGTACCTAAGAGTTGCTTTGATTTGCATTTCTCTAATCAATCATGATTTAGAGCATTTTTTTAATATGTCTATAGATATCTTTAATTTCTTCCTCGAAAACTTCCTGTTCATATCGTTTTGACCATTTCTCAATTGGGGAATGACTTGTATTCATATAAATTTGGTCCAGTTCCCTGTATGTTTTAGAGATGAGGCCTTTCTCAGAGACACTGGTTGTAAAGATTTTTTCCGAATTTTCTATTTCCCTCTTAAGGTTGGTTGCGTTGGCTTTTTTTATACAAAACCTTTTCAGTTTAATGTAATCAAAATTATCCATTTTGCATTTTGTAATGCTCTCTATCTCTTGTTGTGACATGAATTCTTTCTTTCCCCATAAATCTGATAGGTAAATGATTCATTGCTCTTCCATATTGCTTATAGTATCAGCCTTTATTCCTAAATCATGAACCCCTTTTGACTTTATTTTGGTAATATGGTATAAAATATTGGTCTATGCCCAGTTTCTGCCCTACCATTTTCCAATTTTCTCAGCAGTTTTTGTGAAATAGTGAATTATTAGCCCAGAAGCTGGATTCTCTGGGTTTATCAAAGAGTAGATTGCTATAGGTACTGATTTCTGCATCTTGTGTACCTAACCTATTCCACTGATCTACCACTCATTTCTTAGCCAGTACGAAGTAGTTTTGCTGACTGCTGCTTTATAGTAGAGTTTAGTATCTGGTATGGCTAGGCCACCTTCCCTAGTGTTTCTTTTCATTAATTCCCTATAAATTCTGGACATCTTGTTCTTCCAGATGAATTTTGTTATTATTTTAACGAGCTCTATAAAATAATTTTTGGTAGGTCGATTGGTATGGCACAGAATAAGTAAATTAGTTTAGGTAAAATTGTCATTTTTATTATGTTAGCTCAGCCTAACCACAAGCAACTGATATTTTTTTCCATTTATTTAGATCTGACTTCATTGGTATGAAAAGTGTTTCACACGTTTTTTCACGTTTTCACACATGTTCATGTAGGCCCTAGGTTTGTCTTGGCAGATAAACTCCCAAATATTTTATATTGTCTACAGTAGCTTTAAATGGAATTTCTCTATCTCTTGCTGTTGGTCTTTGTTAGTAATGTATAGGAATGCTGAGAATTTATGTGGGTTTATTTTATATCCTGCAACTTTGCTAAAGTTGTTTATTATTTCAAGTAGTTTTTTACTTGGTTCTGTAAGTAAATCATCATATTGTCTGAAAAAAGTGATAATTTAGTTTCTTCTTTGCCTATTCTATTTCCTTCAGTTTCTCTTTCTACTTTTATTGCTACAGATAACATTTCTAGTACCATATAGAATAGTAAGGGTGATAATAGACATCATTGTTTCACCCCTGATCTTTTTGGGAATGCATCTAGCTTATCCATATTACATATAATGCTTGCTGATGGTTTAAGGTAGATGGTATTTATAATTTTAAGGAAGACTCCATTTATTCCTATGCTTTCTAGTGTTTTTAAAAGGAATGTGTGTTGTATTTTGTCAAAGGCTTTTTTTGTTTCTATTGAGATGATCATATAGTTTCTGCTAGTTTTGTTGTTGATATAATCAATTATACTGATAGTTTTCCTAATATTGAACCAGCCTTGCATTCCTGGAATAAATCCTACCTGGTTATAATGTATTATTCTCTTGATAAGTTGCTGCAGTCTTTTTGCTAGTATTTTATTTAAAATTTTTGCATCAGTATTCGTTAGGGAATTTGGTCTATAATTTTCTGTATCTGTTTTGTCTCTTCCTGGTTTGGGTATCAGTACCATATTTGGGTCATAAAAAGAATTTGATAGGACTCAACCTATTTTCCCAAATAGTATATAACGTATAGGAATTAATTGTTCTTTAAATGTTTGATAGAATTCACATGTAAAACCATCTGGCCCTGGAGATTTTTTCCTAGGGAGTTCATTGATGGCTTGCTCAATTTCTTTTTCTCAGATGGGGTTATTTAGGTATTTTACTTCTTCTTCTGTTAATCTGGGCAATTTATATTTTTGTAAATATGTATCCATTTCCCTAAGGTTGTCAAATTTATTGGCATACAATTGGGCAAAATAATTGCTAATTATTATTTTAATTTCCTCTTCATTGGAGGTGAATTCACCCTTTTCACTTTTGATACTGGTACTTTGGTTTTCTCCTTCCTTTTTTTTTTTAATCAAATTGACCAAATGTTTATCAATTTTATTGTTTTTTTTCATAAATCCAGCTCTTAGTTTTATTTATTAATTTAATAGTTTTCTTAATTTCAATTTTATTAATCTCTCCTTCGATTTTCACTATTTTAAATTTGGTATTTAATGGGGGATTTTCAATTTGTTCTTTTTCTAGCTTTTTTTCAGTTGAATGCCCTATTTATTGATCTCCTTTTTCTCTATTTTATTCATGTAAGCCTTTAGAGGTATAAAACTTCCCCTAAGAAATGCTTTTGCTGCATCCCATAAGTTTTGGTGTGTTGTCTCATTATTGTCATTCTCTTGAATGAAGTTATTAATTGTTTCTGTGATTTCTTCTTTAGCCCACTCATTCTTTAGGATTAGATTATTTAGTTTCCAATTAATATTTAGTTTATTTTTCCATGATCCTTTATTACAAATAATTTTTATTGCATCATGATCTGAAAAAGATGCTTTAACTACCTCTGCCTTTCTGCACTAGATTGTGAGATTTTTATGCCCTAGTACATTGTCCACTTTTGAGAATGTACCATATACTGCTGAGAAAAAAGTATATTCCATTTTATCCCTATTCAGTTTTCTCCAGAGGTCTATCATAGCTGCCTTTTCTAAAATTCTATTAACTTCTTCTTTCTTGTTTATTTTGAGGTTAGGTTTATCAAGCACAGAGAGGGGGAGGTTGAGGTCCCCCACTAGTATAGTTTTGCTGTCTGTTTCTTCCTGTAACTCCCTTACCTCCTCCTCTAAGAATTTGCATGCTATACCACTTGGTGCATATATGTTAAATAATGATTTTGCTTCATTGTCTATGGTGCCTTTTAACAGGATATAGTGTCCTATCTTATCTCTCTTAATTAGATTATCTTTGCTTTTGCTTTGTCTGAGATTAGGATTGGTGTCCCTGCTTTTTTTTTTAACTTTAGCTGAAGTGCAATATATTCTACTCCAGCCTTTTACCTTTATCCTGTGTGTATCCCCCTGTTTCATATGTGTTTCTTGTAAACAACATATTTTAGGATTATATTTTTAATCCACTCTGCTATCTGCTTCCGTTTTATGGTAGAGTTCATCTTATTCACATTCACAGTTCAGATTACTATCTGTGTCTTTTTCTCCATCCTATTCCTTCCCTGTTTATGCTTTTATTTCTCCCTTCTCCCTTCCACTCCTCAAAAGTTTTGCTTTTGACCACCGCCTTCCTCAGTTTACCCTCCCTCTTGATTCACCTCCCTTATCTCACCTTTTTCCCCTTGCTATTTCTTCCCTCCCTTGTGACCACCTCCTCCCTTTTCTTTGTACTTTCCTCTCCTATTGTCTGTAGGACAAGTTAGATTTTTGTACTTATTAGATTATGTTATTCCCTTCTTTAACCAAATCTGATGAGCGTAAAGCTCAAATACTGCTCTTCTCCCTCCCTTTTTTCCCTCTACTCTAGTATGTTTTTGTGCCTCTTCATGTGATGTGATTTACCCTTTTCTACTACCACCTTAACTTTTCTTCCAGAACCATCCCTTTATATCTCTTAATTATGTTTTTTATCATTATATCAGTTATTTTATACTGACACCCTCAGTCTGTGTATATCCCTTTCAATCAGTTTTCATAAAAACTGTACTGTTCTCAAGAATGCCACACACACACAAATATGTATATATAAAACAATATAATCATATATAAGCATGTAAATAATTTGCCTTATTGTTTAACAAGGGTTCCCCCCCCCCACTTACCTTTTGAGTTTTGTATTTGAAGATCAGATTTTCCATTGATGTTTGACCTTTTCATTAGGAAGGTCTGGAATTCCCTTATTTCATTGAATGTCCATCTCCTTGCCTGAAAAATTATGCTCAGTTTTGCTGGGTAGTTGATACTTGGTTGTAGTCCAAGCTCCTTTGCCTTTCAGAATATCATATTCCAATTTCTCCTGTCATTTATTGTTGAAAATGAACTATCCTGCATGATCCTAACTGTAATTTCATGATATTTGACTTGTTTCTTTCTGGCTGCTTGCAATATTTTCTCCTTGACCTGATAATTCTGAAATTTGGCTATATTTCTTGGAGTTGTCAATTTGGGATCTCTTTCAGGGAATGATTAATGGATTCTTTCAATGACTGTTTTACTCTCTGTTTCTATTACCTGTGGGTAGTTATCCTTAAGGATTTCTTGGAATTTACTGTCCAGGCTCTTTTTTTCATCATGGCTTTCCTGTAGACCAATAATTCTTAGGTTGTCTCTCCTGCATCTGTTTTCCAAGTCAGTTGTGTTACCAATCAGATATTTCACTTTTTTTTCTATTTTATCATTCTTTCAATTTTGTTTGACTGATTCTTGATGTCTTATAGAGTCATTAGCTTTTACCTGCCCAATTCTAATTTTTAATGTATTGTTTTCTTCCTTTAGCTTCTCTATCTCCTTTTCCATTTGGTTGATTTTACTTTTCAATGAGACATTTTCTTCATTTATTCTGAATCTCCTTAACCATTACATCAATTTTACTTTTTAAAGATTTGTTTTCATCAGCGAGTTTTTTTTCCATTTTTCCATTTTTTTCTTTTATCTCTCTAATTTGGTTTTAAAGTCCTCCTTGAATTCTTCCAGGAATGTTTTTTGGGCTGGAGACCAGTAAACATACCCTTTTGAGATTTCAGATGTGGGTATAGTGTCCATGCTGTTCTCTTCCGATTGGTATTTTGATCTTCCCTGTCTCCATAATAGGAATCAATGGTCTTTGAAAGCTTTTTAGTGTGTTTTTTCATGGTGTTTTTTTTTTCCTCCTGGCTTCTAAAGTTGATCGCTGCTTCTGGGGTTCTGGGGGCTCTGTCCCAAGCTTCTTGTGTTGGGAACTGTGGCCCTGCTGGCTGTATTTGTGTGCTATGTCCTCTGGTTTCGTGAGGTGTGGGGGCGGGGTGGTCTGGCTGCTGGAAGCCTCCTCTTCCCTGGGAGTGCTCTACAGCATGGGTGCTTTCAGCTGTTGTTTGTGCTGGTTTCTGCTACTTCCCCTGGCTTTGCAAAGGCACACCTGGGGTCCTGGTGTTGACGTTTGCTAGCTCCACTCCCCTGGGGCTCAGTAGCTCTCCTTGTTCTGCTGAGGTGGGACCTGCTGGGACACCTCTCTTCCTGCACTAGTCTCCTTCCATGACCACAAGAAGTGCCCTCTATGAACTCTATGTCAAGGAAACTTCATGCACAACTATCTAGTCTGGTAATCATCAAGATTATTGCATAGTAAAAAGGGTTTGGTCTTGTTACTGTGATCATTTGTGTGCTTAAGGAGGTTTAAAAGTTTAAACATTGTAAGACCACTGGACAGTCTTTTAACACCTCATAATAACAGTGCCCAAGTAAAATAAAAGTAAATTTGCTTGGGAAAAAAGATAAACTGCCTCCCAAATGATATATTACTTTTCAGGACTTCATGTGGAGATTAAATCTTGGCGATACTTACAAACATCAATTTATAGAAACATGAATTTTAGAAATATGTGACCCTTGAGATCATCATTTTATATATGAAATAATTGAGACACCTGGAAAGTGAAGTTCACAGACCTGGCATATAAAAGGCTCTTAAAAATATTTATTGAATCAAATTAAATTAAGATGATTTCTGGCATAGCCAAGTCTCTTGGTTTCAAGACTCAAATTCTTTCTACTACCCTCCGTAAAGATAATATTAGCTTGCATTTGTCATTTATGTTTCACTTTACAAAGATTTTGAAAGCATTTAACAATATTATCTCATTATATCTTCACAACAGCTTTGGGAGATGCTAATATTATCCACACTTTCCAGAAGAAGAAGCTGAGGCATATAGCAGTTAAGTGACTTTCTCAGGGTCACACAGATAAGTTAGTGTCTGAGTTCATATTGAAATTCAGGTGTTTCTGATTCCAAGTTTAGAATTCTCTCCACTGCTCTTCCTATTTGCTTGATGACCAGGATTCCCATTAGCAGCCATGATATAAGCAAAGGACTTTGCAGTCAGGAGACCTGGGATTGAATCTGGGCTCTACTGCTTAGTACGTATATGGAAAATTTTATGTCTCTATTTCCTTATCTATAAAATAAGGTGAAGGTGGTGGATTTAGAAATCTATAGAGTACTTTCCAACTCTAAATACTATTGGGAAAAGGAAAATGAGAGGAAAGAGGTAGAAGGTTTCATCTTATATTTATTGTATCTATCCCTTGTCAATATCTTGGGTACTTCAATGGGTTACTTAATGTGCCTCAGTTCTGGATAGATAAAAAGATAAAGCCGGAGCAGCGAGTCAATTTTTTTTCTTTGAGAAAGCAAATGGCACATCACTATATTTTATTTATGTGTATAGCACATATATATTTTTAATTTATTTTTCACAGTCCACTCCCACCTTTGTTGCCATAAAGCTTAGTTTATATAGCTAATATTCATATGATAACATTATTTCCATTCCTTACTAATACATTTCAGACCTTTATTTATCACTCAAAATTTATACATTTTAAAGTAACTAAAGTTATCTAATTTCATAAACATGAAATGATAACTGACAATTAGTCTCTGCAATAGTTACTAATTTGGTATTATTTTACATATGAAAAATTGGCATATTACTACATACTATATTAAATTATATTTAGAACTTATAGAATCAGAAAACCTCAGATTAGGAAGGATTATCAGAGGTCAAGTCTTGCCAGCTCTCTTTTGGTCTTCCAACGAGGCGGGGAGGTGATTTCTTTCCCCTTTCCCCCAAAATCAAAGGTGGCTACAAAATACATAACCACAAGAACATGTATTTGCTTAAATGAACCTAAGAATGTGGTACACAAGAAATTGCTTCTTCCTTAAATGATCTAGTTGAGCATTCATAGAAAGGTGAACAGGATAAGGAAAGGCCCTAAGTCCAAGTGACATGTGGATCCAACAAAAAAACTGAGGATGTTTTGCCCACAGAAGAGAAGTCTTGGAAGATCGAAGATACCTTTCCTCTAGTACTGCCTGCGTTGTCCAGTAGAAGAGGGATAGAATTGTTTGGTTTTATTCTGGAAGACAGAACCATAAACCTTACTGGAGTTCTTCAAGTACTTCCTGGAAGACAAAACCTCTATTCCTTATTCTCTATTATTCTTGTGGCCAGCTCTCATAATGAACTATTAGTATGTCATACTTCTTTGCACAGACACAGTGGCCTCCCATCAGGCTCTATTTATGGTAGCTTTACTCTTCTTTCTCTCAAGATAAGCTCTGTTTTACTCACCTCCCTTTAACTCAAGAAGTGGTAGGTTTCAGGATTAGCTCTAATATAAAGAAAAGCCACTATCAAACATTATTTGCAAGTATTAAGTTGAACTTATATTTGTTCCTCCCTTCTTTTTCTTACCACTCTTAATCTCCTAAATGAGGTCAGAAAGAGCCTAGGCTTCTTTCTACTATCCACTGTCAATGTCTTCGTCAAAATGCAAAAGACAGAGACAAATATAATTGAAAAACAAGTTTAAGATTCAGGTACGTATTTTATACTCTATCAAAAAACAAATTAAGCAGGAAAATGAATTTTTTTTTGGTCAGGAAGTGATTGTATTTTATTAATGATTTCATTAAATCTGCTAGAGGTGGAGAACTTTGGGAGGCCCAGAGGAAATGTCACATTTTACAACCACTTTAAGCATACTAATTATTAAATCTGGTAACATAGGGCCCTGGGTGTTGCTATTGTTACAGCAACTTCAATGTTACTTTTTGTCTTGTGGATCTCTTTTATTTCGTCCATGAAATCAAATGTATTCCAATTAATGAAACAGAAGGAGATAAACCAATTTCTTCTGTATTCCTAACAGGTGTGTGTGTGTGTGTGTGTGTGTGTGTGTGTGTACATATATATGTATCTATATATTTGTGTGAATGTATATGTATACATGAATATATGCATACATACATGTATATATACACACACATATATGTATGTATTTGTATACATATATTGGAATTTTCCTGAATCCAGAAACTTAATATTTACCTTAACTCTATAGAATAAGGGAGAGTAAGTAGGAGAGTCATTAGCTACTTCTAAGTGGTCGACTTACAGTAAATTCTTTAATCTTAATTAATTAATCTAATTAATTCTCTTCAAAAGAGTGGTTTTATTATTGTGGTTGTTGTCCTCGTTTTTAGGATTTTGTATATATTCTCCAGGGTGGCACTACTTCAGTGCCTCATTGGGTCATAGAAGTGATTCTGTATTCTCTAGAGCTGTGATTAGAATATCTCTGCCATCACGTCCTCAAAAGAGAAGAGGTTCCCAATATTGATCCGATGACAAAACTGTATGTCTGTCCTCAGAGATCTAGATGAGGTGATTTTAGACAGGCTTATTACCAGGAGGCTGAGCCTTAGATAATAAGTTGTTGTTGTTTTTGTTGTTGTTGTTTTGAGGCTCAGTGATTCATGAAGATTATCTTGTAACTCAGAGAGGGTTTCAATCTATTCCGCATTCATAATATCACAGATCCACTAAGGTATTCAAATACTATTTAGCCATTGTTGGTAAATATATCCCAGAGTTATATTTTGGTAATATTTTGGTGATGTATTGTTTTTCTGTTTTCTTTTTCCATTTAAAGGCTTCCTGGCTTGCTACGCTGTTTCAGTCTCCCTCTCAGCTCCACTATTTATTCCAGGCTAGAGGCCTGAGGCCCTGTGTAATAGCTCACCATTTTTTACACTTCAGCTGATCCACCTTACCACCTTCTAGCCGTGGTCTTGAGATCCTGCCATGCATGTCCCCTCCTCTGCTATTGTTTCTGCCTCTTTCTTTGGGAACAGTAATCCTATCAACACTAGCATTCCTGTAAAAGACATGTTATGCAATTGCCCAAGACCATTTATCCCAATTTACCCAAGACTTCCCAGATCTAAACAACCTCTCCTTAGTTACCAAGTCTTTTAAGAATTTTTAAATCTTCTTAGGTTGTCTAGATGTGGCTTAAAGGCGTAAAGTGGTATCTCTGGAATCTTGTCCATTCCTCTCCAAGGGAGACTTTTGTTCCTGCTTGGAGGGGAGCAAAAGACAGGTAGGTACCGTAAGTTTGTCTACTTCGTTGTCTTCAGAGAAAAGGGTACTAGACTAGAATTATATTGATTTAACCTCATCAGTATTACTATTTTAGGGGAAATGATTTTGTTCGTAGGTTCAAGCTGTTTCCTTGGTAACAATCCATAAAAAGGAAAGGGGGACAGGGGTAGTTTGTATCCAAAGGTTTGCTTCCTTTTTCCCAAATGCTAAGTTATACAGACCATCATAAATAATGAATAGAGAATAAAAATATTATTTAAGAAGATAGAAAACAAGTCATGGAAGTCATATAGATAAGAATATAACATAGAATACACAGAGTGAATGAGGTCTTCTATTGGAGATGAGGTAATTCAGCTTAACTGAGAGAGAAGCCATGATCTCACCCAAGGGGAAGTTCCCCAAAGCCTCCATAGAGATAAACTAGAAATCAGGAACATACTGGTGAGCTGGCTCCTGTATTTGCCTTCAAAAATATGTTTTCTTTCTCTCCAGATTTCTCTGAATAAGGTCTAGAAACATATGGCTTCTCTTCCGCCAAGCTCTAGAGTCAATCATACCCCTCACGTATGCACAGGCAAGCAGTTTCATCTAATCATTCACTCCGCCAAACGAGGATATTTTATGAATGTATCAGTTACAATCTGTCATTACACTGGCAAGTATAATGTTCTTTATAAACATCATGTCTTAATGTATGAAAAAATAAGTTATGGGCCCCCAGTTACTAAAACATGCATTAAAATACCCCTTAAATGACCATCCAAGCTCTGCGTAATGAAATTAGTCTATTCCATATGCATAGATAAATGTGAAAAACCTGGGCAGTATTGGGCAGCATATTAAATATGAAGTGCTACTGGGAGTTTGTCTGCAAACATGTAGCTCAAGGGAAGTAATGTAAATCAAATTTTAAATACTAGTTAATGATTTCCCCAGATATGGCAAGGCCACAGAACCTCCCTAAAAGCCAAATTCCTTAACCCCAACAACACTGCTGCTTTTGGACACAGATTGCTCCGGGGTTGGGGGGCAAGTGGTATGTGTTACACTAACAAAAGAGTGGAGTGTTAAAGAATTAAATTAAATGGTGGAATGCAACTCTTGAAGCATTAGCCAGTTAAAGGCAAAAGAAGTTTTAAATCCCTGTCATTTCTTTTCTTTTCTTCCAGAACTAAAATCACTAGAGAAATTAGCAACTTGCATATAACTGAGCTTAAAGGGTTGATATTTCTTTTTTTTAAGGATTAAAGATTTATAGTTATCACTTCCATATTGTGACTTTTTCCGTCATGGTTTTGATATAGCATGGATTGGCATAAGAAATTAAATGGGAATTTGAGGGGCATTTTGTGGAAGCCACAGATGACATGTGAAGCCCAGCAGAAAAAGTTTAGAAACTCAGGGATGCGTAAAATATATGTACAGTATTACATAATATTAAGCAAAAAAAGAGAAGAAAAACCTGGAAGCCAGAAGACTTCTTTTCTGGTATAGGGGAGGGCCAAAATTTTGCTCAGATTTTCCAGATTGCCAGGTGCCACACCCCTAACTCCCTTGATATAGAAGGGATAACTGCAGTTTTTAATTCTATAGAGAAATATAAGTTTTTGCTTTATTAGATTATTGCCATGGTTGTAATGTAGGAATGTAAGGAACTTATTATTAGAAGTATAAAACATTAATATTAAAGGAGAAAATAAAGAACTTGCTTCCTTGAAGACATTGGTGCAGTGTACTTAACATTAGGTCCTAAAGCAATAAGCTCATTTGAAAGAAAGTGAGATTTCACTTTGATAAGTGCCCTGCTTAAGTGCATCCAACCAGAGGGCCTTTCTTTTTTGCCCTTATGTATGCAAAATTCCCATTGATTTCAATAGTAGCTTTAAAAGTAATGAACATTTTCATTATACATAAGAAATGTGGAATTAAATCTCTGGATTCTAGTCACCAGTTTTCACTTTTACTCCTTTCCCTTTATAAAAAATGTTCAAAACCTTTTATTTTGAGTCTATCACTGCCCACCTCATCCCCAGCCCAAGAATACACACACACACACACGTACACACACACACACACACACACACAAACACACATGCACATTCATGCACACACAAACATAGCCATAATATTCAAAGATGACATTGAAATATATGTATATAATCATGAAGTTCAATGAATAACTCACTGCCTTTTTTACTGTATAGATAGCTGATCTAGGGAGTGTCCTAGCCACTGAATCTAGCTCACTTAACTAATGCACAATGAATATGCTTTACCTGATAATCAGCCTTACTACCTTTGGAAGCAGATTCATGATCAAATAATGATTTGGATTCTTATATTTAATCACAGGTTCAGAAGTTAGTAGGCCTTAGGCTATATCAGGATAGTGACAGTGACTTCCCTAGTATTCCCTAGCTTTAGTTCTGACTCAGTTTCTCCATCTGGGCATAGAGATTATAGTACTTACATACCTCATACTGGGATGTTGTAAAGGATTAATTACAGGAATTTGGGTTGTTAACAAGCTAGATAATTGCTAAGTAGTATTATAGCTTCTCCCCTGCTCTGCTGGAGGGATAGAGTCAATGATCTAATAGGTCTTTTCCATTTTAACTACAATGATCTTTAAAGTGCCTGAACATCTGCCCTGCTCTTTTTCTTGATGATAAAGAATACTGCAGTTACCAGGATAAAAATAGTTGCCTGGTTTAAAGTGGGTAATTCAATGCCAAATAATTTTTGTTTATATTGGGTATTTCTGTGTTAATTTTCCAATGTCTTTTTTTCTTTTCTTTGTTTAGACTGAGGTTCCTTTTTACTGATGTGATGGCCCAACTGATAATGCTATAGTCTTTTTTTCTTTTTTTCATAGTTTTGTAAAGTTTCATATTCCTTGAATTTTTTCATAAAGTATAGGAGTATTACATATATATTCATATTATATTTCATATTCCTTGAGTTTTTTCATAAAATATAGGAATACAGTCCTTATCAAGAAAATTATTCCTATATTGGGGGTTAGAGAAAGGGACTATCATGCAAAGGAGATGCAACAAGATAGCTCAGTGGGTAGAATGCTTGGCCTAGAATGAGGAAGACCTGAGTTCAGATCTGGCTTCAAGTACTTACTAGCTGTGTGAGCTTGGGCAAATCACTTAGCCTGCATTTGCCTCAGTTTCCTCAGATGTAAAATGCAGATAATAATTCTACCTCTTGCTCAGGGTTACTGTGAGGATAAAATGAGATAAGAATCACAAAGTGATTAGAATAATGTCTGGCACATTGAAGGCACTATATAAATATTTATTATTCTTAAGCTTTCTGATTTTTATTTTTAAAAGGCTGGTAATATTCCTGGGTGGAGAAGACATGTCTCCCTAGGCCTACTCTGGATACCTCTGGGGGTATGAAATGAATCAATGTATGGAATCCCTCACAAATTAGGACAGGCAAATAGTCAATACTTTTTTCCTCCTTGGGGAACCTTCCAGAGACTGTTGGTCACTGTTGTTGTTGTTTTCTTCTTTGACCATCCAAATCTCCAATAAAACACAGAGTATGCAGGCCACTGGACAAATGTCAGAATATTAGAAGAGAAATACGTCATCTATTTGAAATGGGATTTGGGATATCATACTTGAGTTTCTTGTCAGATCTGTAGAGTAGAAGTTTAAAAAGGAGTTTTACCAAACATGAAATTGATTCCATACAGCTTTTCTAATTATTTTCCCCTTAACACTATAATTACTATCATGGCTGCGAAATACGCTACTGTAAACCAGTAAAGCACTGAATTTTGGGTTCAAGTGCTTTAGTACAAAGCAAATGACAGCAACTTTTAAAAGATACAGATATAGAAGTTCCTTCCATTAGAGTTGTGGGGGACTATGGGTATGAAATAATTAATATTCTATCAAATTTAGTTGTGTTATCAGATTTTACAATGATTGTGGAAATAAACAGGGATATGACTAGAAATGATTATAATATAAAAACTAAAGTCATTCACAACAGAAATAGACAAGAAAGATGCAGGGTCTCAATGGATAAACATAATTGATGACTTTAAGAACTTATCTTTAATACAAACATAATTGATGACTAAGAATTTGTCTTCATTACCATTACAGAAAATGTAGATGGCAAGTTTCAAAAGAAAACTACTATGGATCTTCACATTTGTTGAACAAGATTAATCATTTTAGAGTAGCAAAATGGTTAAAGAGAAAAAAAATATTTGACTGAGAATAATGAAATATCGGCTTCAATCTCTTATGTGCTAGCTGTTTGATTTGGCACAAATTAACTAGAAGAGCAACCTCTCTCAGCCAGTTTCTTCCTCTAAAAAAGGTGGACTTGGTCAAGGTGATCTCTTAGACCTTTTCCAGTCTGGATGTTTATCTGACTAATACAGAAGTAAGGAAAATTCAGTACATCCCCTTATCTATGTTATTTTTTTTTACTTTTTTTGCATTTTTATTTTATTTTTAAAAAATTATTATTTTATTTTTCCCCAGTTACATGTAAAAACAATTTTTAACATTCATTTATAAAGCTTTCAGTTCCAAATTCTCTCTTCCTTCCTCCTCACCCTTCCTCATTGAGAAATGCCTCAAGAAAAATAAAGTAAAACAAAAATGTCTGATTCAATCTGCATTCAGACACCATCAGTTTTTTCTCTGTGTATGGATAGCATTTTTCATCATGAGTCCTTCAGAGTTGTCTTGAATCATTGTGTTGCTGAGAATAGCTAAGTCATTCACAGCTGAATATCTTATAATATTGCTGTTACTTTGTACATAGTGCATTTCACTTTACATCAGCTCATCTAAGTCTTCAGGTTGTTTTTGAGAGCATCCTGTAACTTTCTTATAGCACAATAGTATCTCATCACAATTTGTTCAGAGCACAGTTTGTTCAGCTGTTTCCCAATTGATGGGCCTTCCCTCAATTTCCAAATCTTTGTCCCCAGAAAAGATCTGCTATAAATATTTTTGTCCTTTTTGTTTTACTATCTCTTCTGGGGATGTAAATATAATATTTACAAAATACCGAGTAGTACCTATATATAATATATTTAAAATAGATAGTAGTGGTATTGATAGGTCAAAGAGTTTGCATGTTTTTTTTTTTTACCCCTTTGGGCATTGTTCCAAATTGTTCTACAGAATGATTGAATCAGTTCACAACTCGACCAACAGTGCATTACTGTCTCATTTTTCACATGTCCATTCTAATACTTCTCATTTTCCTTTTCTGTCCTATTAGCCAATCTATTAGATATGAGGTAGTACCTCAGAATTGTTTTAATTTACATTTCTCCAGTCAATAGTGTGTTAGAGCATTTTTTTCATGTGGTTAGAAATATCATTGATACTTCATTTGAAAACTGTTCATATCTTTAGATTATTTATCAATTTAGGAAATGGCCCTTATTTTTTATAAATTTGACTCAGTTCTCTGTATGTTTGAGAAATGAGGCATTTATCAGATAAACTTTTTTCAAACGTTTTTCACTGTTACTTTTTCTAACTGTATTTCCCTCCATCCAATTCCTCTGTTTATTCTATTCTCTCTCTCCTTTTACTCTGTTCCTCCTCAAAAGTGTTTTGCTTCAGACTATGCCCTTCCCCAATCTGCTCTCCCTTCTATCAACCCTCCCACCTCTTTTCTTATCCTCTTCCTCTCCTTTTTTCCTGTAGGGCAAGATAAATCTCTATACAAAATTGATTGTGTATGTTATTCTTTCTTTGAGCCAATTCTCATGAGAGTAAGGCTCACTTGTTTCTCCTTACCTCCCCCCTCTTTCCCCCTTTTATGTCATTTAATTTACACCATTCTAAGTCTCCCTTTCTTTTTCTCCCAGTAATTTTATTTTTTAGATATCATCCCTTCATATTCAACTCTCTCCTGTGCCCTCTGTCTACATATACTCCTTCTAACTGCCCTAATAATAAGAGAATTTTTAGGAAAGTATTGTCTTTCCATGTAAAAATGTAAACAGTTTAACCTTATTAAGTCCCTTATGATTTCCCTTTCCTGTTTGCATTTTTATGCTTCTCTTCAGTCTTGTATTTGAAAGTCAGATTTTCTATTCAGCTCTGGTCTTTTCATCAAAATGCTTGAAAGTCCTCTATTGCATTGAATATCAATTTTTCTTCTCCTGAAGAATTACACTCAGTTTTGCTGGTTAGATGATTCTTGTTTGTAATCCTAATTTCTTTGCCCTCCAAAGTATCATATTCCAGGCCCTCTAGTTCTTTAATGTAGAAGCTACTAAATATTTTGTTATCCCGACTGTGGTTCCACGATACTTGTATTGTTTCTTTTGGGCTCCTTACAAGATTTTCTCCTTGATGTGGCAGTTCTGGAATTTGTCTATACTTTTCCTGAGAGTTTTAAATTTTCCCCTCTGCTTTCAGGAGATGATTGGTGGATTCTTTCCATTTCTAATTTGCTCTCTGATACTAGAATGTCAGAGCAGTTTTCCTTGATAATTTTTTGAAAGATAATGTCTAGCTCTTTTTTTTTATCATGGCTTTCAGGTAGTCCAATAATTTTTAAATGATCTCTTCTTGATCTATTTTCCAGATGAGTTTTTCCCCCCTATTAGATATTTCACATTATCTTCTATTTTTTCGTTCTTTTGGTTTTATTTTATTGTTTCTTGATTTCTCATAAAGTCATTAGCTTCCATTTACTCCATTCTAATTTTTAAGGAATTATTTTCTTCACTGAGCCTTTGTACCTCCTTTTCCATTTGACAAATTCTGCTTTTTAAGGCATTCTTCTCCTCATCAACTTTTTGTACAATCTGTACCATCTTTTACCATTTGGCCTGTTCTGTTTTTAAGATGTCATTTTCTTCAGTATTTTTGTGTCTCCTTTGCCAGCCTATTGACTTGTTCTTTATGATTTTCTCGCATCAGTCTCATTCTTCTTCCCAATTTTTCTTCTACTTCTCTTACTTGATTTTCTTTTTTTTATAGATTTCTTTTAATTTATTTAACATATTTAGTTTTCAGCATTGATTTTCACAAGAGTTTGGATTACAAATTTTCTCCCCATTTCTACCCTCCCTCCCACTCCAAGATGGCGTATATTCTGGTTGCCCTGTTCCCCAGTCAGCGCTCCCCTCTGTCACCCCACTCCCCTCCCATCCCCTTTCTCCTTCCTTTCTTGTAGGGCAAGATAAATTTTTACACCCCATTGCCTGTGTATCTTATTTTCTTGTTGCATGCAAAAACATTTTTGTTTGTTTTTGAACATCTGTTTTTAAAACTTTGAGTTCCAAATTCTCTCCCCTCTTCCCTTCCCACCCACCCTCCCTAAGAAGTCAAGCAATTCAACATAGGCCACATGTGTATCATTATGTATAACCCTTCCATAATACTCATGTTGTGAAAGACTAACTATATTTTGCTCCTTCCCAACCCATCCCCCTTTATTGAATTTTCTCCCTTGACCCTGTCCCCTTTCCAAAGTGTTTGTTTTTGACTACCTCCACCACCATCTGCCCTCTCCTCCATCATCCCCCCCCATTTTTTTTTATCTTCTTCCCTCTTCTTTCCTGTGGGGTAAGATTCCCAATTGGGTATGTGTGGTATTCCCTCCTTAGGCCAAATCTGATGAGAGCAATGTTCACTCATTCCCCCCTCATCTGCCCTCTCCCCTCCTCCCACAGAACTACTTCTTCTTGCCACCTTTATGGGAGATAATCCATCCCATTCTATCTCTCCTTATCTCCCTCTCTCAGTATGTTCCTCTCTCATCCCTTAATTTGATTTTATTTCTTTTAGATATCTTCCCTTCATCTTCAACTCACCCTGTGTCTGCTCTCTCCCTCTCTCCCTCTCTCTCTTTCTCTCTCTCTCTCTCTCTCTCTCTTTATATATATATATATATATATATATATACACACATACATACATACACACATAGATATATACATACATAAACATTCACCCATATATATATATACATAAACATATATGTATGCATATTCCCTTCAGCTACCCTAATACTGAGGTCTCATGAATCATACACACCATCTTTCCATGTAGGAATGTCAACAAAACAGTTCACCTTTAGTAAGTCCCTTGCAATTTCTTTTTCTTGTTCTTTTTCTTGATTACCTTTTCATGCTTCTCTTGATTCTTGTGTTTGAAAGTCAAATTTTCTATTCAGTTCTAGTCTTTTCACTGAGAAAGCTTGAAAGTCCTCTATTTTATTGAAAATCCATATTTTGCCTTGGAGCATGATAGTTTTGCTGGGTAGGTGATTCTTGGTTTTCATCCTAGCTCCATTGACCTCCGGAATATCGTATTCCAAGCCCTTCGATCTCTTAATGTAGAGACTTCCAGATCTTGGGTTATTCTGATTGGGTTTCCACAGTACTCAAATTATTTCTTTCTGGCTGCTTGCAGTATTTTCTCCTTGATCTGGGAGCTCTGGAATTTGGCGATAATATTCCTGGGAGATTTATTTTTGGGATCTATTTGAGGAGGTGATCGATGGATTCTTTCAATTTCTATTTTGCCCTGTGGCTCTAGAATATCAGGGCAGTTCTCCTTGATAATTTCTTGAAAGATGATATCTAGGCTCTTTTTTTGATCATGGCTTTCAGGTAGTCCAATAATTTTTAAATTATCTCTCCTGGATCTATTTTCCAGGTCAGTGGTTTTTCCAATGAGATATTTCACATTATCTTCCATTTTTTCATTCCTTTGGTTCTGTTTTATAATATCTTGATTTCTCATAAAATCACTAGCTTCCACTTGCTCCAATCTAATTTTTAAAGTAGTATTTTCTTCAGTGGTCTTTTGGACCTCCTTTTCCATTTGGCTAATTCTGCCTTTCAAGGCATTCTTCTCCTCATTGGCTTTTTGGAGCTCTTTTGCCATTTGAGTTAGTCTGTTTTTTAAGGTGTTGTTTTCTTCAATGTATTTTTCGGTATTTTTTTGGGTCTCCTGTAGCAAGTCATTGACTTGTTTTTCATGGTTTTCTCACATCCTTCTCATTTCTCTTCCCAATTTTTCCTCTACTTCTCTAACTTGCCTTTCCAAATCCTTTTTGAGCTCTTCCATAGTCTGAGACTAATTCATACTTTTATTGGCAGCTTTGGATATAGGAGTTTTTACTTTATCTTCTTTTGAATGTGTGTGTTTTGGTGGTTCTTGTCACCATAGTAACTTTCTATGGTTACATTGGTTTATTTTTCCTGTTGTTTGCTCATTTCTGCAGCCTATTACTTCATTAACTGTTTGTTAAAATAGGGTTTTGCTTTTGGGTGAAGAGTACACTGTCCAAAGCTTCAGGGGTTTTGTACCCCTGTTTTCAGAGATACTTGTAGGGACCTGTAAGTTTTCAGTTCTTCCAAGGTGGTATGATCTGAAGAGAGGTATACTTACTACTATCCTGGCCTGTGCTCTTGTCTGTGAGCAACCACAAGCATTCTTTTCTGCCTTGGAACTGTGAGGAGGGTTCCCACTCCATTGTGGCCATAAGCTCTTGTGTGCTAGTGCTCATCCTCACCCTGGGGTTGCTATCCAGGATTGGAACCCAGATCTGGTTATGGGCAAAGGAACAGAATCCTGCCTCAGTGCTAGCAAAGAGACCCCTGAAATCTCCTTCTGACCAGTTGTTTGACTCCCTTACTATCTATGGGCTGAGAGCTCTGGAAGCAGCTGCTACCACTCCTGATTCAGTGGCTCCCAAAGACTGATGCTGGTTTGATGGGACTGGGTCTCTGTTGGCATGGCCTGGTCTGGACTGTGCTCTACTCTCACCCAGGTGTGACAGACCTTTCCTACTGAACTTCTAAGTTATCTTTGGCTGAAGAATTCTTTCACCCCATCCTTTTGTTCGTTCTGTTGCTCCAGGAAATGTTTTGTGGCTTTATTTAAAGGTGTTCTGAGGGGTTTTGGGAAGAACTCAGGTGAGTGGCTGCCTTTTCTCCTCCATGTTGGTGCTGCATTTAGGAGTACTTAATGTAAACCTTCTAGAACATAAACACAGAACTTTGACATTGAAAGGTAGTCTCCTTAGAGGTTAGCTAGCTTAACACCCTCATTTTACAAGGAAGAAGCTGAGACTCTAAGAATAAAGTATCTTGCTTCTGTTCACATGGTTAGTGACAGTGAGGACTGTTAGTTTTAAGGACTACCAGTACATTCTCAATACCAATGTCATTTCTTTAATAGCTAGAGCAATGATGTTGGTTTTAAGTATAGCTATGACTAATGCTCCAGTAGAGTCTTTTCTTTTAGTCACTAAGTCATATTCTAAGCCACTGAACCCCTTATTCATTTATCTTTTCACTAGTGTTGGTAGAATCATGAAATCTTATAGAATTATTTAACCTACATATAAACTAAAAAGAAATAAATGTAAAACTGAACAATATAGAGATTTAAATAGCTTCTATGTGACCTGAGGTAAAAGGACATTGCTTTTTACCCTCTTCATTGCTGCAAATATTTAGTACAGTGCTTTGCAAATAAGAGGTGTTAAAATATTTGTGTCAAGTATAAGAGTTCTTTCTTCTAACAGTAAATGTTTCAATAATACCAGCATTTTCCCTCATCAGATCATATCTGGAGATCTCCTTTAGTTTTGGAAATCACATTTTAAGGAAGATGTCAATAGTCTAGAAAGCATGCAGAAGAGAGAAACCAGGAGGGTGAAGGGCCTCAATTCATTCCATATTAAGAGTAATTGAAGGAACAGAGGATATTTGTGATTAGAAGAGAAGATTTCAGGTAGAGCTTGATCATCATTATTATTATGATAATAATAATATTTAAAGGGCTCTCCTGTTGAAAAAGTATTAACATTGTCTTGCTTGGCCCCATAGGGCAGTTTAGGCTTGATATACTGAAAAAAACTCTTAACAGCTCTGTTGTTCATAGGCTTGATATACTGAAAAACTCTTAACAGTTGTGTTGTTCAGTTGCTTTTCAGTCATGTCTGCCTTCTTGACCCCATTCACAGTATTCTTGCCAGAGATACTGGAGTGGTACTCAAGCTCATTTTACAGATGAGGAAACTGAGGCAAACAGGTGAAGTGACTTGTGCAGGGTTACACAGGTAGTAAGTATATGATGTCAGATTTGAACTCAGGAAGATGAGGCTTCCTGACTCCAGGTCCAGCACTTTTATCTACTGTGCTACCTAGCTGTGCCCCTTCTAACAATTTGATCTCTACAAATGTAGAATAAGCTGCTCTGCGAAGTATAGAATTGTCTCTCATTTGTCCATTCATTGTTTGTCCTTTGTTTTCAAAGAGGGCCATGACATCAAAAAGCACATGTCATGACTTGCAAGTGAATTTGATTTAAGCGAGGGAGGGCTGTACAGAGTTAACAGCCCCACTCTCTCCTCTGGAGCTATCTGGTTCCAGTGGCAAGATACAGAGCAGGATTACTGGACATGGCCCTGGATTCAGTATGAGACTTTGGCCTTAGGTAGGTGAGTATTTCTTGGCTATACTGAAGAGCAAATTCTTTTTTGTGTCTGAGTTGGACTGCATGAAGGGTGCCAGACCAAGAACTTCTAGGGGTATAACGACTTTGCCAAAGAGATGTGGTAAATATTTGTTAAATATAAAAATTGTATAATGTTATAATAATATGGTGACTATGTTATCCTACTAAATTTAGTCTTTTGTTTTTATGTCTATGTTAGTAATGAACCATAATTGAAAAGGGAGGGGAGTACATGGTTAGATTTATTGAAAGTTAATGGGTACAGGGATGGAAAAAAATTGGAAACACTTGGATAAGATGATTGCTGATATTCCTTGCAACTGTAAAGTTTTATGTGACAAAGTAATGATTTTTATTACTCTTTGTATTTTTTCAGCATTCGATTATAATTTATTGTTTACTTATGATTTAAACTTTTCTTTAAGAATTATGGATAGTTTACAAATGGGCTAATGAAAGTGACCTATAAATTCAAAGAGTGATGGAAAATAAGATAAATGACATAAACGCATTTTTCTTTTGGAGCAAAAAGGACCTCTTTCTTGAGGAATCCTCTCTTTCTATCTTTGGGCCAGGCCCTCAATATCTCATTTGGTTTTGTGTACTTCTTCACTATAGCAAATGCTCTATAAAAATGTCTACAACTTTTCATTACTAATATTTGTTGGGTGCAAAATTGCTGTAGGCTATTTTTCTGTCATGTAGTTGGCAGTAGTATCTGTGATGTGAAGTAGCAGGGAAATAAGTAGTGAGACAGAATTAGCTTCTTAGGAAGGAGATAGCTGTTGTCCATATCAGAATGTTTGTGCTTCTTTCTTTGTCATAGGCTACATTAGGAAATCAGTATTTTCCCCTTTTCCACCAAAGGGCTATGTTCTCTTCCTCATCCTTTTTAGTCACTTCTGTACCATTTCTAATGGATCCTATGTGCCTACATGCAGGTCTCAGAAGCACGAGATGTCACCAGATATGGGGTGAAAAGCATTCCTGGATGTTCCACAGCCAAAACAAGGAACAGAGGGGACAGCACTACCTCAGCATTGGACAGAACTGGATTTACTAACATGAATATAGTCACAGTGGAGGATGCAAAAGGTGGAATGGAAATGGTTGAAGGAGAAAAGAAGGCAGAGGAATGTTATAGGATTGGAGATTTATAGTTGAAAGCAATATTTTAGGTCTGCTAATCCAACTCCCTTATTTTATCAAAGAGGAAACTGAGGTTCATAGGTAGTAAATCTCAGAGTTGGGATTTGAACCCATATTTTATGACTCCATATCTGTAACTGTTTTTGATTAAGACAGAGGGATAATTTTAGAGAGGTGTTCGGCACTCACACAAGTTTGGTTGAACACGGAATTAATCAATTTAAGTAACTACCTAGTATAGACAAGATTTGATTGTATCCATACCTGGGCAAAGACTTAATACAGATAAGTGCTCTGTCTTTGGAATAGCTCATTATTGGTTTTCTGAGTTCTATGAAAACAGTAGCAGCAGCAGCCTTAGTTCTTGATATCCATAATTTGATCACATCAAATGTGAATTGATATACATTATTTGTCACATCTCAGTGACCCAGCTTTGAGATAATTCACTAATACCTATTCTCTGTGACATTTTAATCTTTGTCTCCGACTCTACTGGCAAACCTCTGCACTAAATCAACCCTAAGAAGGGTTGAGGGATGACAGTAGGGAAGGTTATTATTGTGGATAGCAGTTTTGTTTTGTTCTTTTGTTTATTTACTTTCTCCTAGGAGATTGAAGTTTGTGGTTAATGGTTAGAAAATTAATGTCAATTCCCAGTGTTGCTTTTTTATATTACTCTATATTTTTCCTAGCCCAATTAAATTATTTGTTCAATTTTGAAGTCATGGTCTAAGTGATAGGAATAATAGGTGGATCCAGCAGGAGTTTCTAGTGTAGTAAGGACATGGTTAATGTTTGAGAAGTTACTCTAGGCAGAACTAAGGAGAAATGGGAAAAATACAGTGTGCTGGTGATTGATAGTGCAACTGTATGGCTTACCCTTTTCACATATCCTATTGTATTTAGGACCCCTATCACATGTGGGAATGCCTATCCCATAATTTCCATCAGAGGGTACTGGGATTTCATTCTCCAAGGACAAATTCATCAAGGTTTGTCAGAAATATCATAAGAGCACTTACATATCTACAATGACCAGGACCAGTCTCCATAGAGAAATGTTCATTATCTAGACACAGTTACTTTCTTTGAAGTCTATGCCTTAAGTAGATTTCATCCCTCTACAGATTTGAAAGACTACATGTAGTGCACTTTGGATCTATAAAATGCTATAATTTAGCTAAATATAAGTGTGATGAAGGGCACATTTCATAAATGTACATATATTTGAAGACCAAGTATTTGTTTTTTGAAGTATGTTGATATTTGTTTTGTCTTAAGTCAAATTGTATAAGTTAGCAAAAAGAATAAAATCCTCTAGGACAAATAATTCAAAGGGAGTGCAAATTTCAAACATTGTTTACATCCCACTTTTTTGTCAATTATTATTAGTAATAATAGTAATAACAAAAATTATCAAATAGCTCTCAATATTCATTCATGTTTTCCCACCAAAAATTGGGAGATTTGTTATTTTTCTGCAACTGAGGAAGTGTAAGTAATGAAAATATAAGTAAAAAATAAATATAACATCATTCACTTAGCTTCAGAACTCAACTTCACACAAAAGTGATTATAATGAAATAGTAATTCATTTGAAAAAAAACATATATGGTATAGCAGAAAGAGTTTGGGGTTTGGAATCAGAGGACCTAGATTTGACTTATGCCTCTATCACATCACTTACTATCTATGGGACTTTGGACAACTCACTTTCTCTCCCTCGATCTAATTTTTCTTGTTAAATGAAACGATTAGATGATGGCCTCTTTAGTCCATTGTAAGTCTTAATCTGTGACTTTATGACCTAAGGATTTGAGTGGACTTCACACTCAATATATGTCAACTATGTGAGAAGGAAACCAAAAAAGTTAATACAATGTTATGTAGTTGTGATAAGATTAATGTTTACCAACATTTCCCTGACTCAGCTTCTATCCCCCCAAACACACAGTGAGACCCAGACTCTTTCTCCGTGGGTAATCCTCTGAGTCAAATTATCCCTAGAAGCATCCCACATTGTGTTCGGGTTTGGTTTGACGCAGCTTTCTGGTCAACTAAAGGCATACAGCGTACAAAGTCGAGGTCACATGTAATACGTGCCACTTAGACTTGGTGAATTTCTGAAGACAATGAGAGTTCTTCACCATATCCTGACCTGATGATTAGCTGTATTTCCATATGGACATGAGAGAGGCCTTGTCCAGAGAAGCTAATTGCCTCTGTATTTTTGTTGCAAGTTCTTACTGTGTTAGGGGAAAAGTAAACCTCCTTTTGTTAATTGTTCAATGATTTTCAAGTATCTCATTTCATCCCAACATCCGTTGAATGTGAATAAAGAGAGTGCTTGCATTAGAGCCCCCTCTGACAGAGGTACAAAGTGTCAACAATTTATTAAATCCTAATTATATCCACAGCAGAGAGAACACAAAGAGAATTTTTTTTTTAAAAGCACTCTCTTAAAGAAGCTTTATCTCCTATTTAGAAGAACTAGGGACTAAGTAGGTGATAATTTCATTTCACTATTTTTATAAGGCACCATCTGCAGTTTGGCTTTGGAAAGCATATTAAGAAAGCTGGAGAAGATGCAGATGTGCACCATCAGATTGTTGAATGGTTTGAAGAGCATGAAATATGAAGGAAATAGGGATGCTTAGCTTGAGAAAAAGAAGACATGGGGAGTGAGTAGGCTATGAACAGCTGTCTTCAAGTATATGAAGGAATAACACATGGAAAAGGAATTAGACTTGAGACAACTAGGTGATGCAAAGGGTAGAGAGTTGGATTTCAAGTCAGTGATAGCCAAGTCCAAATCTTGCCTTAGGCACTTATCAGCTATGTGACTTTGGACAAGTCACTTAACTATTTTTCAGCCTCAGTTTCCTCATCTCTAACATGGGAATAATAATAGCACCTACCTCACAAGGTTGTTTGGAGGATTCTGAGATAATGCATGTGAATTTTAAAATATTCTATAAATGCTAGCAATTAGCTATTGCTTTTCATATCTCCCCCCAAAATATGATTGAGGGGGTTGAAAAGAAATTAGCTTTGTTATATATAAAGAGAAACTTGGAACAACAGTTATCCAAAAATGCCTTGGTATATAATACATTCCCTATCACTTGTAGTCTGCAGGCTAAGTGTGGGTTGTATTGCAAAGGAAATTATTGTTGAGATATTAGATGGACTGGATAAATTTTCTGGTTCCTTCCAATTTTGAGATTCTGTTTTTCTTTTTTTAAATTTATTTTTAGTTTTCAGCATTGATTTCCACAAGATTTTGAGTTACAAATTTTCTCCCCATTTCTACCCTCCCCCCCACTCCAAGGTGACATATATTCTGACTGCCCTGTTCCCCAGTCAGCCCTCCCTTCTATCAGCCCCCTCCCACTCCCCCCCTCCCTTTTCCCCTTACTTTCTTGTAGGGAAGGATAGATTTCTATGCCCCATTCCCTATATATCTTATTTCCCAGTTGCATTCAAAAACAGCTTTTTTTTTTTGCTTTTAAAACTTTGAGTTCCATATTTTCTCCCCTCTTCCCTCCCTACGCACTGTCCCTAGGAAGGCAAGCAATTCAACATAGGACACACATGTATCATTATGCAAAACACCACCATAAATAGTCATGTTGTGAAAGACTAATTATTTACCTCCCTCCTATCCTGTACCGCTTTATTCAGTTTTTTCCCTTGACCCTGTCCCTTTTCAAAAGCGTTGCTTTTGATTACTTCTTCCCCCATTTTCCCTCCCTTCTATTGTCCCCTCTTTTTTATCCCCTTCCCCCTACTTTCATGTGGGGTAAGATACCCAATTGGGTGTGTATGTTATTCCATCCTCAAGTCAAATATGATGAGAGCAAGATTCACTCATTCCCCCTCACCTGCTCCCTCTTCCCTTCTAATGAAATGCTTTTTCTTGCCACTTTTATGTGAGATAATTTACTCCATTCTATCTCTCCATTTCTCGCTCTCTCAATATATTCCTCTCTCATCCCTTAGTTTTATTTTATTTTTTAGATATCATCCTTTCATATTGAACTCATCCTATTCCCTCTGTCTATGTATATGTATATTCCCTCCAACTACCCCAATACTTAGAAAGGTCTCATGAATTACGCACATCATCTTTCCATGTAGGAATGTAAGCAAAACAGTTCCACTTTAGTAAGTGTCCTATGATTTCTTTTTCTTGTTTACCTTTTCATGCTTCTCTTGATTCTTGTGTTTGAAAGTCAAATTTTCTATTCAGCTCTGGTCTTTTCACTGAGAAAGCTTGAAAATCCTCTATTTTATTGAAAATTCATATTTTGCCTTGGAGCATTATACTTAGTTTTGATGGTTAGGTGATTCTTTGTTTTAATGCTAACTCCATTGACCTCTGGAATGTTGCATTCCAAGCCCTTTGATCCCTTAATGTAGAAGCTGCTAGATCTTGTATTATCCTTATTGTGTTTCCTCAATACTCAAATTGTTTCTTTCTGGCTGCTCGCAGTATTTTCTCCTTCACCTGGAAACTCTGGAATTTGGCAACAATATTCCTAGGAGCTTTCTTTTTGGGATCTTTTTCAAGAGGCAATTGGTGGATTCCTTCAATTTCTATTTTACTCTGTGGCTCTAGAATATCTGGGCAATTTTCCTTGATAATTTCTTGAAAGATGATGTCTAGGCTCTTTTTTTGATCATAGCTTTCAGGTAGTCCAATAATTTTTAAATTATCTGTCCTGGATATATTTTCCAGGTCAGTGGTTTTTCCAATGAGATATTTCACATTGTCTTCTATTTTTTTATTCCTTTGGTTCTATTTTATAATATCTTGACTTCTCATAAAGTCACTAGCTTCCACTTGCTCCAGTCTAATTTTTGTGTTAGTATTTTCTTCAGTGGTCTTTTGAACCTCCTTTTCCATTTGGCTAATTCTACCTTTCAAGGCATTCTTGTCCTCACTAGCTTTTTGGAGCTCTTTAGCCATTTGAGTTAATCTACTTTTCAAGGTGTTATTTTCTTCAGTATTTTTTGGTCTCCTTTAGGAAGTCATTGTCTTATTTTTCATGAATGTCTTTCATCACTCTCATTTCTCTTCCCAATTTTTCCTTTACTTCTCTTACTTGCTTTTCCAAATCCTTTTTGAGCTCTTCCATGGGCTGAGAGCAATTCTTATTTTTCTTGGAGGCTTTTGATGTAGGCTCTTTGACTTCATTGACTTCTTCTGACTGTATGTTTTGATCTTTCTTGTCACCAAAAAGAGATTCCAAAGTCTGAGTCTGAATCTGAGTCCATTTTCACTGCCTGTTCATGTTCCCAGCCAACTGCTTGACCCTTGAGCTTTTTGTCAAGGTATGACTGCTTGTAGAGTAGAGGGTACTTTGTCCCAAGCTTTAGGGGCTGTACTGCTGTTTTCAGAGCTACTTCTTCACAGCAAGCTCTGCCACACCAGCACTCCTTCTCCGCCAAGAACCACAAACCCATACCATTACCAGACCTAAGCAGGCTCTGCATTCCCACTCTGATCTGTCTCTTAATTCCTCCCACAGGGTAGGCCTGGGGCCAGAACCAACTGTAGCTGGAGCTTTGGAAGCAGCCCCAGAGCTGCACCGCTTCTGTGTCCTGGGGGCTGGGGCCGACCACACACTCCTTTCACTCCTTTCCAGCAGTTTTTCCCACTAACCTTCTCTGTTGTCTTTGGTGCTTGTGAGTTGAGAAGTCTGGTAACTGCCACAGCTTAATGATTCAGGGCCCTACTGCCTGTTCCACCTGGCTCCTGATCTGGTTGGTCCTGTCGCAGCCCACACTGGTCTGTGCTCCACTTTGCTCCCAGCTACATGTGATAGACCCTTCCCAGCGACCATCCAGGCTTTTCTGGGCTGGAGTCCTGCTTCCTTCTGTTACGTCATGGGCAGCTCTAGAATTTGTTCAGAGCCATTTTTTATAGGTGTTTGGATGGACCTGCGGGAGAGCTTAAACAAATCCCTGCTTTCCAGCTGCCATCTTGGCTCCACCTCAGAAATAATATTCTTATTATCATACATTTTAAAATAGCCAAAAAAGGATTAAAGAATTGAATATTCATTAAAAATAGAAAATCAACAAATCAACCTAAAATAAAAAGGAGATATTAAAATTAGAGGGGAAATAAATTAGTTGGAAACAAAAAAACTCATAGAAAAGACAAATAAAACAAAAGCTGCTTCTTTAGAAAAACTTATAAAATTGAGAAGCCCTTAGGTAGTCTGGTTAAAAAAAAGAGCAGAAAATGAGTGAGATGTAATTGCAGGACAATTGGAAGGAACAATAAGCATAATCGTAACATTATGTGCAGTTATATGCTAGCAAAAGAGAAAATATTAAAGACACAGAAGAATACCATAAAATATAAAAATACTAAAACTATCAGAAAACCAGGGATCTTAACCCAATTTCAATAAAGAAAATAGATCTATCTATAAAGAAACTACTAAAGGGTGGGGTGAATGGGTGGGTAGGACTCCTGGACCTGATAGATTCACAGAACGTATGTTATCTTATTTGGTACTCATAATAACTGTGAGATAGGTGCTATTGTTAACTCATTTTTATAGATGAGGCTGAATAATGTAAAGTGATTTGACCAGGATCACCCAGTCCACATGTATCTGAGACAGAATTTGAAACAAGGTCTTTGGACTCCATATCCAAAACTAACTACTATGCTCCTAGCTTCTTCGCTATAAGTGTTTAAGCAGAAAATGAAATGAGGAGGCGAAGATACAGAAGGCAACGTACATACAAATATATTGATAGCAAAACTTGTTACAGTAACATAGGACTTGATACAAAATTGAGTGCTTACTAATAAGATAATGGCTAAAAAAAATCTTGCCATAAGAAACAAATGTGAGAACTATAGAAAGATATGAATGAACTGACAGAGAGCAAAGAAAGCAGAACCAGGAGAACTGTGTGTCATAGCTACAATAATGTAAATGAAAACAACACTAAATAGCATCTGAACTTAGACTTAATAGAGTGAAAAATTTTTGTTTCCAGAGAGCAGATAATGAAACATTTCATTTCTTTGGTGAAAAGGATTTCCAAAGTGGAAAGGATTTATCGATGAGATGAACAAGCCTGTGAAGAAGTACCAGCCGCATTTAAAAGAAAACTCCAGCTGTCAACTTGGTGATGTGGAGAATGATATAACCCCCTTCTAAGGAGGTATCTCTAAAGAGGAAATAGACAATGTGATTAGCCAGAAATTGGGAAAACACTATGAGATTAATATGACTGCATGTTCCCCTCAAGATCTATAAAGGAAAGGTCATGGGCAAAAAAATGTCCAAAGAATACTTCATGGGGTCTAGTACAAGTTCACAGCAAAATCATCAAATTGCTCTATCTCAGGACAACCCAGGATCTGTTGATGCAGAATTCACTAAGAAATAGGCCTGGAAATCTGAAAAAGATAGCTCTCAGAAAACAACCTGCTAAGGAAGTCCCACTTGAAGATCACTGCAAATACAAATACCTGTCTAATTTTCAGAATGTAGCTGCAAGTTTTCAATTAGTAAACAGCTCTTTCTTTGTTTATTATGTTAGTGAAGACTGGCTAGAATTCTTCTATGTAGCTGAAGTCAGAGCTTTACTATAGCCCGGGTGAGACAGACATCTCTACTGGAAAATGATCTAGCCCAAGAAATTTCTGAAAGAGGAAGACAATATATCAACTGCTTGCAGATAGATGACATGTCCTGATGCTGTAAGATTCTGTTGACTAAATACTCCCAAACTTGGTCCGATAAGGAAAAAAATAGAGAAAGAGAAATTTTCTAAAATTTGAAAACAGAACTTTAATGTGCTACTTTTAGCTTTGTTTTAGAGGAACCTCAGTCTCATGTCTTCATGGAAAGATATGCAAATTCAATCATTTGAATTTTGTAAGATTATACTTGCCTGTTGTAACTTGTAACAGAATCTAATACCAGATTCTAGTATTAATGCCAATTACTTCTAAATTCTAGTATCAATGCTAGTCAAATACCAGCTTTTCCTTATCTTTTTGTACTCAAGTATTCTAGAAAGATCCAGACTTTCAAAAAGACACAAGGGACAATTTGTCCCTCTGTTAGATTAGCTCTGTACAATCTATGTCTTATTATACTAATGTTGGTAAGAATTATGGTAGTTACACATATTTATCACTTTTAAAAAGAGCTAAAGGATTATAGGTATGGAATGTTGGATATGTCATAAGTTGTGGTTACAATGCTCATTTGGTTTAGCTTCACTGTTTTTCTTTGTTACAAAGCAGAGTTCTGTGGCAGGGAGTAGTTAGTAATTGGTCTGTTTAAAACAACAAAAAGGCCATATAATAAGGCTTTAAAATGAGGCTAGATTATTATTAATAATTGTAATCATAACTAATATTTATATAGTGCTTTTAAAAATATCATCTCATTATATCCTCTTAATAACCCTGACAGGTAGTGCCATCATTATCCTCACTTTTATAGATAAGGAAGCTGAGGTACACAGAGGTTGAGCGTGACAGTAGTAAATGAGGGTCTGAGGCTGATTTGAACTCAGGTCTTCCTGACTCCAGGCTTAGCACTCTATCTAGTGAACTACCTGGCTGACAATATCTCTCAGAGACATTGCAGTTAGGATACTTGTCTAGGTTGGGAGGCTTGGACAGGATGACGACAAAGACCATTCCCAACTCTCAGGCTCTTTGAAATCAATCCTGTATGTTATAACACCTGTCTGGGAAAACGATATGCATGTAGAAGTCAAGCTTGGTCAGTGTGACAACAACACTTTTGGTAAGTTAAAAAAGAGAGAAAGAGAGACCAAATGCTGCCCCCCATGAACACAATTCCAAGAGAATGCCTAAGGCATCCAAAATATTGTTCATCATTCTCAAATGAACAAAAGCTATTTTTTTCCTCCCAAGAACATATGAATAGAGTGTTTTTGTTGTTGCTGTTGTTCAATTGCTTGTTTACATAAAGATCCTGGTAACAATTTCCTACATGTTGAGATGGCATGATTGGTCAAATAATTAGAAGTTGTTTCTAATCTGAATAAAAATGAGTGTTTTCTGCTTGGATTCTGTTAGCCTAGGGAGCAGTAGTTTCTCTCATCCTGGATCATTCTGGGAATGGTACATTTTATTGGCCTATCTCATGTTAAAATTCTGCAGTAGTCTTATCTTCATGGAACAGCTGGCTGGTGAAGTTGCATATTGTGTTGATTGATCTCACATATATTTTGAAGTGTGTTTATGTCTGTCAGGGAGCAGTTATATAACATCCCCTCACATTTCACATCAACAGTATTAACTAAAATTCCTGGTGTTCATTTGCCATTAAAGTCACAGGCCTCATTCTAAGCCTGAGGTTGCTTTTTTTTCCCTTTTCAACGACAATTGTGGATGATGTTTTTAAAGGGGCACCCTTTCTAACATCTTGTACATCTATAAAAGACATAATTGTTGCCATAAAAGGGAGTTAATGTAAGAAAATAGATACCATTGGACTTGAAATGGGGACCAGCAGAATTATTCCTTATGAAATGATAATTATGAAGGTGGACGATCACCTGAAATCTTTCCCAGGAAAAGATGCGGCATATGTATCATAAAGCCCAATGCAAGATAACAACTTGCATTGTCTTCTTGTAGCATAACAGTTTGGATTATTTAACCTTTGTGACCTCAGCAAAGTAGTTTCTACACCCTGAGAACTTAATAAATGTTTGTTTGATTATTTCTCAAAGACATTGTCACCACATTCATATCATGACAAGTTGGGCCTATTATTTTGTATTATTCAGAAATAAAGGAGAACCTTTTCATTAGAAAAGACAGACTTTGATAAAAGGGGATAATTTTCTGAGGAGAGGGCAAGCTGATATGCTATATCCAAATTTTAACTGTCTTAGTTACTAGCATTTTCTAACCTGGTTTATCAGTACCTTTACTAAAAAGTAATTCTTTGTATGATTGCTCCTATTTCCCACAACAAAATAAAACTGCTTTACCACTCATTCAATCAGTCATTAAAAAAGGCATTCATGAACTGTCATTCAGTATTGTATTCAGTGTCATATTCCAAGAAGCAGTGTAGGATTGTAAATAGAGAGCTTGCTTTAAAGCTAGGAAGGCCTAGGCATAAGTCCTACCTCAGACATATACTGGGCTCGGACCCTGGGAAAATAATGTATCAACTCCAATATTCTAGGCAACCATCTATGATTATACATTACAGTACTGTCCTTCATTGGTAGAGGGAGCTTTCTCACCTGGGAATTCCCATTGCCACTAAAATCACAGACCCAGTGCGTATTTGTTTTATCTAATAGTTATCCAATAATTATCTATCTTTATGATGTGCTGGGTCATTCTTTGCCTCACAAAGAAAAGAAACAAAGAAGGAAAGAAAGAAAAGCAGGCCCTGTCCTCAAGGCACTCATATCCTATTGGGGAGACAATATCACAATATTATTTAAATATAAGATACACACTGAATAAGTTGAAGGTAATTTCAGAAGGATTGAAACTAGTAGCAAGGGGGACCAGAAAGGTGAAATTTGAGCTGTGTCCTGAAGGAATACGGAAAAACTACAAAGTAAAAATGAAGAGGGAAAGCATTTATGGGGAACAGTCAGAACAAAGACATGGAGACAAAGGGAAGTGGTATGCTAACAGGAGTATGTTGGTAAATGTTTAAAAACAAAAATTGAAAACAAATCTGAAAAAAAATTGTCTATGATTCACTTTTAAGTTTGTTCCACACTATTAACATATCTTTTCTAACTTTCTTAGGGCTAGATAATCAGCCAGGTAGAAGGTATAAATTCTTACACTGAAAATATAGCAATCAGCCCTTGAGTAGGCCAGGATAGCTGGATGGTAGATTCTGTGAAGGATAGTGAAGTGTAACAAAATTGGAAAGCTAAGAAAGAGCCAGATTGTTAAGATCTCTAAGTGCCAAAGAGGGGACTTTATGTTTAATTGTGAAAGTAATAGGGACCCTCTGGATTTATTGAGGAGGAGAGTGACATGGGAAAAAAACATGAAAAACAAAAAATTTTTGCTCTAGTAAAATCACTTTGACAGTAGACTGGAAAATAGGCTGGAGTGGAGGGAGACTTGAGGCAGGGTGAACAATTACAAACTTATGGTAATAGTATAGATGAAAGGTGATGAAGGTCTGAAGTAGGGTAATGACTGAGTAGAGAGAAGAGGATAGATACTATGAAAGTAGAAATTACAATTGGCAAATGATTGAATTGTGGTATGAGTGAAAGTGAGAAACAAAGTATGACACTGGAATCCTAGGTCTAAATGACTGAGAGGAGGGTGGTAATAGGAATGGATAGTAATCAGTAAGTTGGAAAGAGGAGTAGGTTTGGGAACAGGTAATGCGTTTTGTTTTGGACATTTTAAGTTTTAGATACCAACGGACATTCAGTATCACTAAATAGGAGTGTATAGGGAAAGACGAGAGTCCAGGTCAGGGCCTTGGAGACACCCACCTTTAGTTTGTATGACATGGATAAAGATTCAGCCAAAGAGACTGAGGAACAGTCAAATAAATAGGAAGAAAAGAAAAAAAGAATAATGTTATGCAAACCTGTAGGGGAGAGAATATTTAGGAGGAGAAGGTAATCAATAGTATCAAATGATTCAAAGAGGTCAAGTAGGATGAGGATTGAGAAAAGGCCATTAGATGTGACCATTAAGAGATTATTGGTGACTTTGGAGAGGGTACATTGAGATGATTGATGAGATTAGAATTAGATTGCCTGGAGTTTAAGAAAAGACAGAGAGGAGAAGAATTGAGGACCTTGAATTTATAACTTTCTTAAGGAGTTTAGCAGCAGTGAGGGAGAAAGTGGGGAGATATGGGACAGTAGCTAGAGAGAATGGCCTGATCAAGTAGAGGGTTTTTCTGTTTGTTACTGTTTTATTTTTAGGATGGGGGACACATCCTAAAAAAAACATAGGTATATTTTTAGGCTGCAGTGAAATACCCAGTAGATAGGGAGGGACTGAAGATTATTAGACAGGGAGTGAGAAACATAAAGGGTCTAATTTGCTGGAAATGAGAGGAGGAGATGAAATCAAGGGTCTGTATAAAGAGACTGATTTTTGCAAGGAGGGCTACAGTTTCATCTAGACTGGACTATACATAGAGCTAGTGAGAAAAGATTTTTGAGTCATGTGAGATAAAAAGGAAAGTAGAATTGAAAGCTTTATTGAAAGGCCTCAGTTTTTCAGTAAGTTTGAGACAAGATATTCAGTTTGGGGGCAGGGAAGGAACGGATGTGGTGCCATGGTGGAAATGAGAAGGGTTAAAATGATCTTTATGTAGAACTGGATGGAAAGTAGACTAGAGAAAAACAAAGATAGCTTTGCAGCACTGAAGACTCATTTGAGATTAAATAGCATAAATTTGAAGTAGACCCAGTCAGCATGGTTTCATGATTTTCTCCAGCTGTATTAAGCAGCATGTACATTGGAATGAAAGAGGCAGATGATGGACATAATCCAGAGATGAGGTTTGGCAGGGCATAATAGTGATAGGACAAGGGGGCAATATAGTCAAGAAGAGAGGATAATGTAGTGTTGAACTGGTTCACCAAGGGATTGGGATATGGTAGAGAGGAGAGTGTACACTTGCCAGTGCAGGAGTGATGACCTGGGAAAGAACTGAGGGGTAGAAGGAATAGAGGGTATAATGGAGAAGAAGGAGTTGTAATGTTTATGGGGAAAATTGCATAATTATGATCAGATAAAATAATTTTGACATTCATGAGCACAGAAGTAAAATACTTGTGGTGAGGATGAAATAAAGATTATGACCATCTCTTTGTATAATCATGGTAAAGTAGAAGAATAAGTAGTGGGAACTGAGCAGATTGAGTAACTGGAAAGTTAGAGTATTAAGAGGAAATATCGGGGGGCAGAGCCAAGATAGCCACGTGAAAACAGCGTCTTACCAGAGCTCTCTGACAAGTACTGTCATATACCTCTAAAAATGTGAATCTGAGCAGATTTGAGAGAGTTAGAAGCCAATAATGGGCAGAGGGGGGCAAATTTCCAAGCCAAGAGAGTCTGCAAGGTCGACAGGACAGATCTGTAGGCTGAGAGAGCGCCAGGTGCACAGAGCTGCACCAGACCACACCAAAGCTGAAGCAGCTGTGGAAACCAGCCAGCGATCCAGGCTGAGAGAAAGCTGGACACCCTAAACCAGCACAGACCGCCAGGCCTTCAAGCACAGGACGGGTGTCTGTTGAACCGACAGGAGCCAGAAGCTCAGCGCCTGCGGCCACGATTCACTTATTCTTGAGGCTTGTAGGCCAGAGATTTGAAACTCACCTTCTTGAACTTCCAGGAGTCATAATGGCCAGGTAAATGGCTCACCTCCCTCTATCCCTCCCTGACACAGAGAATACGCTGGGAAAAACCCTGGAATAGAGGAGCCAGAAGTAGGGCTTCAGGAGCCAAACAGTGGGAATTCCTGAGTCCCAAAAGGGTGAAGGGTGGAGCCAGCAAGGGTCAACACCAGGAACCCAGATGTGCCTTTGTATAGGCAGGGGAAGTGGTAGACACCAGCACAGATGACGGCTGAGACCACTCATGCTGGGGAGCAGCCCCGGGGAAGAGGAGACTTCCAGCAGCCAGATGACCCCTCTCCCACACCTCAGGAAAACAGAGGCCACAACACACAAAGCCAGTGACTAGGCTCACAATTCCCAGAACAAGAAAAATGGGACAGAGCTCCCTGAGCCCCAAAAGCAGAAATCTACTTTAAAGCCAGGAAAAAACTAACCAACATGAAGAAGAACACAAAAAAACCAAGGACCATTGATGCTTTTTATGGAGACAGGAAAGATCAAAATACCAATTTGGGAGAAGACAGCATTGATACTATACCCACATCTGATACCTCAGAAGGGAATGTGAACTGGTCTCATGCCAAAAAGCATTCCTGGAAGAGCTAAAGAATGATTTTAAAAACCAAATTAGGGAGGTAAAAGAAAAAAATGGAAAAAAAAATTACTGATGAGAACAAATTTTTAAAAAGTAAAATTGGTGAAATGGCTAAGGAGATTCAGAATTTAATTAGAGAAAATGACACCCTGAAAGGTAAATCAACCAACTGGAAGAGGAGACTCAAAGACAAAATGAATACAGCAATTCATTAAAAATTAGAATTGAGCAAGTAGATGCTAATGACTCTGAGGCATCAAGAAGTAGTCAAACAAAATGTAAAGAATGAAAAATAGAAGAAAACGTGAAACATCTGATTGGAAAAACAACTGACCTGGAAAATAGATCCAGGAGAGATGATCTAAGAATTATTGGTCTACCGGAAAGCCATGATGCAAAAAAAAGCCTGGACATTATCTTCCAAGAAATCATCAATGAAAATTGTCCTGAGAGCCTAGAACCAGAGGGGAAAATAGTCATTGACTATTTTAGCTAAATTAATTTACTTATTCAGTGCCATACCAATTGAACTACCAAAAAAAAATTTTACAGAGCTGGATAAAATAATGACAAAATTCATCTGGAAGAACAAAAATTCCAGAATATCAAGGGAATTAGTGAAACCAGATATCAAACTGTACTATAAAGCAGCAGTCATCAAAACTACTAGGTACTGGCCAAGAAACAGAGTGGTGAATCAGTGGAATAGGTTAGGTACACAAGATGCAGAAGTCAGTGACTATAACTATCTACTATTTGATAAAACCAAAGAATCCAGCTTCTGGGCTAAGAATTCACTATTCCACAAAAACTGCTCGGGAAATTGGAAAATGGTATGGCAGAAACTGGACATAGACCAATATCTTACACCAAAATAAAGTCAAAATGGGTTCATGATTCAGAATTAAAGGCTTATGCTATAAGCAATTTGGGAGAGCAGGGAATCATTTACCTATCAGATTTATGAGAATGGGAAGAATTCATGACACAACAAGAAATAGCATTACAAAATACAAAATGGATAATTTTGATTACGTTAAATTGAAAAGTTTTGTATAAACAAAGCCAATACAACAAAGAGTAGGAGGGAAGCAGAAAATTGAGAGACTGTCTTTACAACCAGTGTCTCTGATAAAGGCCTCATATCTAAAATATACAGGGAACTAAGCCAAATTTATAGGAATAAAAGCCACTCCCCAACTGGAGAAATGGTCAAAGGATGTGAACAGGCAGTTTTCAGAGGAAGAAATTAAAGATATCTATATGCATATGAAAAAATATTCTAAATCACTACTGATTAGAGAAATGCAAATCAAAACAACTCTTAGGTACCACATCTCTCCTGTCATATTGGCTAACATGACAAAACAGGAAAATGATAAATGCTGTAGAGGATGTAGGAAAATTAGAACATTGTTACATTGCTGGTGGAGTTGTGAGATGATCCAGCCATTTTGGAGAGCAATTTGGAACTATGCCCGAAGGGCTATAAAAATGTTCATACTGTTTGACCCAGCAATACCACTCCTATGGCTGTACCATAAAGAGATAGAACAAGTGGGAAAGGGATCTGTATGTACAAAAATATTTATAGCAGCTATTTTTGTGGTAGCAAAGAATTGGAAATCAAGGGGATGCCCACCAATTGGGGAATGACTGAACAAGTTGTGGTATATGAATGTAATGGAATACTTTTGTGCTATAAGAAATGGGGAAGATACAGACTTCATAATAACCTGGAAAAATGTACATGATATGATGCTGAGTGAGAGGAGCAGAACCAAGGGAACATTGTACACAACCACAGACATATTGATCCTGTGATGACTAATTTCTCAGCAATACAAGGTTCAAAGACAACTCCAAAGGACTCATGATGGAGATAGCTATCTATGTGCAGAGAAAGAACTATGGAATCTGAATGCAGATTGAGGCAAACTATTTGCTGTCTTTTTCTTCTCTTCTTTTTTGGTTTTGTTTCTTCTCTCATGATTCATTCCATTGGTTATAATTTTTCTTTGCAACTTGACTATTGTGTAAATAAGTTTAATGTGAAGATTTATATAGAATCTATATCAGACTGCATGCTGTCTTGGGGGGGGAGGGGGAAAGAGAGGGAAGGGAAGAAATTTTGAAATCCAAGAACATGTAGAACTAAGTGTTGTAAACTAAAAATAAATAATTTATAAAAAAGAGGAAATATCAATACATATGTTGATGTCCCCTAGTATGAGGGTAGGAATTGGGGAGGAATGACTGAACAAGGCACTGAATTCATTGAACAGGAAAGAAAATGTCTTGGATGGGGAACAGTGGGGCTGCGTACAAATAGATAATGGCCAGCAGAATCTAGATCTGGTAATAGTTTGGATAGCATGAACCTCAGCAGAGGAATAATTGTTGGGTGATAATGGTAAAAGAGGGGTAGATTTTGGAAATGGCATTTGGGAGCAAGAAGTATCCTGATTCCCTCATCATGACTAGTGAGTCAGTAGTATAGGAGAAAGTATAACCTGTGCTAGAAAGAAAGGGTAGCCATGGAAGCTGTGGGATCAGGGGAAAGTCAGGTCTTAATGAGTGTCAGAAGACAGAAGGAGTGAGAAAGGAAAAGATTTAAGATGAAAAGAAGCTTGTTAATTGTGGAACAGCTTTTTTCCAGAGGGCATAGTGGAAGGGGTGAACAGACATTGGAACAATATATTGAAGCCTTAGGTTAAGGTGAATGAAAAGTAGGGAATGGACAGTGAGGAATTTAGAATGGGGTTTAAATATGGTTGGGGGAACTTCAGAATCACTGGAACATGGGATGTCTGGTGGGAAGAGATAAAGCTACTCATTAAGGAATGTAGTCAGGCAGAGTATCAGTGGTTAAACAGAGGTCTGTTGAAGAAACAAAATACAACACACCACACACACACACACACACACACTGCCCTGCAAAATTACTGCTCCATAGCAAGAATAAATTACTTTTATAGCAATGCTTACACTTAAGTCTAAATTTCCTAAAAATGATATTCTGGTAGAAATGGTGATAGCAGCCTTAGCTATGACCATTTCTCCTTTCAGAAACCACTCACATCCTGATGTCTATAACCTAAAACAGGGCTATCCACATGGCTGCATGTGGCCTGCTGGCTGCATGGAGTCCGCAGTGCGATTTTGTGTTGCCCGTCTGTGTTTACTCTGGGCATGGAAGTGGACATAAATACTTGAAAGCATTTGTGTCAATTTCTGTGCTTGTGGTGGACACAGGCTGGCTGAATAGGGGCGCATGGCCCGTGTTTTGGACAGCCCTGATCTAAAACAAAAAATTTTTAATAGAGTCGTATCATGTAAATTAATCTCATGATGTTAGACTTGAATTCTGGGTTTTTTTTTTAATTATAAACAACAGAATCTTTTTCAATTGGACCAAAAACAATGGCACCCAGATTGACTTTCCTTTTGTCAGTTCCTTCTGCCCTTTGAGAATATTGCTCTAGGCTTTGAATAGTTATGGATAAGAAGACTTTTGCATTCAATGTATAGCATTGTTAATGATGCTGCTTCTCCTAGAAAGGTATTATGTTAACATGAGTCAGTTATTGGTAAGTGATAATGCTAAGGTTTCTGTGAACTTTCTGAGGTTGCTCTCGTAGTATTTCTATATCTCTTTGTAGGAAAAAAAATCAGAGATCAGTTATTTAGAGCAGGAAGCAACAGAAAAAAATTAATCTAACCCCCTCACTTTTTAGGTAAGGAAACCGAGGCTCACAGAGGTTAGGTGATTTTCTCACAGTCACACAGGTAGTCTAACAGAGAGGATTCACACTCAGGTTCTCTTATCCCAAATCCACCATTCTTCCTGCTATATTATGTTGTGTCATATGCTATTACAGAAAGTCTTGATCACCTAGGAAATCCCAAAGCCCTCAGTGGTTCAGCAGTATGAAATTACTGACAGATTTGGCAGTAGGAAGGCAAAAGCAACACTGATGTGTCTGCTGACTTGAAGCCATAGACTTATCTGACTTCTATCATGTCTTCTTTCCCATCCCTAAGTTCACATCTGCCCCCGCACTATTTGGAGAGAGTTGATGGGACAATTCATATTCTTATTGCTAATGTTGGCAATTGATTTCCCCCACAGACTTCTGATGTATTGCTACCTTTGAAGATCAGCGTAAGGGGAAGAGAAATAATAGCAAATGATATTTAACTTTGTTTCATGGTCCAACTATTTTTCGTAAATATTGTGGTTCTCGCACTTACTAAGATAACACAAACTTAGCAAGGTACTTATTAGTCTCAAGCAGAACTGCATTATCTTTCTGTGAGAATTGTTTAATTTATTTCCTTTGCCAAATAAAGCAGATTTATCAGCCACCCTCAACACTAAGATGTGCCCACATACATGATTGGGAAAACTATTTTTAAACGGCCTTGGCTGATCCAATTTAAAATCATGTAGGCTTCTTAATAGGTGGGTGAATATTTGGCTTTTAATAGTATGAGCTCTATAGCCATATGCTAGGCATATTAGATTTACTACCTTTTTATATCTGTGGTTACTTTTGCTAGCCCAGGAGGGATTTATTTGGTGATTGTCAACTGAAAAGTTGCTCCTCTAATATAACGTGAAAGACAAATATGTTGAGCAACAAAGAGAGGGCAACAGAAATCACAGAATGTCAGGGATGTAAGAGATCATATATCTTATTTTTTAGGAATTTTCTTGTATTGACCCAAAATCTTCCTCTCTGCATCCACATGGTTGCATTCATTGCTCTTAATTATGTCCCCTAGAGTCAGCTGGTATAAATTTGATTTGTCCTTGAAGTTACAGCCCTTTAGATATTTGAAGACATGGTAGATGGCATATATTCTGATTGCCCCGTTCCCCAGTCAGCCCTCCCTTCTGTCACCCCACTCACCTCCCATCCCCTTTTCCCTTCCTTTCTTGTAGGGCAAGATAAATTTCTATGCCCCATTGCCTCTGTATCTTATTTCCTAGTTGCATGCAAAACATTTTTTTTTTGTTTTTGAACATCTGTTTTTAAAACTTTGAGTTCCAAATTCTCTCCCCTCTTCCCTTCCCACCTACCCTCCCTAAGAAGGCAAGCAATTCAACATAGACCACATGTGTATCATTTTGTAAAACCCTTCCACCATACTCATGTTGTGAAAGACTAACTATATTTTGCTCCTTTCTAACCTATCCCCCTTTATTGAATTAGCTCCCTTGACCCTGTCCCTTTTTGAAAGTATTTGTTTTTGATTACCTCCTCCCCCTATCTGCCCTCCCTTCTGTCATCCCCCCTTTTTTTATCTTCTTCCTCCTTCTTTCCTGTGGGGTAAGATACCCAAGTGAGTGTGTATGGTATTCCCTCCTCAGGTCAAATCTGATGAGAGCAAGATTCACTCATTCCCTCTCACCTGCCCCCTCTTCTTTTCCTACAGAACTGCTTTTTCTTGCCACTTTTGTGTGAGATGATTTACCCCATTCTATTTTTCCCTTTCTCCCTCTCTCAATATATTCCTCTCTTATTCCTTAATTTGATTTTATTTTTTTAGATATCATCCCTTCATATTCAACTCACCCTGTGCCCTCTGTCTCTGTCTCCCCTTGGCAGTGGCCAAACTGCGAACTCCTTTCACTCTGTCCTCGCAGCTTTTCCCACTAACCTTCTCTGTTATCTTTGGTGTTTGTGGATTGAGAAGTCTGCTAACTGCCACAGCTCACTGATTCAGGGCGCTAGGTCCTCTTCCACCTGGCTTCCGGTCTGGTTGGTCATGGTGCAGGCCACGCTGGGCTCCGCTCCCCTCCACTCCCAGTTCCATGCATGATAGACCCCACCCAGTGCCCATCCAGGCTGTCCTGGGCTGGAGCCCTGCTTCCCTCTGCTATTTTGTGGGTTCTGCAGTTCTAGAATTTGTTCAGAGCCATTTTTATAGGTTTTTGGAGGGACCTGGTGGGGAGCTCATGCAAGTCCCTGCTGCCATCTTGGCTCCGCCCCTCTGTAGCATTCAATTGTGATAGAGTATTATTATGCTATAAGAAATGAAGAGGGTTGTGGTTTCAGGGAAAAAAATATAAACAAACATGGCAAGACCTATGTGAACTGATACAAAGTAAAGTGCAAGGAACCAAGAGATCATTATGCACAATAAATGCCTTGTTATAATTTGATCAACTGTGAAAAACTTGACTGCTCTGATCAGTCCAACTATCCAAGCCATTTCCAAAGGACTCATGATGAAAAAATGCTGTCTACCTCCAGAGAAAGAACTGATAAACTCTGAGTGAAAAATCAACTGTAATTTTCTAGGGTTTTTTTTTTTTTTTGGCAATATGGCTAATAGGGAATTTTGTTTTGTGTGATTTCACGTGCATAATTGAGATATATTTTTTGCCTTCTCAGCAGGTGAAGGGGGGGCAGGAAGGAAAGAATCTAGAATTCAAAATCTAAAAGGAAAGGAATGGTAATAAATAATATTTTTTTTAATGAGAGTGATTTTTGTGAGTAGGGCAGAGACAACCTACAACTCTGGAGATTCCCTTCTTTCTCTAGCTTTGATGACAAACATAGAGCAGCCTGACAAAACTCCAGGTTGTGGCCTGAGTCACATTAAACTGTAACTGGGAAATATTCTATTTGAGTTTGATACCACTGCTCTAGAGGGTCCACACAGAATTCTTTGGGGGCCATGATATGGGACCTAGGTATCCAGCAATACTCTCAAGGATGAAGCAGATTAAAATGTTATTGGGAAATATTTAACAAAATGAATTAAAAAAAACAATAAAACATCAATAATATTCATTTATGTTTTTCTAAGTTAGTGTGCTGCAGAAGGGGTCCTTATTCGGAGTCAGGAATTCAGTCTGTACCCTGGAGGCAAATTCAGTTTCCCAGAGACTTTTCTTATGCCTCTGAGCTATTCAAACCTTTGACTCTTTCTAGAGTGAGGATTGTCCATTTTGCATCTAGAAGCCTTTCTCTTTATATTCCCGTGTTTTTTACCCCAGGTAGACCTTCAGCTTTCGTAGAAATTTCACCATATGTTAACTGAGAGAAGCCTTTGGGGGGGTGGAGCTAAGATGGCAGCTGGAAAGCAGGGACTAGCATGAGCTCCCTGCTGAGCCCCTCCAAAATCCACAGCAGAGGGAAGCAGGGCTCCAGCCCAGGACTACCTGGATGGTCTCTGGGTGAGGTCTATCCAATCTGGGAGCGGAGCAGATCAGAGAGGAGCAGAGCCCAGCGTGGGCAGCGCGGACCAACCAGACCAGGAGCCGGGCGGAGCAGGCCCTAGCGCCCTGAATCAGTGAGCTGCAGCAGTTATCAGACTTCTCAACCCACAAACACCAAAGACAACAGAGAAGGTTAGTGGGAAAAGCTGCTGGAGACAGTTTAAAAAGGAGTTCGCAGTTTGGCTACCACCCTGGGGGCAGAGGAAGTGGGGCAGCTACAGAACTACAGCTGCAGTTGCTTCTGGCCCCAGGCACACCTGGTGGGAGAAATTAAGTAGTGGATCATAGCAGGAGTGAAGAGCCTGTTGAAGATCTAAGTCCAGTCCGGGGTGGGGTTCCTTGGGGAAGGAGGAGTGCTGGTGTGGCAGAGCTGGCGCATCCCCCCAGGCTTGGAACATAGTTCTCTTAACTCTACAAGCAGTCATACCCTGCTAAAAAACTCAAGGGTCAAGTTAGTTGGCTGGGAATATGGCCAGGCAGCAAAAACACACCCAGATTCAGTCTCAGACTCTGGAATCTTTCTTTGGTGACAAAGAAGACCAAAACATACAGCCAGAAGAAGTCAACAAAGTCAAAGAGCCTACAACAAAAGCCTCCTAGAAAAACATGAACTGGTCTCAGGCCATGGAAGAGCTCAAAAAGGATTTGGAAAAGCAAGTTAGAGAAGTAGAGGAAAAATTGGGAAGAGAAATGAGAAGGGTGTGAGAAAACCATGAAAAACAAGTCAATGACTTGCTAAAGGAGACCCCCCAAAAATACTGAAAAATACACTGAAGGAAACAACATCTTAAAAAATAGACTAACTCAAATGGCAAAAGAGCTCCAAAAAGCCAATGAGGAGAAGAATGCCTTGAAAGGCAGAATTAGCCAAATGGAAAAGGAGGTCCAAAAGATCATTGAAGAAAATACTACCTTAAAAATTAGATTGAAGCAAGTGGAAACTAGTGACTTTATGAGAAAAGCCTTTGGATGTGGTCATTGGAATATCAGTGGTGACCTTTGAAGGAGACAATAAAGAGGCTAGTGAGAAAATGGAACCATAGAAGATAGAAAACATTTTCAAGATTATGGTTCTAGATCTGAAAAGAATCTTAGAGGCCAGATAGTTCATCCCCTTCCTTTTATTATACATGAAGAAATTAAAGAGCAAGGAAAATAAGCAACTTGCCCAAGATTAAAGAGGGAATAAATATCAGAGGAACTGTTTGAACTCATATCCTCTGACTTCAGTGTTTGGACTCTTTCTCTTGTGTCAAACTTTGTGGTAAAGGAGAGGGACTGGGGGAGGAGATGATGTTAGAAGGATTTAGACCTGAGGAGGCCGCACTGTGATTATAGGCAGAGGGGAAACAATAAACATAGAGAGAGATGTTTAAGATGCATTAAAGAGAATGATTGCTGAGACAAACTCCTGGTGAAGACTGATGGGTTTGAAATTAAGACTGAAGGGATCCTTTGATTGGCATGGAGTAGGAATATCTTTTTTCCTTTACAATGAGAAGCAGAGAGAGGGAATGACAATGCAACACTCTCAGGGCAAATCAGATTAAAATAATTGGGTGACAATGCAGAAAAGTTTAGGATTAGACTTAGGAGTAGAAGGGGCTCTCTTCAGGTGGCTTCCATGGTCTTAGTGAAGTAGGAAAACAAATCTTCTGCTGCTAAGTGGTGATGGAGAAAGATTGGAGGAGCTGTTCTGAAACTGCCACTGTATCTCCTTTGTCAAAAGATGCAGCACATGAGATCCAAAGTCACAGAAAGCACCTGGTTTTGACTTTGTTCTCAGGGGTAGCAGGGAACTGCTAACCCCAAGAACGTTTCTAGAATGTGAGGGGGTCTACATTCATGCAAACGGTGGAGAGGGAATACAGATTGGGAACAGCTGGTCAGGCATGCTGTCTCCTTTCTAGCACTTTTTCACCACCAGTAAAAACTTAAAGCTCTTTTTATTGTTAGAATTTTCCCTTCTATTTTTTTTGCTGAAAATAAATGGCAAACAGATGTATACTATTTTCCCAATAAGAGATTTTCTTGAAATTGCTGTTTACCAAAAACATATATTTAGCAGAATTGTGGCTATTATCACTGAATGATTACCTAAAACTTAGGAGAGAAAAAAATGGCTATGGTGCGTGATAAATCCTTTAACAAGATAAGGGTGACATCTAGTGGTGGCAAACAGGAAGTGTCTTTAGTTACTATGCCACATTCTGGCTTTAGGGTAATTGAGAAACTTTTTATTGATTTAGAATCTGATCTTATTTCCAAAATTGGAAATTTAATGCCAGGCAGGAAGATGAATTTGTTAAAAGAGTTGAAGAGTCAATTGAAGGCCTGTTACACCTATATACATGTATTTTTCTTTTCTTTGTTTGTGGTAGGTAGACAGAGAGAGGGTGCTGGTATAAAGCCATATTGTTTTGTATGTTAAATAGAGAAACATACTAATCATAGCTGATGATTTCATTTGCTTTACTCTAGCAAATATACAAATAACCTAAAGGGAAGCAGAGATACTACAAGTTTATAATTTATTTTTATTAAAGGCCCTCATATCTGAATGAGAAAGAAAGCAAAGAAAGGCAGAAAGACGCAGAGACATAGTGACAAACAGAGACATCTAGAATACAGTCTGAATAGTTATGAGGGTATTATTGTCCAGGGGTTCCCTTTTTTCTTTTCCCCATTGATTCCTTATGCAAATGCTAGCCCAGAATGAAGTTTTTAAAATAAAACAGATAAGTAACAGCTTATCTTTATATGGAGGAGAACTGTAAAATTTCATAATCAAGTCAACTTTTATCAAGTCAGCTTTTATCAAACATATACTATATGCCAAGAGCCATGATGACTTCCAGGGAGAAAAGAATTACAAAACCAGAAGCAAAACAGATAAATAAACAAACACCAACCCTCACTCTCAAAGAGATTACAGTCTAATGGGTAAGACAACTACGTGAAAACAAGATGTGTACAAGATAAATAGAAAATAATCACAGAGAGAGGGAACTTGCATTAAAGGAGATAAGGAAAATGATATAGCAAGTAAAGTTTAAAGACAGCAAGAAATTCAAAATACTTAACCTTACCAGGTTTCCAGGCAATGATGAAGCAGATGTGGTTGAGGGGGATGAAAGTACAGAGTGGATAAATTATCCAGATTAAATAACAGTCATAATCATTGAAACTTTACAGTTCTACATAGACAAATCACTCCTTGAGTGGGTCAGTATGCCAGACAAGACTCCAGTTGTTCATGATTATATGCACTTATATGATGTTGTGGTACCAATCATAAACTTCTGACAGTGGGTTCCTCTCCTTCCATTATTTCTACCTCCCAGGGTCCTTAAGTCCCTCATTCTATCAGGGAAGAATTATGCTTCCCTAAGTGGCTCAGTGGATAGAGTGGAATTCAGTGAAAGACCACAGTACAAATTCAGCCTCAGGCACTTAAAAGCTGTATGAGCTTGATCAAGCCACTTAACCTCTGCCTGTCTATAATGGCAAGCAAAGTGGGATTTTTTGCTAGATTGAATTCTAGCCAATCAGAGACTTGTATATGCATTGAGTTTTAGCCAATCGGATATAAGTATTGAGTTCTAGCCAATCAGATATGTGTACTCAGTTTTAGCCAGAGACTGGTATGTGAGTTCTAGCCAATCAGATGTTGACCAGAACTGTATATAAAGAGAGCCCAGCGTGTGAGAAAGTAGAAGTTGAGAGAGCCTGTGTTGAGAGATCTGCCAGCGTTGAGAAGAGAAGAATGAAGAGAAGAGATGAAGAAAGAGAATGGGCTGTGAGCGTTGAGCTGAGGGGAAACCTAAAAGAGCTGGGAAGAGACCTAAGTGAACTGAGAGGAAACCTCTGACAGCTAGGAGGAGACCTCTGAGAGTGAAGAGGAGACCATTGATGGCAGACTTGCTGAAGAAGCTTCTGAGTTGTAAAAGCAAATAGAGCTGTAGGGCAGAAACCTTCCCACGGGAAGGAGGCTTAGCCTAAGCCCCTTTTGAGAGCTGTTAAAGTGAACTGACCTGTTAACACAGAGCCTCTGGCCTTTGGAGGTGAATTGAGATGGTAGTGCTAGTAGTGTGTTGTTGTCCTGTTAAGCTTTGCTTTCCCAGAGGCAGAAGCTGTGGGCAGGAACCCCTGAAGCCAGATGTTGGGTAGGAGCAGGAAGAACTTGGAGTGGAGCAGTCCCTGTGAGCTGAGACCTGGACCAGGAGTGGAAAGCTGCCTACATGTAAATCCAGGTGAGGCTTGGGAACAGTCAGCCTACAGAAGAAGAGCCATGGGACTTGAAAGTCAACCCTGAGTCAAGATGAAAGAGGACTTTACTTGGATGCTTGGTATTGTTTAAGGAGATTATTTTTACTGTGACCTAGGGGTGGATGGTGCTGTATTTTCTGCTACCCCTTAAGGGTATGTTGTGCTAGGGAAGACCTTAGCCCAGGACTCCTTGCTGTGTAAACAAGTATTTTGGGGAATGCTAATGAATGCAATGATATATACTATGCGCCATGTGACATACTGAGTGATATGATATCTATATATACATATTAGATGATATATTTTGATTAAGGATGTTGTTATGAATGTTATGCTTTATTGAACAATGTGTATTGGATAATGGTATTGATCATAGTAGCCAGGTCTTTCACAGTTGAAAATCATTACAACATTGCTGTTACTGTGCATAACGATCTCCCCATTTTTCTCACTTCACTTTTTGTCAGTTCTTAGAAGTCTTCCTAAGTTTGTTGTTTTGTTTTCTGAAAACACCCCCCCCCCATCATTTCTTGTAGCACAATGGTATTGCACCACAATTATATGCCACAACTTCTTCAGTAACTCCCTAATTGACATGTATCCCTTCAATATCCATTTCTTCGCTACCACAAAAAGAGTGGTTATAAATATTTTTGGACATATACATCCTTTTCATCTTTCTTTGATTTCATTGGGATATAGACCCAATAGTAGTATTGCTGAGTCAAAGGAGATGCATAGCTTTATAGCCCTTTGGGCATATTTATAGATTGTTCTCTAGAATGATTGGACCAGTTCACAACTGTAGCAGAAATTTATTATTGTAGCTATTTTCACTTATCCTCTCCAGTATTTGTCATTTCTGGTAGGTGTGAGGGTGGTACCTCAAACTTGTTTTAATTTGCATTTTTTGAATCTATAGTAATTCAGAGCATTTTTTTCATATGACTGGAGATAGCTTTGATTTCTTTTTCTAAAAACTCCCTTTTCATATCTTTTGACCATTAATCAATTGGGGAATGGCTCTTATTTTTATAAATTTATTTCCGTTGCCTATATAGTTGAGAAATAAGGCCTTTATCAGAGAAAATGGCTATAAATTTTTTTGATATTGTTTCATTGTGTTTGATAGCTTTTAGCAAAATGTGATTTTCCTCAGTGTATCTTTTAATTAGGACTTCCTTGCTTTTGCTTAGTCTGAGATTGTGATTGCTTATTAATGTTCAGTTGTTTCAGTGGTGTGTGACTCTTTGTGACCGAATTTGGGGGTTTGCCGTTTTGTTCTCCAGACATATTTGCTACCCCTGCCTTTTTTTAACTTCTGTTGAATGAAGCATAATAGATTCTGTTCCAACCTTTATTTGAACTATGTATCTTTCTGTTTCAAGTATATTTCTTGTATACAACATATTTTTTGGATTCTGATTTCTAAACCAGCCTGCTATCTACTTCTGTTTTATGGATGAACTTATCCCATTCGTATTCACAGTTATGATTATTATCTTAGTATTTCCTTCTATCCTTTTTTTCCTTCTCTTTAGCCTTCTCTCTCTTTTTCTCTCTGTCTCTCTCTCTCTCTGTCTCTCTCTCTCTCTCCTGCTTCTCCCCAAAAGCCTGTTTGGCTTCTGATGACTAACTCTTAATCTCCCCTCTTCATTTTTTTAGATCACCCAAACATAATTTTTTTTGAGAGAGCAGAGGAAGGCATTTTATTACGCTCTCTCAGGTGTAGTGCTCACGGGAACACTCACACTGATACCGCTGCAGGAGCAGGGGTAACCATTCCCTCCGCTCCTGCTACAGTCATGGTTAGTTTACAGTCTTTGTTTTTCACATAGTTTTCCTAGGTTATACAGTTTATATAAATAGGATAATAAGGATACAGAAGAAAAAGTGAAGTTAATTAGATTTTCCTTGTCTTAGTTTAGGATTAAACTATATTCTTTTACTTCCCCTACTTTCCCTCTTTAACATATGCAAATTATGCAAATCAGTAGGCCTGGATTCTTGACCAAGACCAGACCCTAGATAAGCTTGAACAGGTTCAAGTGGGTTTGGCCTCTCTAATTCCCTAGACTGCCTTCTCAAAAAGTATGCACATGCGTACAAGCCTCTGACCTCTCACCTGACCGACCTTGAGGCCTGGTCTCTGCTAAAGCTGGGGTGGGGGAGGGCAGGGAAGCACACCTTTAGTTCTGTGGAAACAAAACTCCTCCTCCCATCTTACAATTTCCCCCTCTTCTTTTATTCAAATTTTTGTTTCCACATTTTTAATATTCCCTTACTCTCTTTCTCATCTGAATTTTTCTCCTTAATCATCACCCCCTTAAATATGGGAAGGATTGATCGACGCATTGACAAATCAAAGGGGGCAGTCCCCTTTGTAAATACAGATACAGAGACTCAAAAGAAAACGATAATGCAACCATCCCTTTAAGATTCAAAAGTCTCTTCCCATAAGCTGTTTGGCAGGGAACATCAGTGAAGTCTTCTGGTCCTTGGTATTTGTTCCAGCCATCTCCAGCATCTTCTTCTTGCCTTCTTGTAGGAACCAGCTTTCTTTCCATTCTCCTACAAAAGTTACCTTGGCACAATTTTCTAATCGTTATACCCTGATCATTTTTACAAATTCAAAATTGGAACTTTGGCCAATTGCCATGTTTAAGAAATTTTACATCAGAACCCAGTTCCTCATACTTTACATTAACTCTTTACATACTTTACTTAACATACTTTACTTATATGATGTTGTGGTTTCCTCACCAGGAGGATGATATTTAGTAAAAGTAACAAAACAAGTAGCGCCCAGGTAGAAAAGTGTGAGTGGAGAAGGACAGAGCAGCTGTGGAGGTGCCAATATCGAAGGAAAGGAACCCGGTCTTACCAAGGAGGGCCCTTGGGGTTCCAAGATAAGCAATATTATCCCTTTCTTTGGAATGCTTCCAAAATACGCAAGACAGAGCAATCAGCCCTAAACGGACATTATTGGATTTGTGGCCATACGGCCTATACCCATCTCCCTTTAAATTGGACAGGGGTGTGCTATGTGGGGTTGGTTAGACCAAAATTTTTCTTTTTAGCAGGACAAGAAGGGAACAAATTGGGAATACAGCTATATGACGATCTAATGCCCCCAAGTGAGAGGTTCAAGCGGGGGATAGATACTTCCCTAACAGTCACCAGGGATGCCAATGGGTGGGGAGATGAGTGGCCCCCCCAAAGAATTGTTCAAAATCTGTGTTAGAGATTATCACCAACCAGACTGCCAAGGCATTGGACCTACTGGCTGATCAGGCCACCCAAACCAGAGAGGCTGTACTACAACATAGATTGGTTCTTGATTATTTGCTACCCCAACATAATTGATTCACACTCATGCCCTTTGTCTATGTAGATTCCTAACTTCCCTGATAATCATAAAGTTCTTAAAAGTTACATGTAGCATCTTCTGATAAAGGAATATAAACAATTTAGCCTTATAGAGTCCTTATAATTTATTTTTCATGTTTACTTTTTTATGCTTCTCTTGAGTCTCATGTTTGAATGTCACTTTTTGTGTTTGGATTTGGTCTTTTCATCAGGAATGCTTGAAAGCCTTCTATTTCATTAAATAACTGTTTTTCTCCAGAAGGATTATACTCATTTTTTCTTGGTAGGTTATTCTCGGTTGTAATACTAGCTCCTTTGTCTTCCAGAATATCATATTCCAAGCCCTCTGCTCCTTTAACATGGAGGCTGCTAAAGCTTTTGTGCTTCTGACTGTGGCTTCATGATATTTTCTTTTTTTTCTGGATGCTTGCAATATTGCCACATTGATGTAGGAATTCTTGAATTTGACTATAATATTCCTTAGAATTTTCATTTTGGCATATCTTTTAGGAGGTGATTGGTGGATTCTTTCAATTTCTATTTTACCTACTGAATCGAAGACATTGGGAGCAGTTTTCCTTAATTATTTCTTGAAGTAACATGTCTAGACTCTTTCTTTTAGCTCATGGCTTTGAAGTAGTCCTCTAATTCTTAAATTATATCTCCTCCATCTATTTTCCAGATCAATTGTTTGCCCCATGAGATATTTCATATTTTCATCTATTTTATTTTCATTTTTTGACTTTGTTTCTTGAGGTCTCATGGAGTCACTATCTTTTTGTTATCCAATTCTGATTCTTAAAAAATCATTTTCTTCAGTTAACTTTTATAATTCTTCATCCATTTGGCCAATTCTTCTTTTTAAAGAGTTCTTTTCTTCAGTGAATTTTTGTTCCACTTTAACCATTAGGCTGATGCTGGTTTTTTTAAGGTGTTATTTTCTTCGGTATTTTTGTGTCACTTTTACCAATCTGTTAATTCTCTTTTCATAATTGTCTTGCATCACTATCATTTCTTTTCCCAATTTTTGCTCTGCCATGCTTATTGCTTTCTTTAATGTTCCAGGAGTTCTTGTTCTGCTTGATTTCAATTAGCCTTCTTCTTTGAGGCTTTTCTTGTAGCTGTTTTCACATTGATGTCTTCTTCTGAATTTATGTCTTGGTCTACCTTACCACTATAGTAACTCTTTATGGTAATTTTTTGTTGTTTGCTCATTTTCCCAGTTATATATTTATTTTTTACTTTGAATTTTATGTTAAAGTTGGACTCTGCTCAGTTGGAGGTGAGGAAGCACTTTGCCAAGCTTCAGGCTTATTCAAGCTACTGTTTTCAGAGCTAGTTCTGGGTGTCTGCAGGTTTTTTGGTGTTATCAAGATGGTGTGATCCAGGGAGAGGTCTGGTCGCTGCTCTCCTGCTCTGTGCTCTGGTGTTTATCTGGGAAGGACCCCTGTTGCCAGTGCCTCTTTTTTCCCATAGCTGCAAATGTTAGTACTACTTTCTATCTTTGAACTGTGACAAGGGCCTCTGCTCTTCTTGTAACCTACTATAAGTGTTCCTCTCTGCTTTGGAGCTGTGACTCACTACTGCTCATGGATAATAAAGTTGCCAATTATTGCCAGTTATATCTAGTGCCAGCAAAGAATTCCCTGTAATGTCTTTTAGAATAACTTGAAAATTCATACATCATTTAGGTAACTGACAATTTGCCTTAGAAAACCATTTGTCTGTTCACACTGAGGGCAACATTGATGAAAACATGACGAAAGTATGAACAGGTATCTGTAGAGAATATTCTACCAAAAATGTAGTCATACAAGTAACTGAAATGTTTAATGACTATAAGATCCACTGTTGTCTATTAATTAAAACAACATTTGAACTGCTTTTAAAAAGTAATTGGCTCAATAGAACAAGATGTAATCTGAAAAGCTTTACAGAAAAAGGTGCCTCCCAAGTATATATTAAAATTTTACAAGAATTCTTAATAGGTGGGGCTATGCAGATCATTTAATTTCCTGATCTGCTGAATATTTTTATGAACTTACATATGAAAACACATTTCAGTCTCTTTGAAAATGGCACAGGTGGAATCCAAACAAAAGAACAATTTCCGATTGGTGTCAAGGTTTTCTGAATGTTCTTTCTTTCCTAGATGATATACTAATTTCATTGAACCTAAAAATATTATAAAGATATTTCAGTAAAATCCATAGGAGTATGAGAAAAGATTTTCACAAATATCCATAGCAGAAAAACAAAGGGGATATAAATTTCATATTGCCCAAACTTTGACCAGCAACTGAATGGCCAGCTTGTTGTTTTAGTCCATCACTATGTATATTTTGCATAGGCAGTTCAGATAGATAATGACCTTTTCCTTAATTTGAATAGAAGAAAAAGAGGGGAATGGATCTCAGTGGATCTCATTGGGGACATTTTATGGTGCCTTCAGTGATTTGAAATTGCTTGCTGCTATCAAAGTCCTGATCATTAATACTAACTCTTTTTTTTTGTTCCAGTGATGTACAGTGGGGGAAAAAATCCAATGACTTTGGATGTGGAGCTGGAGGACCTTTTTTTAAATCCTACCACTGATATTTACTATGTATGTGAGAATGGAAAGGTCACTTAAATACTTCAGGACTCTGTTTACTCTTCAGTAAAATGATGGGTTTGGATCAATTATCCAGTGAGGTCCCTTCTAACTCAAAGATAAAAATTAATCACTTTAATGTACACATAGATTATTAGATATTTTTTGTAAAGTGTTCACGAGGGTTGAGTTGGGTTGTTTGTCCATCATTTTCAAAGAGGACCAACAATATCAGAGGGCAATTTCTTGACTTGTGAATTGAATTTAAGTGAGACAGAGTGGCACAAAGTTGTCAACCTCACTCTGTCTTCCAGAGTCATCTAAGTCCAATGGCAAGACAAAAGTCAGAATGACTGGAGGTAGACTGGGATGCAGTGGATGACCCTGACATCTTCAGTGTCTTCTTACCAAGCTGTAAGTGCTTCAAAGAGCCTATGCTTCAGCTGCCTCAATGGATGTTGGAACAAATTGTTCTCATCTGCCCATTCTGTTGGGAGAAGTCTTAACAAGTTTGGGGTAGACATACTACAAAGACACTAGTGGGTTCAAGGCTTGTCAGTTACCCTTAGCCTGGTTTATCTTGTTTGTTAAAACACTTTTTACTAAGATGTGGCTGCTGCTCATGCTACAGCTTCTTGGAACCACAGATGAGAGTTGGGTGATAGGTAGGCACCAAAGGTAGATGAGCTTCCCTGAAAAGGTCTCAGCAAGCCTTCATACCTAAGCAAATGACAAAACCAATAAAGAAAATAAAGGGGAACAACTGAATCATAGAATGTCATCATATTGAAGAAATCAAATTTTTAAGGCAATGGAAAGATACAAGATGGGCACAAACAGGCTGAAGCAAATTCCAAAAAATGATTTTAATGTGACAGGTGGTAAAAAAAAATCAATAATAGCTAAGATATCTAGATCCTCATAGGGAGAGCTCATTCACTCTGTATTTCCTGGTATGTTCTTTTTTTAAAATAATATTTTTATGCCAATTAAATGCCAAGAAAATTTTTAGCATTAATTTTTACAGGATTTTGAGTTCCAAATTTTGCTTTCTCCCTCCCTCCTCTCTCCTCTTCCTAAAATAGTAGGGACTTTGATATGTTATACATGTGCTATCATGCAAAACATATTTCCATATTAGTTACAGTTGTGAAAGAAGAAACAAATCAAAAGGACACACACACACACACACACACACACACAAGAATAAAGTAAGTGAGAAAAGTATGCTTTGATGTGCATTCAGAGTCTGTCAGTTTTTATCTGGATGTGGATAACATTTTCCTTCATGAGACCTTTGTACTTGTCTTGGATCACTGTGTTGGTGAGAAGAGCAGAATCATTCACAGCTGATCATGACACAGTTTTGCTGATACTGTGTATAATGTTTTTCCGGTTCTGATCATTATACTTTCTATCAGTTTGGATAAGTCTTTCCAGGTTTTCTGAAATCTGTCCGTTCATCATTTCTTATTGCATAATAGTATTCCATTACAGTCATGCCAAATCTTGCTTGTTCAGCCGTTCCCTGATTAATGGACATCCCTTCAATTTCCATATAGAACTACTATAAATATTTTTGCACATTTAGATGTTTTTTTCTTTTTTTATGATCTCCTTGGGATACAGACCTAGTAGTGGTATTATTGAATCAAAAGGTAGGCCTAGTTTGGTTGCCCTTTGGTCACAGTTCCAAATTGTTCCCTAGAATTGTTGGATCAGTTCACAACTCCACCAACAATACATTAGTGTCCCATTTTTCCCACATCTTCTCCAACATTTATCATTTACCCTTTTTGTCACATTAGCAAATCTGATAGGCATAAGGTGGTACCTTAGAGTTGTTTTAATTTGTAGCTCTCTAATCAAAAATGAGTTAGAGCACCACTTCATATGCCTATGGAAAAGTGCCTATTTATCTCCTTTGACTGTTTATCAGTAGGGGAATGGTTTGTATTATAAATTTGACTCAGTCTTCTATATATTTGAGAAATGAGGCCTTTATCAGAGACACTTGCTGTAAAGATTGTTTCCCAGCTTTTTGCTTTCCTTCTCATCTTGGTTGAATTAATTTTGTTTGTGCAAGAGCACAACTTTGCTAAAGTTTTTAATTATTTCAAGTAGTCTTTTAGTTGATTCTCTAGGGTTGTCTAAGTAATATCATCTGCAAAGAGTGATAGTTTTTTTTTACTCCCTGCCTATTCCAATTCCTTTAATTTCTTTTTCATCATTCATTGCTATATCTAACATTTGTAGTACTATATTGAATAATAGTGCTGATAATGGGCATCCTTGCTTCATCCCTGATCTTGTTGGGAAGGCTTTTTTGCTTATCCCCATTACAGATAATGCTTGTTGATGGTTTTAGATAGATACTGCATATCATTTTAAAAAATGTTTCCTTTCTTCTTATGCTCTGTAGTGTTTTTAATAGGAACGAGTCCTGTATTTTGTCAAAAGCTTTTTCAGCAATTATTAAGATAATCATGATTTCTGTTGGTTTTTTATTGATATGGTCAATTATGCTATAGTTTTCCTAATATTAAACCAACCTTACATTTCTGGTATAGTCATATACTTGGTCATAGTGTATAATATTTGTGATATATTGATGTAATTGCTTTGTTAGTATTTTGTTCAAAATTTTTGTATCAATATTCATTAGGGAAATTGGTCTATAATTTTCTTTCTCTATTTTAGCTCTTCCTGATTTAGGTATCAGCACCATATTTGTGTCATAAAAGGAGTTTGGTAGGACTCCTTCTTTGCCTGTTTTCCAAATAGTTTATATAGTACTGAATTTAATTGTTCTTCAAATGTTTGGCAGAATTCACATGTGAACCCATCTGGCCCTCTGGATTTTTTCTAAAGGAATTCATTAATGGTTTGTTCAATTTATTTTCCAAGATGGAGTTATTTAGACATTCTATTTCCTGATCTGTTAATCTAAGTAATTTATAATTTCATAAAAATTCATAAATTTCACTCAGATTGTCAGGTTCATTGGCATGTAATTGAGCAAAATATTTCCTAATTATGATTTTAATTTCTTCTTCATTGGTGATGATTTCACCCTTTTCATTTTTGATACCGGTAATTTGGTGTTCTTTCTTTTTTTTGATCAAATTAACCAACGTCTTATTTATTTTATTGTTTTTTTTCATAAAACCAACTTCTTGATTTATTTATTAGCTCAATAGTATTTATTTAAATTTTCAATTTTATTAATATCATCTTTGATTTTTAGGATTTCTGATTTGGTCCTTAATTGGAGATTTTTAATTTATTCTTTTTTCTTGTCTTTTTATTAGTTGCTTGCCTAATTCATTGAGTTTTTTCTCTATTTTGTTGATATAGGGACTTAGAGAAATAAAATTTAACCCAAGTACTGCTCTGGCTGCATCACATGAATTGTGAGATGTTGTCTAATTTTTTAAAAGAAATTTATTTTAATGCGATTTTTAATGAAATTTATTTATGAAATTATTGATTGTTTCTATGATTTGTTTTTTGACTCACTTATTCTTTTAGGATTAGAATTAAATTTTAATTTACCTTTCTACTGCCCTTTGTTGAACATAAGTTTTATTGTATTATTATCTGAAAAGAATACATTTAATTTTTCTATCTTTCTACATTTCATTTTGAGGTTTTTATGCCCTAATACATGATCAGTTTTTTTTTATAGGTGCCATGTGAATCTGAGAAAAGGTACACTCCTTTCTGGTCACATTCAGTTTTCTCCAAAGGACTGTCATATCTAACTTTTCTAATATCCTATTCACTTCTTTTTTCCACTTAATAGTATTTTTTCCAATTACATGTAAAAATAAAATTTTCAAGATTCAACAAATTTTTTCCCACCCCTCCTCAAGTTGGTAAGCAATCTGACATAGGTTATACATGTATAATCATATTAAACATATTTCCACATTACTCATATTGTGAAAGATGAATCAGAACAGAAGGGAAAACCATAAGAAAGAAAATACAAAAAAATAAAAATAGTAAACTTTGATCTGCATTCAGACTCCATAGTTCTTTCTCTGGATGTAGATACCATTTTCTATCATTAGTCTTTTGGATTTGTTTTAGATTATTGTATTGCTGAGAAGAGTTAAATCTATCAAAATGGATCTTCCCACAATGTTGCTGTTATTCTGTACAACATTCTCCTGGTTCTACTTACTTCATTCAGCATCAGGACGTGTCAGTATTTCTAGGTTTTTCTGAAATCCACCTGCTCACCATTTCTTTTAGCACAATAGTATTACTCCATTACATTCATATACCACAGCTTTTTCAGCCATGCCCCAGTGAACAGGCATCCATTCAATTTCCAGTTCTCTGCCTCCACAAAAAGAATTGCTATGAATATTTCAGCCTTTCCACATTCAGCATATTCACTAAGTTTCTCTGCAGTATGAATTCTCTGATACACATTAAACTCTTGCTTTCTGAAGGCTTCTCTCCAGTATGAATTCTTTGATGTTGAATAAGTTCTGAGTTGAGGAGAAAAACCTTTCCACACTCCTTACATTCATAAAGAATGTCTCCAGTATGAATTTGGTGATGCACTCTAAGCTGTGAGTTACTCCTGAAGGCCTTCCCACTTTCACCACATTCACAAGGATTCTCTTCAGTCTGAATTCTGTGATGCCCTGCAAATTGTGTTTTATATCTGAAGGGCTTTCCGCATTCACTGCATTCATAAGGTTTCTCTCCATTACAAATTTTCTGATGCACAGCAAGATGCTTCTTGTACTTGAACACCTTCTCACAGTCATTACATTCTATAATGCTATAACACTTGGCGCATATATGTTTAGTATTGATATTACTTCTCAGGTCTCTCCTGGATCTATTTTCCAGGTCCTTTGTTTTTCCAATAAGGTGTTTTACATTTTCTTCTTTTTTTCCTTTATTTTGAGTTTGATTGATTCTTGATGTCTAATAGTTATTAGCCCGATTTTAACTCTTCAGGAGTTGTTTTCCTCAGTTAGCTTTTTTGCTTCCTTTTCTATTTGCTAATTGTAGTTTTTAAGGAGTTGTTTTCTCTGGTGGATTTTTGTATTCCCTTTTACTTTTGGCCAATTCTACTTTTTAAGCTGTTGTTTTCTTTTTATGAGCTGTTGATTTTTTTTCATAATTCTCTTGCATCATTCTCATTTCTTTTCCCAGCTTTTTCTCCTACCTCTTTTATATGATTTTTAAGCTCCTTTTCGAGCTCTCCCAGGAGTTCTTTCTGGGCTTGAGACTACTTCCCATTTTTGTTTGGGGCTTTGCCCATAGGTGTTTTGACATTGTTGTCCTCTTCTGAACTTGTGTCTTGATCTCCTCTGTCACCATAATAATTTTCTATGGTCGGAATCTTTGTGTTTGTTTTTTGCTTATCTTTTTTGGCCTTTTTTCCTTTCCTTTAAATTTGAGCTCTGTTCCCAGGGTGGAAGGGGTACTGCCTCAGGCTTCTTGTGCCAGGGTCTCCAGGCCCTGGCTGTATACTCGGTGCTGCACTGATATTGCCCATGGGCCCCGGGGGACCCAGGTGTCAGGTGCTATGCTAAAGGATTGGAGTTGGGGGTGGCTGGCTCTCCTGGAGGCTGGAGGGGTCTGACAGCTTACCCGATGCTGAGTGGGGGCTCTAGTTCTGGTGTCTAGCATGTGCTGAGGTTGTTGGGGTATTTCTGAGTTTTTCCAGGTCTACACTGAAGCAAATGATGGCTTGGCCACTGGAGGTTGGCTGTTTGCCCAGGACTGTGCTGAAGCATGTGGCATTCTTGGACCTGGAGACTGCAGGTTACCCTGGATATCCTGAGGCATGTGGGGGGTTTTGGTGTTGGTGTTTTCCTGCTTCACCACACTGGGGCTAAGGATTTACCACTGGTTTGCTGAGGTGGGGCTTGGTGCTGATTTGCTGGGACACTGTCTCTCCTGGACTATGCTTTCCTTTTACCCAAGTGAGACAGACCTTTCCTGTCAATCCTTCAAGTTTCCTGGTTTAAAAGACTGTTTCATTGTCTCCTTTCTGGTTCTGCTGTTCCACAGTTTGTTATAGTGTACTATTTTATGGTTGTTTGGAGGTGAATATAGGAGAGTTACAGTGATTTCCTGCTTACTCTGCCATCTTGGCTCCCAAAAGTCTGTCCTGGTATGTTCTAATATGCAAAATTGCTCTAATTTCTTCTTGGTATTCATTATTTGTGATAATCTTTTATGTAACTAACATTTGGTGGGAAGGAGTCAACATTATGGATATAACCTCAAAACACCCATTCCTTTTTAAGAGAAAAGCAGATTGAACCTTAAAAACATCATCATCATCATCATCATTCCCTTAATCAGAAATATACAGGGAGCTAGTCAGGTATCCTTCCTCCCCCCTTTCTATGAGGAAATCAGAGAAGGTAAGCTCATGGCCTTATCTCCTGCTTCCCATCATGCAGGAATTAAATTCTCTGCTGAAAGAGATGGTCAAGATTCTAGAAATAGCATTTCATATCTCCTTGTGAGCCACTTTTTAGACAACTCACATGGATATACATATAATCCACACTGACCTTTATATATGTATACATATATTTTTACATTTTATCCTGGTTTATTTTAAGCATAAAATTCACCTTAATTTATTCTTATCAACTATAGATTGTGTAATATACAATATTTTCACTTTTAGCCAAGTCATACATTTAATTTTTAATTCAATTACAGTCTTGTTCAGTTCTCCATAACTATTTACAATGATATTTCAATAGGGCATACTATCAATTCCTAGAACCACTGGCATTCAGAGCTTTTCCCTGCAGACATCTAATGCCAACTACCGGAGGTGACATTGCTTTGGAGAAAGAAAAATGTTATTTTAAGATTTGCCTTCAATCTCAGTTATGTTTGTGTGCTGGCTGAAAAATGGAATGATAGTACTTTGCTAACATCTTCCTAGTCATCTTGTCCTAACCTTTGCCTTGATTTTAGAGCCTAGAATTAATGTGGACTGACATTAAACTCTGAAGAAATTTTTCTATCCCAGAAATACAAATAAATTGGTTCAAAGGCTATGACTCTTAAGGGATAGTGAGTAGTCTTTTTGGAGTCCTAAGGAAATTCTTGGCAGAAACTGAAACACATCTGGAGAATGTCAGAGAAGCAAGCAACGAGTAGAACATGCCTGGTATGCATGGTGCTCTCTTGTGCCATTGCAGGAAGCAGGGCCATAGGATCACTCACTGTCCCCTGCAGCTTTCAGACAGAGAAGAGGCTAGGTGATCAGAGAAGAAATGATCTCTTTTGCAAATGGTCTTAGAAGCTCCTTAGAAATGGAACATGTAACATTTCTGAGATTTTGTTGTTGTTGTTGTTGAGTTGTGTCCAAACCCAAAATTTGAGGTTTTCTTGGCAAAAGTACTAAAATGGTTTTCCATTTCCTTCTCCAGCTCATTTTATAGATGAGGAAACTGACGTAAACAGGATTAAGAGACTTGCCTCAGGTCAAATATCTAGTAAGTGTCTAAGGCCAGATTTGAACTCATGTCTTCCTGGCTCTAGGCTTGGCAATCCATATACTGAGTCACCCTAGCTGCCCCTAAATTCTGAGATTTAGTCCAGAAATAAATGATGTATTGGTCAAATACCACTAATTATTACCTATAGGTAACTAGAGTATGTTACCTCATCTCACTCTTGGGGGCTGCTTGCTTTGTAGATGGCAAGAACTTTTTCTGCACACATTTGAGAAATGAAAATAATGAAAAAAAGGAAAATAAAGAGACAAAAGGAAGACAAAGGAGGAGTGGCTACTGCTTTCTCTGCCCATGATCCTACTTAATTTCTTTTTTTCATTTTGTCACACATGTGTCCTCGTTACAGATTTAAGGAAGAATACAATTGTTATAGAAGCCCAATAAGAACCAGACAACTTCAAAAAGATGGTTGTAGAAAGACAAGACAAATGGAGCTACAATCTAGGATGGAATGCTCTTCTATTCCAAAACTTCATTGCTAAGTAAAACTTTAACAAGTAATCTTAAGGAAACTTATGACAGAAAACTACATTGAATCATATTTTCAATGCACACTGGGATTTTTCAGTCCTCAAGAGACATTCTAATTTTCATTTCGCTTATTGCTATTCACTTTGAGGTTCTGATATATTAACCAGCGTTGGAAATAGTTTAAAATAAGTTATTAACCCTGAGCCAAACTAGTTTGCTTTTCCTCGGTTCATGTTCTTTTCAGAAGAAACATGTTACATATTAAGTCTTTTAATATTGTAAGCAAATAATGCAGAACAAAATTCAAATGTTTTTTGACAGAAATGTATGTTAAAAACAGGGAAAAAACATGGTGTCATGATCTGACCAGAAACTATCTACTTACCCAAAAAGAGCAAGTCCAAAGAAACTTTATTTTAAAGAAAAAGAAGTGAAAAAAACAAGTTAACAATAAAACTGTTTAACTTCTTTAGCTTTTTTTTCTTTCTTCAAGTGTCTAGATGGTCCTTATGATCCTCCCATTTCTTAACAACTATGATGCTATCTTTTTCAAGTCTTATTCATTTATGGAAAGCTTACCTGTTTAGTTCCTCAGTTATAATCATTTTGAATGAATAGATCGATATATATATATATATACACACACACACACACATATATATATATATATATATATATATATATATATTATAGCACATTTACTGGGCCACTATTTAAACTGTACATCCATGGAAATTTCCTTCTTCCCATTTTTTTTTTCGTTTTGGACTGTACTACACACACATACATATATATATATATATATATATATATATATATATATATATATATATATATATCTGCTCTGCAAATTATAGTCTTACAGAATTGTATAAAGCAAAACTTTCTTAGAGTAACACAGCCACCATGTGTCAGAAAATTTTAGCGTTGGTGTTACGTGTTAAGTTAATCAGCTTCAGTAACTAGCTCTGTTATTGACTTAGAGAGAAGAAAGTAGTATTGGTATTATTTCCAGTGGTAGCTATATAGTTTGGTTGCCATGGACTGGTTCTGACAAGTACTTTTCTTTTCATGTATTCATTTGTGCTTAGCTAAAACACTTTTCTCTGGAAAGGATAGCTAGGAAATCACAGAATCAAAAAGAAATATGAGTTGGGCATGGAGAAGTCATCTAGTCCAGTTAGAATCACAGAATCACAGAGTTGGAAGGGACTTTGGGACCATCTACTCCAACCTATACCCCACCCCACCTTCTAGCCTCCAAAATGCATTCTCTCTTGAGGCAGCCCACCACACTTTTGGTCATTTCTAATTATCAGGAATTTTGCCTATACATCATGCTTAAATATACCTCTCTGTAATTTCCACTGATTGCATATCTCTGTAGCCAAATTGAACAAATCAAATCCATCTCCTGCAAGAAAGCCTTTCATATACTTGAAGTCAGCATTCATGAAACTCTCCTTCTACCCCCTTGTCTTCTCCCTTGTTACCCTTCTATGGATTTTTTAAAGCCATTCAATGCCCTCCATAAAATTAGTTCTATTTCATCACAGGGTAGTTGTTAGAGAAGAGTTTTCTAAATACTAAAGCCATTTCTAAACGTGACCTATTAAGATTATTCTTACCCTATATGATTTTCAAAATTTATTTTATTTTTAATTTATAGACTAAAAGAAGCATTTCCGTAATATAGTACAATAAAAAATGATTGCACATGAAAATGCAAATCTATTATGAATGGAATGATCTTGTATTTGGCAAGTATAAAGACTTAAGCTTTTGGGATAATAATTCATTATTTGGTAAAAATATTATTGGGAAAACTGGAAAGCAGCATGGCAGAAAGTGGACATAGACCAATATCTTTTTAAATTTATTTTTTATTTTTGGTTTACAACATTCAGTTCCACAAGTTTTTGAGTGCCAAAGTTTCTCTCCCTTCCTCTCCTCCCCTCCCCCCCCAGATGGTATGTAATCTAATATAGGTTCTACATATACCTTTGCATAAAATTTGTTTCCATAGTTAAGTTGTAAAGAAGAATTATAACCAATGGAATGAAACGTGAGAAACAAGAAACAAAACCAAAAAAGAAGGAAAAAAAGAGAGAGGAAATAGTTTGCCTCAATCTGCATTCAGACTCCGTAATTCTTTCTCTGGATGTGCATAGCTTTCTCCGTCATGAGTTTTTTGGAGCTGTTGAACCTTGTGTTGCTGAGAAGAGCCAAGTCTATCAAAGTTAGTCATCACAGATATCATGTGTCTGTAATCATGTATAATGTTCTCCTGATTCTACTCCCCTCACTCAGCATCAGATCACGTAGGTGTTTTCAGGTTGTTATGAGGTCCGTCTGTTCCCCATTTCTTATAGCACAACAGTATTCCATTACATTCATATACCACAACTTATTTAGCCATTCTCCAATTGATGGACATCCCTTTGATTTCCAATTCTTTGCCACCACAAAAAGAGCTGCTATAAATATTTTTGTACATACTGGTCCATTTCCCACTTCTATGATCTCTTTGAGATACAGCCCTAGAAGTGGTATTGCTGGGTGAAAGGGTATGTACATTCTTTATAGCCCTTTGGACTTGGTTCCAAATTGCTCTCCAAAATGGCTGGATCAGTTCACAACTCCACCAACAATGTATCAGTGTTCCAGTTTTCCCACATCCTTTCTAGCATTTATGATTTTCCTGTTTTGTTATGTTAGCCAAACTGACAGGAGAGATGTGGTACCTAAGAATTGTTTTGATTTGCATTTCTCTAATCAATAGTGATTTAGAGCATTTTTTCGTATAACTATAGATATCTTTAATTTCTTCCTCTGAAAATTCCCTGTTCATATCCTTTGCCCATTTATCAATTGGGGAATGACTTGTATTCCTATAAATTTGACTCAGTTCCCCGTACATTTTAGAGATGAGGCCTTTGTCAGAGACACTGATTGTAAAGATTCTTTCCCTCCTAATCTTAGTTACATTGGCTTTGTTTGCAGAAAAACTTTTCAATTTGACATAATCAAAATTATCCATTTTGCATTTCATTAATGCTCTCTTTCTCTTGTTAGGTTATAAATTCTTCCCTTCCACAGACCAATATCTTATACCATTTACCAAAATGGATACATGACTTAGATATAGAGAGATATTAATGAGAAAATTAGAATAACAAGGAACATATGACTTAACAGACTTAAGGATAAGTGAACAATTTATGAATAAACAAAAGATAGAGAGCAAAGTTAGGCGAAAAATGGATAATTTCAATTACATTAAATTAAAAAGGTTTTGTACAAATAAAACAAATATAAACAAGATCAGAAGGAAAGCAGCAAATTGGGGGAAAATTTTATAGATAGTTTCCCAAATAGAGGTCTTATATCTAAAATATATAAAAACCTACATCAAATCTAGGAACAAGTCATTTCCCAATTAATAAATGGTGAAAGGATGTGTACAAGCAGTTTTCCAGTGAAGAAATTGAAATAATTTATAGTCATATGAAAAAAATGCTCTCAATCATTATTGATTAGAGAAATCCAGATTAAAACAACTTTCCGATATCATTTTACACCTACCAGATTGGGTAAAATTATTGAAGGGGAAAATGATGAATATTGGAGGAGATGTGGAAAAATTGGAACACTAATTCATTGTTGGTGGAACCATGAACTGATCCAACCATTCTGGAGTGCAACCTGGCATTACACCTAAAGAGTTATTAAACTGCCTATGCCCTTTTACCTAGCAATACCAATAACCAAAGATGATTAGGGGAAAAAGAAAAGAACTTACATGTACTAAAATGTTTATAACAACTTTCTATGTTATAGCAAAGAACTGGAAATTGCAGGGATGCCAATCAACTGGGGAATGGTTGAACAAGTTCCCTATATGATTTTGCTCATACCCCCCATCTTTTTCCTCTCCAAATCTCATCTGCGTCTTTTGTCCTGATTTAAACTCCATCCCTTCATATACACTTCTCTTACTCCTTCAGGAAATCATAATCTCTCCTTTTCAGCTCAGAACAATCTTGTCTGCACCACTCTTTGGCACTTCATCATAGGCTACTATATGAAATTACATATATTGGTATTTAACTTTGTATGTGTGTATATGTCCTCTCAACTTTGTATGTGTGTATATGTCCTCTCTTCCCATCTAAAGTATAACCTTCTTTAGGGCAGAAATCAGGTATTATATTTTATTTATCCTTAATATTATACTTTATACTTCATTATTCTTAAAAGTGCCAGATATATAACTTATGCTCAATAAATATTTTTGTATGAATAATGAAATAAAGAAATTTGATGTGAATTATTCATGCACAATCACAATTACATTTAATGATAAAAAGCACTTAGAGATTCATAAACTACTTTTCCCTGCTTTCCCAAATCCTCTTTACTAAATCACTAAGAATTATTTTCCCTAAGGAATATGGCTCACTGTGACCCTGAGCTGAAGGCTTGCTCTATCCAGTAGTCTTAACAATTTCTTTTTCCTTTAGAAAAGTCAATTGTAAACTTCCTCAAGGCTCTCGCATGTTCTCAGTCTGACAGCTTTCAGCCTCAAAGGGAGATGAAGTGGAAAATTCAGCTCAAAGGACAGCTTTTCCAACAAATGAACAGAAACAAGAAAGCATGCACCCAAAGCCTGGCCAACCTTTGATGAGATCTCATCACTTCTTTCAGAGAAGAAGCATTTGATCATAATTCATTTTAAATGACCCTGCTACTCACCAGAACCAACGTGATATGCCTTAAATCACTTTGCAAAGTAAAGATAGCTCTAGGTAGATAATACAAAATTCTTATTGTCTTCACCTAGAATTGTCTCTGATTTTTTTAGACTCCTAGGTGTCCTTTAACTTCCGCTGGCCAGGTGTTAAAATGAAGGCAAGGAAGGATTCTAATAAATGCTATATATTAACTAATAATAATCATAAAAACAGGAACGTTTACATAGTGCTTTAAGGTTTGCACAGCACTTTATCTGTGTTGTAATATTTAACCTTGACAACAAGACTTGAGGCAGAGAGACCAATAGAGAGCTATTGCAATAGTCCAAGTAAGAGGTGGAGATAGTCTGAGCTGAAGTTGCAGCTTCGTGAATGAAGAAAAGGAACCCTATGTGAGAGATGCTTTTGAGGTAAAAGTGACATTTGACAACTTATTAGACATGTGGAGTATGTGAGAATGAAGAGTTGAGCGATACACTGAGGTTGTTAACCTGAAAAAATGAAATAATTGTTGTATCCTCAAGAGAAATAGTGAAGTGACAAAAAAGTTGATGAGTTCAGTTTAACAAATTCAAAGTTGGAGATGCCAGCCAGTCAGTTAGCATTTATTAAGCTTCTACTATGTACCAGGTCCTCCTGTGTTAAGTCCTGAAAATAGAGAAACAGGCAAAAAACAGTCCTTGTCGTCAGGGAGCTTGCAGTCTAATGGGGAGTCAACATGCAAACAATTATGTACAACTGAATTATATATGGGGAAAATTGAGGATAATCAATGAAAAAAAGGGATTAAGATTTATTAGGACTGGGAAAGACGTCATGAAGCAGATGGAACTCTAGCTGAGACTTAAAGGAAGCCAAAAGGTAGAAATGAGGAGGGAGAGAGTTCTTTCCATAAAAGATGGCCAATAAAATCTCTCAAAGTTGGGGGATAGAGCATCTTATTTAAGGAACATATAGGAGGCAAATGTCACTGTATTGCAGGAGATATGAAGGAAACAAAAGGAAACTGGTAGGGAGAGGTCAAATTATGGAAGGGCTCTGAAAGTTAAAGACAAGATTTTATATTAGGTCATGGAGGTAATAAGGAGTCACTGGAGCTTATTGAATAGGGGAGAAAAATGGTCCCGTCTGTTTTTCAGGAAGATCATTTTGATGGCTAAGTATAGGTTAAGTGTTAAGTGATAAGAGGCATGGAAATTAATCAAAAAGCTATTGCAATAAAGGTGTGAGGTGTAAAGTGATGAGTACCGGCACTGGTATGGTGATAGTCTCAAAGGAGAGAAGTGAGTGTATATGAGAGATGTTTCAAAGGCAGAAAAACAGGATTTGGACACTGATTAGATGACAGGGGGTGAGCAAGAGTGAGGAGTCAAGAATGACACCTAAGTTTTGAGCCTGGGTTACTGGGAGCATAATGTAACCATCAACAGTAGTAGGAAAGTAAGGAAATTGGGACTTTGGGGGGAAAGAAAATTCAGTTCTGGACATGTTGAGTTCAAAATGTCTATGGAGCATCCAGTTTGAATGTCTGATACATAACTGGAGATGCTAGACTGAGGTTGGGAAAGAGGGTAGAGCTAGACAAATAGATACAAATAAGTCCTCTGCACAGAAACGATATCTTGAACCATGTGAATTGATAAGATCACCAAGAGAAATAATATAGAGTGAGAATAGGGCTCATTACAGAACCTGGGGGAAAACCATTGTTAGAAGGCATGGTGTAGATGAGGACTCCCTAAAGGAGACTGAAAAGGAGTCAGATATGTAGGAGGAGAAACAGGAAAGAATATTACCATAAAACCTAGAAATAAAGGAGTGTCAAGGAGAAGAGAGTGATCGACAATATCAAAAGTTGAAGGAGAGGTCAAGAAATATGATGATTAATAAAAGGCCATTAATTTGGCAATTTGGAGATCGTTAATGACTCTGGAGGGTGCAGTTTCATTTGAATAATGGAAGTGGAAGCCAAATTCCAGAGTTATGGAGAGAGTGAGAAGATAGGAAGTGGAAGCACCTATTGTAGATGGCCTTTTCAGGAGCTTAGCTACGAAAGGAAGGAGGCATTTGGGATAATAGGAGGAATGGATCAACCAAATGAGTTTTTTGTTGTTGTTGTTTGTTTCCTTCGGAGGGGAGAGACAGGGTCATAATGTAGGCAGAAGAAAAGTAGCCAGTGGACAGGGAGCAATGAGAGATTGGTAAGAGGAGAGATGATAAAGGGGAAATCTGCTGGAGAAGATAGAATGAAATGGGATAACATTAAAATACAGGAATTTACCTTGGTAAGGAGAAAGACCACTTTTTCATGTAAAACCAGTGAAGGAGGAGATTGTAGTGGAACACATATGACTTATGTGAAATGATGAAGAGGGGAGAAGAGAGAACTGATGAATTGTATCAATTTTTTCAGTGAAATATGAGGCAAAGTTCTGATCTGGGAAGGTGGGGGAAGGAGAGCTATAGGACATTTGAAGAGAGATGAAAAGATGCTATGTTCTACTTTCCATTTCCCAGTTTGTTTTAACAGAAAGGCAGGGTATGTGTTTTAATAAATTTAGAGGCAACATTGTCTACTGTATTTGACTGGAATTTTGTTGCAGATAAATTACCAACATTTGTTAGCTTACTATTTACTAGACACTGTGCTTAGTGCTGGGAATAAAAATACAAGGATAAAGAAAGTTCCAGTCCTTAAGGAGCTTAGTTACATTCTAATGGGGGAAGACAATGAATAAAATAGGGAAGTGGGAAAGGCGCTCCCTCTTGGACGTACTGGCCAAGTCAGGTAGAGTCAACAGCATAGCGGGGATGGTAATAAGAGATGGCCATACTGGATCTCCTTTCCATAATAGAAGCCCTGGAAGGAACTCATTCATGGGAGAAAAGAGAAGAGGAAGTGAAGGGGTTTTATATCAGTTTAGTGTTGTTTTCATTTATGTTGTTCTTGTATATATTATTCTTTTACTTCCACTTTTTGTCAACTAATAGAAGTGTTTCTCAGAATTCTTTATATACATGTTATTCCTTATACCATTGATATTATATTATGTTAATATACTACAATTTAGAGTCTTTCTCCAATTGTTGGACACAATTTTTTTCCAACATTTTTTCTACCACAATAATTACTATGAATATTCTGGTACAAATGAACCCTTTCCTTCTGACATTGGTCCTAAGAATATAAACTTTATAGTGGTATCACAGGACACTATTGTATATAGTAACTTTTCTTACCTAATTGTGAACCTTTTTTCTAGAAAAGCTAAACCAATTCACAGCTCCTTTAGCAATGAATTAGCATGTTTTCTTTCTCAAAATCCTTGGAGCATGCTTTAAAATTTTAGTGATGCCTTTCATTTATAAATTTACAGTCATTTCTAGATGTATCCTTTCTCCTAATCTCCATCCATTCTGTTGTAATAAAGAAAAAATATTTAAGTTAAATCATCTGACAGAGTGATTGTATCTACCAATATATGCAAAACTATGGTTCGTCACTGGAGGATTATTTTATTCGAGACCAAAATTGGTCTTAATAATTGGACTGCATTTGGCTTGATTTTGTTGTTCTTTTTGTTTGAATAATTGCAATTACAGTGTATATTGATTTCCTTCTTTGTCCTGCTCACTTCGCTGTATCTCTTTTCATATAAGTATTCCCGTTTTTTCTTCTGAAGTTTTCATATTCATCATCTGTTATATTATAGAAGTGTCCCATAACTTTCTCATGGAAGATTTTATCAGCTAACCACCAGAGCAACACTGACTTTGTCTTCAGTTCTTTGCTACAACATAAAGTTTCTGTGAACTTCACACACACACTCACACACACACACACACACATACACACACACACAGGCATTTTCCTTCTGTGTTTAACTTCCTTGGGTATATGGTCAGAAGTAAGATTTACCCGGATTTACTTTTCCTATCTGTTCCCAGCTTAAAGATGGTGTAATGTAGTGGATTAGAGCACCAAATCTGCAATTGAGAAGACCTGGGTTCAAATCCTGCTTCGATACTTGATAGCTGTGTGACCCTGGGCAAGGCACTTAAACTCTCTAGACCTCAGTATCCTCAACTGTAAAGTAAATGAGGCATAGTATATAATCTGTAAAGTCCCTTACAGCTCTAAATTGAGCATACTGTGACTACAATTTTTGCAATTTTATAATTGTGATGTAATAGTTAAGAACTGTTTTAATGTGAATTTCTTCATTCAAGATTTCAAGTTTTTAAAGGATAGTTGGTGTTTGCATTTCTTTTTTTGAATATTGTTTCGTTCATTTTGAACAATTTTATTTTGGGGAATAACTCAATGAAAGATCAATCTTTTTACTCTTTTAATAATAATAATTCTTATTATTATAATTATCCAAAGAAAAATCTCTTCTCCTAGGAAGTATTAGGTTGAAAATAACTGGAAATTTTCAGGTAGAGCCCTGAGTCCATTGCATATAAGACTTGGTTAAAGAAGCTGAGAAACTAGTGGTGTTTAGTTGGGAGAGAAGAAAACTTCAAAGGTAGGAATAATAGCTATCCTTAAATATAAGGATGAGACTTAATTATTTGAGGATTGGAGGAAGGTCTGTGAGCAGACATTGGAAATGACAAGTATGTAAATTTGTGTAAATGTAAATTTGTAATTAAATCTGTGACCAGAGGTGGAATGGGCTGCTTTGGGATATGGTGAGTTACCACAAATTAGAGATGTTGAAGCAAGGACTGGGTAAATAATTGTTGGATATGACTGTAGGCAGTGTATATTTTTATGTATGAGGTAGGGGATGTACTATGTAATAAGTACCATCTGGGCTCACTCTCCCTGAGTCAGGCCTTCTATATTGGGATCTAGAGTACCCAGAAAAGTTTAGAGTTCTCTTTTTCCCTAATGCCATCAGCCAAAGCTCCTGCTGGCCATGTTCTCCATACTGGTAGGTGCCTATGACTAGAACCCCAACTCCATTTAACCACAAAACATCAATTAGTTTTTTAAAAGGAATATTTACGTTTTTTAAAAATATCTTTTTTGTTTTTTATTAATTAATTGCTTTTAGTTTACAACACTCAGTTTTACAAGTTTTTGAACTCCAAATTTTCTCCCCCTCCTTCTCCTCTTCCCTTCCCTCCCAAGATGGCATGTAATCTGATATAGGTTCTACATATACTTCACATTAAACTTATTTTCCCAGTAATCAGTTTATAAAGAAGAGTCATAACCAATGAAATGAACCACAAGAAAGATGTAACAAAGCCAAAAATAATATAAAATAAAACGAAAAAAGAAAGAGAGCAAATAGTTTGCTTAAGTCTGCATTCATATTCTGTAATTCTTTCTCTGGATGTGGATAGCTTTATCCATCATGAGTCTTTTGGAGCTGGCTTAGAACCTTGCATTGATGAGAAGAGCCAAGCCTATCAAAGTTAGTCATCACAGAAGCAATGTGTCTGTGGGTGTGTACAATGTTCTCCTGGTTCTGCTGCCTTCACTCATCATCAGATCACATAAGACTCTCCAGGTTCTTATGAAGTCCATCTGTTCCTCATTTCTTATGGCACAGTAGTATTCTATTACATTCATACACCACCATTTGTTTAGCCATTCCCCAATAGATGGGCATCCCCTTGATTTCCAATTCTTTGCCACCACAAAAAGAGCTGCTATAAATATTTTTATATGTATAAGTCCTTTTCCCCCTTCTATGATCTCTTTGGGATACAGCCCCAGAAGTGGTATTGCTGGGTCAAAGGGTATGCACATTTTTATAGCCCTAGGGATATCTACTTTGAAGATCCTGCAAGAACAAAATACAAATATGTTCCCCCAATACCTTGCATGTTTGTTTTCCCTTTTACCACCTCAGTGGCTGGGTGTGATAGGCTCACGATTAGCTGAATTTCTAAATCATATTGGTCCCACCAAGTATATATCTAAAGGCATCATGACAATGGGATCAGTCCTTGACTCAGCTGAGTCCCAGAAATCACGTCTTGTTCCCAAGTGTACTGCCCTGGCTACAAATGTAAATTGGAACTTATGGATGGCAGGTTCCCTCCTGACCTTTCAAAACACAAGCTCAGAGGCTCTACATCCTTCACCTAGAGAGGAAAAGAATGAATACAGAGGTTAAAGGACCAAGGGCAATTTCTCCAGGAATCACAAGCAATGGAGTCCAATTACAAACAAAGTAACTGAAAGGACAGATGCAAGAGACCAGGCCAAAACTGTTTACATCTGTTAAATGCCTTCATAAGCAATCAAAGAGCCTCACATTCACTGCTGTGAATTCAAGTGAGACCCAGTCTCTCCATTTTGTCCTCTAAATTCAGAGCCCTTATCACTGTACTACACAGCCTGAATAATATATAAAGAATACCCAAAGGTGTGAAATATGTTCACCTTTATTTTTGTGCATTGAACTTTATTTGGACCGTGTAATTCAACAAGTTATCTCCCAATTTTTCCCTCTCTTTTGTGTGTTTATATGTGGACCCTGTCAAGGTAGCTGTCATGACATTCTCAATATTGTCAACTATCACGCTCCATTGACAAGCAGAAGAGAATGAGGCCACATGTTGCCCCAGGTCTGACAAAATTTGCTCTCTTACCCTTCATAATGTAGCACACGAAGTAGAATTTTTACATGCCCTTTCCATAAGTAAATGCTTAGGGGGAATTCATATGATCTTCTGCATGAATGGCTAGAGACCAGTAAGGCAGACTTCCTTGTCTCTCTGTGTCAATCTCTTCAGTTCATAACTTCAGCCCAGTCTTTGGTTTTATTTTGCTTTTTTGGTCTTTGTTTTAAGACCTATCTCAATTGAAATATATTTGGATAGTTCTCTTCCTGCACACACAAAGCATTTTCTTTGTAAAGAGGAAAAACATTTCTCATATTTGGAGTCAAAATTGTGAATCATGTGTGTAAATGTATGTGTACATTATTAAGACTAATACTCTATTGAAGTATAATTTTTTAAGGAGACAGGAAAAGACCTCTTATTTTATTAGAATATGAGGGTACTCCTGGTACTAATAAAGGTGAGCTTCTTCTCTGAAGTTTATAGTCCTATAAATTCATGTCACGCAGCCATGTCAGAGATGAGACTTAAAAACAGCTCTTCCCGCTTTCAGGACCACAGCTATCAATCTAAAATACCACACGACCTCAGAATTATTATCATTATTTTAAAAATTAAGACAAATTTCTATGGCCTTGAGTTTGGTGGGGTGGGAAAGTTCAAAATTTTAAGCTTGAAGATTTTTCTGAGTTAAACTTTATTCAGAAAATCTTGGAAGTATGTTCAGTATTTGTTTTTCCCTATCACTGTAATAGAAAAATCCACTAAGTAAATGTGGGTTAAGAAGGGTGCTTAGTATGAGAATAACAAGAGCCCACCAGAGGGTGCTAAGAACTCACAGAATATCTAGAATGTGTCCTTTCAATGAGTGTTTTCAGAAAGCTGTTTCATGAGAAATTTCTGAGTTAACCACCAACGATCTCCAGTCATTATCTTATTATTATTATGATTATTTACAGATATACTTCCATTCAATGGACCAGTGAGAAATAAAATGTAAGAGTGTGTGTGTATGTGTGTGTCTGTATACACATATGTATATTTGTAAGCACACATGTGTATATGTATATATACATATATGTATGTATATATATGCATATATATGTAAAGGGGGGAGGGGTAAAATGTTTTAGGTACATGGAAGGAGGGGAAAAATAGAGCAACCAGATGCTTACCCATATGCAGTATCTCCAAGGCAAAGAAAAATTTCATTTTCAGTGTTTAGTTGCCCCACTGTCTTGTTATGAGCAACTGTACATGTCATTGAATTACTTTGTATCAAAGCATCATACATTTAGAACTGAGAAGGACCTTAGAGGCTATCTACTCCATGCCACTCATTTTAGAGACTGGGAAATTAAGACCCAGAAAAGTTAAATGTTTTGGCCACATATCTAGTAAGTGTCTAGTAAGTAAGATTTAAACAAAAGTCTTTTGACTCTGATTGTAATATGCTTTCCACTGAACTGAACTCTTGAATGCTTAGATCAGTCACAATTCTCCAGTGATACAGCACTGAATATCATAGCAACTAGGTTGCACAATGGATAGAGCACTGGACCTGGAGTTAGGAAGTTCTGAATTCAAATCCAGCCTCAGACCCTTCCAAGTGTGACATGGAGTAAGTTTGCCTCAGTTTCCTCATCTGAAAAATGGAGATGGCACATACCTCCCAGGGTTATTTTGAGAATCAAATGAGTTAACAATTTAGAAGTACTTAGCACAGTGCTTCTCACATAGTAAGTGCTATATAAATTATGTGTTCATCTCAGTTTTCAACTGTACAATGTGGATAGTAATAGCACTGATCTCTCAGGGTTGTTGTGGGGATCAATAGCCACTACTTTCAAATAACTTACATTGCATATACTAGTTAAGAATAAATTTTACTATAGAAAACATTTTTGTCTTTTTCTTATTTTCCTACTCTAGGAATCGATGAAAACAGTGGAAATTAAGGGAAAAGGGGAAATATGGGTAGAAGTAATATTGGTAATCAATTTGCAAATTTTGTTGCTAACTTAAAGACAGTCATTTAAATAACTGAAACGAGGTCTCTTTGAATTCAGGGAATTTAAAAAATGAAGAGGAAATTTGATTAGTTCCTTCTAATCATTTTAATCCATCATTTAGTGGCAAATGTTTCTTCAAATGAATGATTATGTGGTAACTAGGGAGGAGGAGGAGAACCTGAGCATAAGACTTATAAATCTCCAAGAGATTCATTAAAGAACATGCTTTACAAACTGGATAAGGAAATGGGATACTGTGAATCCTCCAAATCTACATCCAGTTTGGGGGGTGGTATAGCATCTCCACAGATTAATCTTATAAAACAGCTCCAAAGATGTCTTTCTAGCTTTCTCTTTTTACATATTGAGGGCAAGGAAAGTGATTGATGGGGAGCAAGATATTTCCTCCTATAGCAGCTTCCAGACCTTCTCTCTGAGAACTTGGAATACAGTAAGTAGTTGAGGTGGATAAGAGTGAAGGAAGAGAATGAATTAGAAGGAATAGAATGATTTTCCTGATTTACTCAAAGTTAGATAATGGGGATATCATAGATGGTCTGATTTCTGATGCTGATTACTGTATGGGGGCATCTTGGAGGAGCTCTATGTTTTTTTTTTACTGAATAAGGAAATGAGAAAATATTTTTCAAGTTCTTAGCACAGGGCCTTGTACATAATAGGTGCAATATAAATTCTTATCTCTTTTCCCTTCCTTTTTCCCTTCTGAGCCTATTTCAGAGGTAAAATAAATAATAGGGATACATTTTGGTAAAGGTTGTGATTTAATAAAATCATTTTGGCAGCTGAGTGGAGAGGATATATTAGAGTGGGGAAAGACTTGAGGCAGAGAGAGACAAGTTAGAATATTATTCAATAGTCCAGGTAAGAGATAATGAGAAACTGAACTAGGAAGGTGGTTGTGTAAAGTAGAGATATATGAAAGAGATAAAACTGATTAGACATGTGGGATTAATAAGAGTGAGGAGTCAAGAATGATATCAAGGTTGTGAACACAGGTTACTGGAAAGATGGTGGTGACCTTGACATCAATAGGAAGTTTGGAAGTTAGAAGTCAAGAGAATTGGACTTCCAGTAGCCACAATGGTAGAGTGTTCAGCAAATCACTGTCACTCTCCCTTATCGCTATCTGGAAGAAAAAAAAAAGCAACTAGGGCCCTAGGAAAAATCCTGGAACAGTGGAGTCAGGGGAAAGACCAGGTGGAGCATTGTTTTAGCACAAGAAATTTAGAAGATAAGGAAGAAAGGTCCATCTCACTCAGGTAAGAGAAAAGGAGCACATCCCAGGACAGTAAGCATCCCAGCAAGCGAGCAACAGATTTCACCTCAGCAAACCATCAGGAGATCACAAAATCACTACTGATTAGAGAAATGCAAATCAAAACAACTCTTAGATACCACATCTCTCCTGTCAGATTGGCTAAAATAACAAAACAGGAAAATGATAAATGCTGGAGAGGATGTGGGAAAATTGGAACATTGTTACATTGCTGGTGGAGTTGTGAGATGATCCAGCCATTTTGGAGAGTAATTTGGCACTATGCCCAAAGGGCCATAAAAATGTTCATAGCCTTTGACCCAGCAATACCACTTCTAGGGTTATATGCCAAAGAAATCACACAAGCAGGAAAAGGACCCACATGTACAAAAATATTTGTAGCAGCTCTTTTTGTGGTAGCCAAGAATTGGAAATCAAAGGGATGCCCATCAATTGGGGAATGGCTGAACAAGCTGTGGTATATGAAGGTAATGGAATACTATTGTGCCATAAGAAATGGGGATGATACGGACTTCATAACAACCTAGAAAAACCTACACAACATAATGCTGAGTGAGCAGAGCAGAGCCAGGAGAACATTATACACAGCCACAGATATATAGATTCCATGAGGACCAACCCTGACAGACTTCGCTCTTCTCAGCAACACAAGGTACAAAGACAATTCCAAAGGACTCACAATGGAGAATGCTGTTTTTGTTTTTGGGTTTTTTTTTTGGTTCTGTTTCTTCTTTCTCATGATTCATTTCATTGGTCATAATTCTTCTCCACAACTTAACTAGTGTATAAATTAATTCAATGCAAAGTTATACATGGTAGTTATATGAGATTCCATGCCATCTTGGGGAGGGAGGGGAGAAAATCTGGAACTCAAAATTATGTAGAACCATGTGTTGTAAACTAAAAATTAAAAAAAATTAAAAAAAGAAAGAAACAGTTCAAGTATCATGTTCTCACAGTCAGGATAACACAAGATAACAAGATAACACTTAGTAGCTTCTACATTAAATTATCTGAGGGATTGGAATATGATATTTTGGAGGGTGAAGGAGCAAGAATTATGTCCCAAAATCAACTACCCAGCAAAATTGAGTATAATCCTTCAGAGAAAAATTGGATATTCAGTGAAATAGAGGACTTCCAAGCATTCTTGATGAAAAGACAAGAGCTCAATGGAAAACTTGATTCTGAAGTACAAGACTCAAGAGAAGCATAAAAAGGTAAAAAGGAAAGGGAAATTATAAGAAATTAATAAGGGTAATTTTTTAAACATTCTTACATGGGAAGATGATACTTTTAACTCATAAGAACTTTCTCATTATTAGGGAAGATAGAAGTATATATAGACAGAAGGGACATGTATTATTCGAATAATAAAGGATATCTAAAAAAATAAAATTAAGGAGTGAGAGAGGGATATCCTGGGAGAAATAGAAAGGGAGAAGTGGAATGAGGTAAATTATCTGACATAAAAGAGTCAAGAAAAAAATGTACAGTGGAGGGGAAGAGGGAGAAGGTGAAGGTGAAGGAGTGACTTTTACTGTCATCACAACTGACTCAAAGAGGGAATAACGTATACACTCAAATGGGTTTAGAAATCTATCTTACCCTACAGGAAAGAAGGAGGGTAAGGGGATAAGACAAAGTGGGGGAGGGATGATAGAAGAAAGGGCAGATTGAGGAAGGGGGTAGTCAGAAGCAAAACACTTTTGAGAAGGCACAGAGTAAAAGGAGAGAGAGGATAGAATAAATGTGGGGATAATAGGATGGATGGAAATGTAGTTAGCAATAGTAACTGTGAAAAGAAATTGAAGTAAGTTTCTCTGAGAAAGGCCCCATTTCTCAAACATATAGAGAACCGAGTCAAATTTAGAAAAATAAGATCTATTCTCCAAATGGCAAATGATCAAAAGATATGAACAGTTTTAAAATGAAGTAATCAAAGCTAAAGCCAAATTTTTTAAAAATGCTCTAACTCACTGTTGATTGGAGAAATACAAATTAAATAATTCTGAGGTACTACTTCTTGTCTATTAGATTGGCTAACAGGATAGAAAAGGACGATGACAAATGTTGGAGGTGATATGGGAAGAGAGACATTAATGCAAAAATAGTCCATGTGAAAATTTGGGGTGGATTCTCTAAATTTGTACATCTCATGTTTCTTTTGAGCTACTTCAATTCTGCTTTGCTCATAGAGTATAGAATCTTTTTTGAGGAAGACATGCTATGCTGGGAATTCCTGTGTCAGTGTCTCACACATCACACAACCAATTCCAAAGTCACCTAGAGAATGTCCTGGTGTCGCTTTTTCTGATCACCACGTGAGTGCTTACTCCATAAAATAGTCTTTTTTGCATTCAGACAACATGGCTAGCCTATCAGAATTGCATTTTCTTCAGTAGAGTTTGAATGCTTGGCAGTTTAGTTTGAGAAATGGCCTCAGTGTCTGGCATCTTATCCTTCCAGGTGACCTTCAGAATCTTCCTAAGACAGTTCAAACAGAAGGAATTCAGTTTCCTGGCACAGTGCTGGTATACTGTCCAGGTTTCACAGGCATGCAGCAATGAGGTCAGCACAGCAGTTCTGTAGAACTTAAGTTTGGTAGTCAGATACATCCTCTCTCCCACGCTTTCCTTTGGAGCCTCCCAAACACTGATCTAGCTATGGCAGTATGTGCATCAATCTCATTGTCAATGTGTACATCCCTGGAAAGTATACTGCCAAGGTAAGTGAACTTATCCCCAGCATTCAAAACTCCATTTGCTGTAACTGATGGTTCCACATATGGAAGGTATGGTGCTGACTGATGGAGCATCTGTGTTTTCTTGGTGTTAATTTCTAGGACAAAATTAGTACAAGCAGTAGAGAATCAATCCATACTTTGTTGCGTCTCAACTTTAGAGGCTGCTGAGTGCACAATTATCTGCAAATAGAAAATCATGCACCACCACTCCCTACACTTTGATCTTGGCTTGTAGTCATTTCAAGTTGAACAATTTACCATCAGTGCAATAGCTGACCTTGATGCCATGTTCATACTCATTGAAGGCATTTTGATAACATAGCTGAAAACATCTTGGCAAAAAGCATGAGAGCAAGTACACAGCCTTGTTTCACTCCTTTGGTGGGAAAGCTCAAGGGCATTGTCCATTATCCAGAATCCAGGTAAGCATGCCATTGTGAAATTGTCATACAAAGCTGATGAAATTCTCCAGGCAACCAAATTTTGACACACCTTTCCATAAGCCCTCACAACTGAGGCCTTGTTCACATCTACAAACATTCTGAATAGGCTTCTGTTCTGCTCCTGGCATTTCTCCTGGAGTTGTTGGACAAGAAACACCATATTGACCATCACTCAGCCCTTTCTGAAGCCACACTAGCTCTCAAGTACATGACCATCTTCCAGGTGAAGGATCAGCCTATTGAGGAGGACTCTGCTATACTGTCAGCCTATTAAGGAAGACATTCACTGATGACAGTCTGTTGAGAACACTATGTAAATGTTCAGTCCATGTCTTCTTCGGGAGTTCATTGATGGCTTGTTCAGTTTCTTTTTCTGAAACGGGGTTAACTTCTTCTGTTAATCTGAGTAATTTATATTTTTGTAAATATTCATCTATTTCACTAAGATTGTCAGATTTATTGGCGTACAGTTGGGCAAAATAGTTACTAATTATTGTTTTAATTTCCTCTTCATTGGTGGTGAATTTAGCCTTTTTATTTTTGATACTGGTAATTTGGTTTTCTTCTTTTTTAAATAAAATTAACCAATGATTTATCAATTTTATTGTTTTTTTCTCATAAAACTAGCTCTTCACTTTATTTTTTAGTTCAATAGTGTTTTTCATTTTAATTTTATTGATCCCTCCTTTGGTTTTCAGCATTTCTAACTTGGTATTTAATTGGAGATTTTAAATTTCTACTTTTGCAGCATCTTTGATTCATGCTGAATTCGCTGATCTTCTCTTTCTCTATTTTATTCATGTAAGCATTGAGAAATATAAAATTTCACCTAAGAACTATTTTGGCTCCATCCCATAAGGTTTGGTATGTTGTCTCATTATTGGCACTCTCTTGGATGAAGTTATTGATTGTTTCTGTGATTTGTTGTTTGACCCACTCATTCTTTAGGATTAGATTATTTAGTTACAAATTAATTTTTGATCAATTTTTCCATGCTCTTTTATTACATGCAATTTTTATTTCATCATGATATGAAAAGGATGCATTTAATATTTCTGCCTTTCTTCATTAGATTGTAAGATTCTTATTCTCTAGTAGATTGTTAATTTTTGTATAAATTGCCATTTACTGCTGAGAAAAGGGTATATTCCTTTCTATCTCCATTCAGTTTTCTCCAGAGGTCTATCATATCTAACTTTTCCAAATTTCTGTTCACCTTCTTAACTTCTTTCTTGTTTATTTTGTGGTTAGATTTATCTAGTTCAGAGAGGGGAAGTTTGAGGTCCCCCACTAGTACAGTTTTGCTGTCTGTTTCTTCTTATAAATTGCTTAACTTCTGCTGTAAGAATTTAGATGCTATACCACTTGGTGCGTACAGGTTTAGTATTGGTATTACTTCGTTGTCTATGCTCCCTTTTAGCATGGTGTAGTTTCCTTCCTTATCTCTTTTAATTAGATCTGTTTTTCCCTTTGCTTTGAGATCAGGATTTTTTTAATTTCAGCTGAAGCATCACATATCCTGCTCCAGTTTTTATACCTTCACTCTTTGCTTCAAATGTTTTCCTTGTGAACAACATATTGGAGAATTATGGTTTTTAATTCCTTATACTATCCTCTTCCATTTTATGGGAGAGTTCATCCCATTCACGTTCACAATTGTGATTACTAACTGTGTTTTTCTCTCCATTCTATTTCCCCCTTTGTTTATGCTTTTCTCTCTCCTTTCTCCCTTTTCCTCCTCACTAGTTTTTTTTTTGCTTCAGACCACTCCCTCTCTCAATCTGCACTCCCTTCTATCAGCCTCCCTCCCTTTTCTTTCCCCTTTCCCCTTCTACATTCTATAGGATAATATAGATTTTTGATGCCCAACTGAGTGTATATGTCTTTTCCTCTTTGAGCCAATTCAAATGAGATTAAGATTCAAACTATGCTTGCCTCTCTCCCTCCCTTCTTTCCCTCTACTGTAATGGGTCCTTGTGCCGCTTCATGTGATGTAATTTACCTTTTTCTGGCTCCTCCTTTCCTCTTCTCCCAGTACAATACTTTATTTACCCCTTAATTATTTTTTATCATAACATCAAAGTCAACATATACACATTCCCTCTGTCTATGTATACCCCTTCTAAATTTCATAATAAAGATACAGTTCTCAAGAGGTACAAGTATCATCTTCCCTTGTAGGGAAATAAACAATTTAATCTTATTGTAGAACTTTTTTTTCTTTCCTGTTTACCTTTTTATGCTTCTATTAATTCTTGTTTTAGATGATCAAAATTTCTGTTGAGCTCTGTGTTTTTTTCCCAATCAGTAATGTTTGGAAGTCCTATATTTCATTGAATGTCCATCTATTCTACTAAAAGATTATACTCAGTTTTTCTGGGTAGTTGATTCTTGGTTGTAATCCAAGTTCCTTTGCCTTTCAGAATATCATTTTCCAAGCCCTCCCATCCTTTATGTAGAAACTGCTAAGTCCTGCATAATCCTCATTGTAGTTCCACGATATTTATATTGTTTCTTTCTGGATGCTTGTAGTATTTTCTCCTTGACCTGATAATTCTGGGACTTGGCTAAAATATTCCTCGCAGTTTACATTTTGGGATCTCTTTCAGGAGGTGATCTGTGGATTCTTTTAATGACTATTGAATCGACTATTGAAATACCTTCCGGTTCTAGCACCTCAGGGCAGTTTTCCTTGATAATTTCTTGAAAGATGCTGACCAGTCTCATTTTTTGATCCTGGAGATCAGGTAGTCCAATAATTCTTGAATTATCTCTCCTGGATCTTTCTTTTCCAGTTAATTTGTTTATTTTAAATTTTCTTTTATTTTTTCACTCTTTTCATTTTGTTTAACTAATTCTTGATACCTCATAGAGTCATTAACTTCCACTTGCCCAATTCTAATTTTTAAGGAATCATTTTCTTCAGTCACTTTTGGCACTTCTTTTCCCAAGCTTTTGACTATCTCTTTCATACCTCTCATTTCTTTTCCCAAATTTTCTTCTACCTCCCTTATCTGACTTTTAAAATCCCTCTTGAGCTCTTCTAAGAAGGCTTTTTGGGCTTGAGACCAATTCATATTCCACTTTCAGGTTTTGGATGTAGGTATAGTGACACTATTTTCCTCTTTTGAGTTTGTATCTTGATCTTCCCTGTCATCATAGTAATTCTCTATGGTAAGTGTTCATTTTTTCTTCTTGCTCATCTTGTTTGCCAATATCCTGGCTTTTAAAGTTGAACTCTGCCTCTGGAGCACTGGGTGCACTGTCTCAAGTTTTTCGTGCTGGGGGCCAGGTACCTGGTCACTGCTTTGTATGCTGGGGCCTGAGGTGCTGGCAGCTGGAGGCTGTTGGGGTTTGGCATCTTACATGGTGTTAAGCTGGGGTCTTAGTGGTGGTTCCTAGTGAGTTCTGAGACCAAGTTTTTTTGTTTATTTTTTTTTCTTCCCTGGTCTACACTGAAGTACCTGGGATTCTGGCAGTTGATGGATGCTTTCCCACCCAGGGCTGCACTGAACTGTGGGAAGATGCAGCAGCTGGAAGATACTTACCCACACAGTAATGGAATGAAGCTCTTGAGATCTGCTGCTGGAGGATACTTGCCTGCTGGCGGCTTGGCTGAAGCACACGGAAGGCCTTTTCTGGAGGATACTTTCTAGGCTGGTGTTACACAAGTACAATGCACTCTGAGCTGAAATCCGCTGGTTCCTCTGGCTATGCTAAGGCACTTGGAGAGTCCTGGTATTGGCATTTGCCTGCTCCTCCACCCTGGGGCTCAGGATTTTCTGCTAGTTTGCTGAAGTGGAGCTTTTTTACTAGCTCGCTGGGATCCTTCCTAGCCTCAAACATGCTCCCCTTTTAGCCTAGTGTGACAGACTTTTCTTGCTGATCATCGAAGTTTCTGGCTCTAACAGACTGCTCCACCCCATCTTTCTGCTGGTTCTGCTATTCTCTACCATCTCGCCTCCCAGAAGTATAACTAGATACCACTTTTTATCTTTGTTTTTGTGTCCCCTGCAACTATACTGTGCCTTGCACATAATAGGCACTTAAATGTTTAGTGAGTTGGGTTGAAAGTCAATGAGAATTTGAACTTTCATCATGAAGCCACAACATTTCACATCTGTGTGATAAAAGGGTGGAATGTCATGGTAGTGAGGCAGTTGGGAAACCTTTAAGTTAGACGTGTCCACTTGCCTACTTAATTTCTATTATGAGAAAGAAAATTATCCTTATCAAGTATTGTTCAAAATACATTTCTTTAACACTTATCTTTCTAATATGTTTTATTCAAACACACACTGTTGCATATGGATTTGAAACAAATTGATGAATTATAGGAATTGTTTATCTACCATCTAATTCAGCTTAAGAGTGGCCATTTAGCAGGAGACTCAGGTGTTGTTATTTTTCATTTGTTTGGTTTGTTTTTAGTGTCAGATGGCTCACCAGGGCCTGGGGAGTGACATGCCATGCTCATTTTTCATGGATCACCCAATACTCGATATCTGAATATACTAGTGATGAAGTATGATACAGTTAGGAGGATGGTGATAATTTTACTGTCTTTTAATAAATGTTAATTTCTGTCTCCTCAATTTTCCCTTAAGTTCTTTACCAAGGTTGCTGGCTATTCAGTATTATTTTAGATTGCTCAGATGTCACAAGGCCCATCTACTAAGTCCAAAGATCTATGCAAAGTTGTAGTTACCATATTACTAGGTTCCTCCAAGTCACTTTAATTAATAACATACCTATTAAACTTCTCCTGTATACCTGAGCAGAAGCAGGTAGGTGGCTCAGTGGATAGAGTGCTGAGTCTGGATTCAGGAAGACCTAAGTTCAAATCCAGCTACAGACACTTAATGGGCAACTGTCTTAACTTCTGTCTGACTCAGTTTCCTTAACTATAAAAGTTATGGGGTTTTGTTTCCTGGGGCAGTGGTTTCAAGGGTGATGTTGCCATTCCCTAGCACCTTGGGCTTACCTAATCAATGTCATCAGTTGGTTAGAATTTGGCATTGTTGGTGGAGAGGAATGTGGACCTTTTTTTCCTAGTGACTTCTCCCCCCAGTGATAGGCCTGGGTTAATAAGGCCTGAGTTGGAAGAAGGATCATTAAACTGGAGGTCAGTGGTACTCTTAAAGCTCTGGGGTTCAGTATCCTGGGCTATCTTTAGTGGGGTCTAAGAGCAGCTGATGGATATGGTTGTGGTTTGACATACCTGGCAATGCTATCTCTCCTGTCTCTTCTTCAAGGTGCTTTTCTGTTTCATCTAGGTGGGCTTGTTTGTCCAGAAAATCAGTAAGCCCCCAAATAAAGATTCTGAAAAACCTTTAAAATAAAAAAAAAATAGCTCAAAACCATCTATTGCCAAAGTTACTGATTTCCTGTGAATTGGTAGTCAGGTAATAAACACAACCCTGGGTTTTTGTGACTATGGTGACAACTTTAGCAATTCACGTTGTAGGAAGGAGGCCAAATTTGTTTATGTTAATTTAATTTAACAATAAGCTAAGAGGTGGCATGGCTTAGCATATAGACAGCTGGCCTTTCAGTCAGGAAGATTGGATTCAAGTCTTTTCTCTGACATATACTGGCTACATGATGCTGGACAAGTCGCTAAACTTCTCATTTTTTCAGCTCTCTAAAGACTAAAAGTTTCAGAGAAATAACTGATCTGCATTGGTAGAAGATATTCTTAATTGGGAGCTCCTTACACTGATAATATAACAGACCTTGTATACTGTTATTAATACTTATGGGTCTGTGTTAAGAATAATTCATATTTATAAACTGCTTGAAGTTTTCCAGGACACTTTATCCACAATATAGTGAAGCAGGTAATTGTGTAAACATTTGTCTATTTGATTGATGGTGTTATTTTCATAATAGCAGATGTTTACATTTTAAGGGTTTTATTTGAAAAAAATTTAGATGACCTAGAATGAAGAGATTTGGAGTTTGGGTCTTTGCTACTTTAAAACTGCAGACACATCTGCGAGTGGGTGACTAAAATTAGTAGTCATGGACTCTATAGTGGTACTTGAAATCCTCAGAGACAAATGTTTAACCAATTCTACTCTCCATACAGTGACTCAAATATCATAGCTCCTTTTAATAGTAACATGATTGATGGGTCAAAAGGACCACTTGTCATCCCTTGATAGCAGCCCCAGGGTCAAGATCCTCTCACCTAGCCCTGCCTCACTAAACACCCATAAAAGCTTCTGGCCTCCAGGTATAAGAAGTTCAAAATGATTGGGATTTTAAAAGTATCTTGTGGCCAGACACATCCAAGGTGGGAAGGGAATAGGGCTAACAGTCATTAATGTCTATTACCTGCTGCTGACTCCTGTGCTCTACAATATTCATGTCAGGCTGTTGATTTTGCCATTTACAAAATGGGGAATCAGTCCCCCATGACTCTACCTTGCCTTCAGCATGATGTGGGTGACTAGAGGTTTGCAGAAATCAAACTTATGCTGCCTTAAGAAACCTATAAAATGCATATGAAATTTTATAGAGCTATCAAAGCCGGGAGGGCTTTGACAAGCACTTAATATTTTTGACTTCACAGTCCCTTGTAGAAACACTGGAGAGATAATGGGAGAAAACATTTGTAGCATGAGGAAATTCATAATATGTCCACTGTAACCTCTTCTCTTAAGGTATAGCCAGAAAAATTTAATACTCATATCCTGAATCCCATAAGTGAAAAACTAATGGTGTTTCGAAATTGATATTCCTCTTGAAGGATGGCACAGAATAAAAAAATAATTTCCCTTCCCTGGGATATGTACTTACAAGTCCGTCTAATGTTAATTAACAAAAAAGTTCAATGCAGTGTATTTTGGGGGAGTACTGCACGACTGAAGACCACATATCCAAAAATTGCTTTCCTGTGGGACTGCAGGTGATCTCTCTGCACAGTTTGAATTGTAACTAAATCAAATATAAAAATCAACTTTTCAAAATATTTAGCTTTAATTTGGGGAGTAGTTTTGTAATGCATCACGCTACTTTGAGAGCAAGGAGAATGGGATGTATGGTTGCTCTGCTTGTGTTATCTCAGTACTTTGCATTTATAGTTGCTTAATATTGAGTAATTATGGGATCATAGGATTTGGATGGTATCTTAGAGATCATCTAATCCAAATTTCACATTTTAAAGACAGAAACTAAATAACAGATCCAGCATTTAAACACGAGTCCTCTGACTTTGAATCCATCATTTTTGCCAATATACTATGAACTTAGTGAATAAGTGAGCAGCCTGGTTATTCTTAAAGGCCGAATGATTTGTCTAGTATAAAGTGCGGATTTTTAACCAATATCTTCCTCTTACATGTAACATTTCCTTAGCCTCCATTTACTAGTATCTTCCCCTTCCCATTTACCATATAAATATTTTGCAAGCAATTATTTATATTTTGTTGTTTCACCCAACATAATATAGGCTCCTTGAGGTCAGGGACTATTGCATTTTTGTCTTTTTATTCCAGGTATTTAGCATAGTGCCTGGAATTGTGGGGACTTAATAATTGATTGCTGATTGATTCCTAACTCCAAGACTAGAGGCCAGCTCTTTATGCACTTTATACACTTGATTAGACAGCCATTTGAGATACCTATATATATATATATAAATTTTGAGTTTGATATTTTTTCCTTCCCTCCTTATTGGTATAGGTTATAGCAATTTGGTATAGGTTGTACATGTACAGTCATGCAAAAGATATTTCCATATTAGTCATGTTGTGAAAGAAAAAGAAAAAAAAACAAGAAACCTAAAGAAAGTTTTAAAAAGTTTGCTTTGTTCTACATTCAGACTTCATCAGTTTTTTCTATAGAGATGAATAGATAGCATTTTTCGTCCTAAGTCCTTCAAAATTCTCTTGGACCATTTAATTGCTGAGAATAGCTAAGTCATTCATAGCTGAGCATTATACAATATTGTTGTAACTGTGTAAAATGTTCTCCTGCTTCTGCTAATTTCAGTTTGTATCAGTTCATGTAAGTCTTTCCATGTTTTTCTGAAAGCATCCTGCTTGTCATTTCTTACAGCACAATAATATCCCATTATAATCATGTACCACAGCTTGTTTAGCCATTTCCCAGTTGATGGGCTGTCTCAATTTCAAGTTGGTTGCCACAACTAAAAGAATTGTTATAAATATCTGTATATATGTAGGTTCCTTTCCTTTTTTGAAATTTTTATTTTTTATCTCTTTGAGATACAGACCTAGCAATGGTATTGTTGGTTCAAAGGATATGAATGGTTTTATAATCCTCTGGGCATAGTTCCAAATTGCTTTCCAAAATGGTTCAATCAGTTCATAACTCCATCAACAATGCATTAGTGTCTTAATTTTCCCATATCCCCTCCAACATCTGTCATTTTCCTTTCCCGTCATATTAGCCAATCTGATAGGTGTGGGGTGGTACAACAGGGCTGTTTTAATTTGCATTTCTATAATTAATAGTGATTCAGAGAGTTTTTAAAAATATAATGATAGCTTTGATTACTTTGTAAATTGCCTGTTCATATCCTTTGACCATTTATTAATTGGTGAAATGGCTCCTGTTTTTATAAGTTTGACTCAATTCTCTGTATATTTAAGAAATGAAGCCTTTACCAAAGAAACATGCTGTCATTTTTTTTACACCCTGTTGCAACAATTTGACTAGCAGCTGTTGTGTGGGTGAAAGACCAACACAAGCCCAACCACAAGAATGCTGCCAGCACAGGTTCTTTTGATCTGCTTTACTAAGGAAAGTAATGTTAAGGGGTTAACAATCTTACTTTAATCCAACATACAGATATCATTCGGGAGAAAAATCCAGCAACCTGAACTTCAGAACAAATACAAACAAATTACAAATATACACAATATAAACCGACCAGATCACAATTCATAGTTACCAAGAAACCATCAACATCTGGGTTGACAAGCTGGAGAGCTCTTAGAGTGGCTGCCCAGAGTCTCCACATCAACACTCCTCCAGGAGTGAGAGCCTCTAGCAAACAGCTCTGTTGTTTCTTTTTATACAGTCTGTAGACGTCATCAAATGTCTAAGTGAGCAGAACTTAGGTGCCTACTATTGGCTCTGGTCTTAGCAACTCCCCTTAGGGCTTCCTGCCTCCCTCAAACTAGCAAACTAGTTTGCTAAGCAGCCTGGGGCTTTGCACCTAGTAGTAAAAGGGTTTGGGCCTGGGGTTTAACACCTAGTAAGACTCAATCAAATACACTTAATTAATTTAGCATTCTAAAAGTGAAAACATCCCATCTTAATTAATATTACACACCCTTGTTAATTCTGCTCTCCCTCTATCTCTCCTTTCACTCTGTACATCTTCAGTGTTTTGCTTCTGACTACCACCTCCCCTAATCTGCCCTCCCTTCTATATGCCCCACCCCTTGCCCCTTTCTCTTCCTACTTTCCTGTAGGTGATATAGATTTCTATGACTGAGTGTGTATGTTATTCTTGTTTGAGCTTATTCTGAGGACAGCAAGATTCAAGTTTCCTCTCTCCAACCACCCATCTTCCACTCCATTGAAAAACTCTTTTGTACCTCTTTTTAGATGAGATAATTATCCCCATTCAAACTCCCTTTCCCCCTTCTCTAAGAACATTCCTCTTTCTCACCCCTTACTTTTATTTATTTTTTTAGATATCATCCCAACATATTCAACTCATACCTATGTCTGCTGTTTATGTGTACTCCTTCTAACTGCCCAAATAATCAGTTCTTAAGAGTTACAAGTATCTTCTTCTCATGTAGGAATGTAACCAGTTCAAATTTATTAAATCCTTTATGATTGCTCTTTCCTATTTACCTTTTTATGCTTCTTTTGATTCTTGTATTTGAAAGTCTAGTTTTCTGTTCAGTTCTGGTCTTTTCAGTAGGAATGCTTGAAAGTCTTCTATTTCATTAAATATCTATTTTCCCCCAGAAAGATTACACTCAGTTTTGCTGGGTAGAAGATTCTTGGTTGTAATCCTAGCTCATTTCCCTTCCGGAACATCATAGTGTAGGCCTTCTGGTCCTCTAATATAAAAGCTGCTAAATGTTGTTATCCTGACTGTGACTTCATGACATTTGAATTGCTTTTGTCTGCTTGTAATATTTTCTCCTTGACCTGGGAGCTCTGAACTTTGGGTACATTATTCCTGGGAATTTTTATTTTGGGATCTCTTTTAGGAAGTGATTGGTGGCTTCTTTCAATTTCTATTTTACCCTTTGTATATAAGATAATGGGGCAGTTTTCCTTCATAATTTCTTAAAAGATGATGTTAGGCTCCTTTTTTATAATGGCTTTCAGGTAGTCAAATAATTCTTACATGATCTCTCCTCAATCTATTTTCTAGGACAGTTATTTTTGCAATGAAATATTTCACATTTTCTTCTATTTTTCATTCTTTTGACTTTGTTTTATTGTTTCTTGATGTCTCATGGAATAATTAGCTTCCACTTAACCAATTCTAATTTTTAAGGAATCGTTTTCTTCCGTGAGCTTTTGTGGAGCCTTTTCCATTTGGATAATTCTACTTTTTAAGGAGTTCTTTACTTGAGTGAATGTTTATACTTTTTTTTCCATGTGGCCAATTCTGTTTTTTAAAGGAGTTCTCTTCAATAGATTTTTCAACTGCTTTTACCATTTAGCCTATTCTGTTTTTTTAATGTATCATTTTCTTAAGTATTTTTTGCACCTCCTTTCCCAAGATGTTGACTCTTTTTTTCATAATTTTTTTGCATCACTCTCATGCGTTTCCCAATTTTTCCTCTACTTCTCTTTTTCATTTAAAAAATGTTTGTACTCTTTCAGGAATTCATTTTAAGCCTTAAACCAGTTCACATTTTTCTTTGAGGCTTTGCATGTAGGAGTTTTTACTTTGTTGTCTTCTTCCATGTTTATGTTTTGTTCTTTCACTAACCAAGTATGAGAACAACACACATTTATTTTTTTATTTTAGATTGAATATTAAAACTTAAATATATAAGAAAAGGAAACACTATAAACTTAAATACTAAAACATAAATACAAAATAATAAAAGAAAAAACATGTCATGTGCACAGCAGAACATGAGAGAGGATTAAAATATATAGCAATAAATTTCCATATCAAGAAAGCCTACATATTAAATACCGCACATTGTATTAAAAGATGTCCACCTTTGCTTCCTTGTAGGCTGTCTTTTGTTCTCTGCTGTACACTTTTTACTTTGTTCTTTTTCCCCCCTTAATCTCCCCTACCCCACCCCAGGCTACAATTAAGTATGGCTATATTTATATGGAGATATATACATGCATGTATACATATATACACATACATATATAAACATATACTTTCCCTAACAGATTCTAATCCTAATCTGTTTTTTGGTTTGTGTATATCTCTTATTTCCTATCTCTCCTGACTCCTCTACTTTGCTTCTACCTGCTACTTTGCCATCCTATTATTTAACCTACCCCCCCCTCCAAAGATCCCTCACTTATCTTACCATTCCTGTAAATCTAAACATCCCTTTTTATGCCCCTCTGACCTATTCCTTCATCCTCCCCTCTAAAAATCCCTCCCTTATCCTCCCATTCCCATTAATCTAAATACTCTTCTATATCCCTCTTTAACCTATTCCCTCACCCTCCCCTCTAAAGAACCCTCCCTTATCCTCTCACCCCTCCCTATCCCCTTAGTGTTTTTTCTTTCTAAATTTAGAAGACTTTTATACTGTCCTAGATATATATGTGTTGTTCCCTCTTGATCCCATTCCCCATGAAAGTAAGTTTGAGAGTAAGTTTCTAGAACTACCAGCCCTCCACCCTCATTTAATTCCTCTATATTGGTTTTTCCTCTTGCACCTTATTTGTATAAAATAATTACTCTTTTTAGCTGTTCCTAAACAGTTTTATTTTTTGAAGTCATATCATGTTCAGACCTACCCCAGTCTTTACTATGAACTACCCAACTGCTAATAACAATCTTAGACATACATTTTACATTTTATATACATAAAAAGTAAACAGTCTGTCCTTACTGAGTCCCTTGTATTTAGTCTTTGGTATGTATCTTATATTTCTCTTGACTCTTGTATGTCAAATATTCTGTTACTGTCAGGGCTTTTGTTTGTTTGTTTGTTTTTAACAAAGTCCTGAAAGTCTGAGAATTAATTAAATATCCATTTTTTTCATTCAGGATTATGCTTAGCTTTTCTGGGTTTGGGATTTTTGGCCAGAAGCACAGTTCCTTTGCTCTTTGATATGTAGTATTCTAAGACCTGTGCTAGGTCTTGTGTGATTCTAATTGTGGCACCATCATATATAAATATTTTTTTCTTGTTGCTTGTAATATTTTATCCTTTAGCTGGGGGTTTGGGAATTTGGCTATAATATTCTTGTGGGTTTTCTTTGTAGAATTTCTTTCGGGAAGTAGCTGGTGGATCATTTCTATTTTTACTTTCCCCTCTTGTTCTAATGCTTCAGGAATATTCAATTATTTCTTGTATTATTGTATCAAGATTCTTGTTTTGATCATAGCTGTCAGGTATTCCATTTACTCTTATGTTTTCTCTTCTTGATCTGTTCTCCAAATCAGTTGTTTTTCTTATGAGATAGCTCACATTCTCTATTTTTTCATTCTTTATTTTTTTATTGTTTCTTGGTCTCATGACTTCACTGGCTTCCCCTTGCCCAATTCTGATTTTCAAGGAATCATTTTCTTCCTTAAGATTCTGGATCTCCTCTTCTGACTGACCTAATTTTAATAACCTTCTTGTTTTTTTGGATTTTTTTAAAATTTTTCCTCAATCTCATTTAATTTTAAAGTCTTTTTTTAAGTTCTTCTATGAAGAACATGTATGTCCTGGTTCCTTCTCACCGCCTCCTCTTCCCCCACCCTTTCCATGCCTCAACTCCACAGCACAACTGGGTCTGGTGTTCCTTGCCAGCAGAGGCTCCCTCAGTTTTCCTGGGGTCAGATGCTCAACTTCCCTCACTGTCCCGGGGGAAAAAGTTCTTGTGGCTGGGGCTGAGGCAGTCTCCCAACCGATTATGCCCAGGGCTTGCAGCTCACTGGTTAAGCATTCCCTAATCTGGAGGGGTTTACTCAGCGCAGGGACCAAACCTCTTCCAGGGATTTTTCTTCAGATCTTCTCTGATTGTCCCAGGAGGCGCCCTTGTTCTGCCCCCTTATTTTATTTATTTTCAATACTCTGTTTGCTCTGAGTCACTGTTTTATATCTTTTGTGGAGGAAAGTCTTGAGAGCTTGGAATTTTCTGAATTATTTTGCCATCTTCCCAGAATCCTCTCCCACAACAAATATTTATTAAGCACTTACTATGTCCAAAGCACCTGCTAGGTGCCAGGGATACAATTGTTATTGTTGTTGTTGAGATATAGTGCCTACCTTTCTGACAAGTGTAAGAATCACTGTAAAGGAAGGATGAAAACATCTATTGATACGTATAAAACAAGCTAGGAAATATTGGTTGGAGAGATAAATTGGAGAAAGATAATATAGGGCCATAAAACAGGCTAAGGAGTTTTGGGTTTCATTTATTTTTATCATAAAAGTCACTGAAGGTTTTTAAGTGGTAGAATAAGATAGTCACACCTATGCCTTAGATTTCAGCAGCTATATGACTGATAGGGGGTGGTAATAAGCATTTATATAGCACCTACTATATGCCATGCATTGTGATAAGCATTTTACAAATATTATTTCATTTGATCTTCACAAGAACCATGGGAGGTAGTCACTATTATTATCACTGTTTTATAGATGAAGAAAATGAAGCAGACATGATTTGTCAAGGACCACTTGAGTAGGAAGTGTCTGAGGCTAGATTTGAACTCAGGTCTTCCTGACTCCAAGCCCAGGGCTTTATCCATTGCACAAAGAGGATAGAGGCAGGAAATTCATATAGAAAACTATTACAATAGTCCAGATGAAAGATGATGAGTACCTCAACTATGGTGTTGGCAATATAATATTAATGCCTTTTATAGAAATCTTCTTCTTGACACATATCTAAATAATTACCACATTAAGTAGAAAGCATTTATTTTTGAAATAGAATTAAATATGTGTGGGAGGATAGGGATGAGAAGTGTCTGGAACTGTGATTTCATTGTTACAGAGAATTCCCAGTGAGGAAATGACTTCTACAATATACATTGTAATCTGTTTAGTAAGTTATAATTTTTAAAGAATTGTGTGGGATCACCGATCATCCCACAGCTGGAAGAAGAATGAGTGGACATTAGTCCAACATCTTCATTTTAAGATGAGGAATCTGAAGCACTGAGATGTTATCTAATTCACTCAGAATCACATAGCCACTATGTGACAGGCAGGACTCAAATCCGGATCTCCCATATACCAACTCTTTAGAGATACTCCTAGACACACATCCACTTATCAGTCTTTAGTTGCAACCTTAGGATCTGCCCAAAGAGCAGGAAGAATGATTCCTAATTCACCACAGATGGTCTGAAATTAACTTTGAAGTGGCATGTCTTGTTAATCCCCAATATGTAGAGAGACAGTAAAAGCTGTTGTGTTTGATCAAATTAAAAATGACAGAGTAGAACAGAGAACCTCAGTCCTCTGACTGCTAATCCAGTATTCTTTCTGACAAACTACATTGTGTCTTATGAAGTTTAGGTCACTTTGGAAAGTCAGCTAAAAACATGTGGTATAGAGGAGTGCAGTGAAGTGATCAGAAAATCCCATTATGATGACTTGAGTGGGAACAAAATTTTAGACAAGCAGAAGCAACAAGAAACAGAGGAGCAGCTGAAAATAGATTTATCTAACATGGAAATGAAGAAGCAAGTAGAAAAGAGCAACCATATTTTCTTTGATGAAGCCTCTGACAGGTGGCATTGATAATTCAACAGCTGAACTGCATTAAAGTGGCAAGGCTGCTTTGTTTGGGGAGGCCAAAGCAGAAGAGGAAACTTTGTTTTCAGACTGCCAGTGTGGTAAAACAAAAGAGGACTTTATGAACATTTACAAACACAGCCTCTTGAGGCATATCTCCCTACTTCAAATGAATAGATCATTTGTCTTTATACTGTTGGAAGGAATAAATTGCCTTTTATTTATTGTTTTGGGTATTGCACAACATCATTATAAATAGTGATATAGTGGGTCATATTTAACCATCTAAATTTTGCAAGGTGTCTGAGGTTGGAGTATTTTTTGGTGACTCAGTAAATCACCTGGCCTTTTGAACAAACTGTTTTTAAGAAATGCTATTAACCATTAATTTAATGAGAGGGTCTTTTGAAGGGGCAAGTTCCACCTTCAGCTCCACCTGACTGTACCCACTATAGCACAATTGGAAATTTGGGTATGTATGTATTTATTTAAGGTATGCATAAAATGTTCTGTGTGCAAACACCAATTTAATTTTGCTTTAAATTACATTAATATATGCCAGAAGATTATAGCATGGAACAGTCTTTTAAAGACAAGTCTCAATCTCCCTCTGCTGTACAAAATACACATTAGGTATATGATCCTTATTGTTTATAGTCCTTTCTATGTTTTCAAAGTGTTTCTAAATAGTCATTAGCTACTGCTACTACTTTATCATCAAAACAGCAAATATCATGTGCCCACCTACTATGGCTAAGCCATTGTGGATATTTGAATACATAGGAGATACTGTCAACAACCTAAATTGTGTTCCTGTTTCTGAGCTCTCTGTGCCCAATCCATCCTTCATTTCTCTGCTCAAATACTCTTCCCCATGTATTGCTTTAATTGCAGCAAACCAATCCTCCCCCGCTTCAAAAATGTTTAGTGGCTTCCCATTGCCTGCTAAAATGAAAGTATATGGTTCTTACACTGGTATGCAAAACTCTCTGGAATTATTTTTATAATCAGTCTTCCTCTATGATATATTACCTCCCTTCATGCACTATGTATTCCAAACAAACAGGAAAGTTATCATCTTTGAATTCCATTGTATCTTCACTCAGCTTATTGCCTTTGTGTATGACTAGAATGTATTCCACCTTCCATTTTCAGTTACTAAAATCCTTTTATTACTTTAAAAATCTGGTTACTCAGTGTAGTAGCAGCCCTTCTTCCTCCACTGTGGTCAGCTATGACCCCCTGACTTTCCAGCAACTGTCAAAGGGGCCCGCAGTTGGCATTGATCTTGGCACCACTTACTCCTATGTGGAGTCTTCCAACATGAGAAAGTGGAGATAATTGCCAATGACCAAGGAAACAGGACCACCCCAAGCTATGCTGCCTTCATGACATAGAATGTTTAATCAGTGATACTGCAAAGAATCAAATTGCAACAAACCCCACCAATACAGTTTTGCTGCCAAATGTCTGGTTGGTCATAGATTTGATGATGCAGTTGTACAGTCAGACATGAAGCGTTGGCCTTTTACAGTGGTGAATGATGCAGGCAGACCTAACTTCCAGGTGGAGTACAAAGGGGAGACCAAAAGTTTCTATCCAGATCTTGACCAAGATGAAAGAAATTGATGAAGCTTACCTTGAGAAGACTGTCACAAATGCTGTGGTCACAGTACCAGCCTATTTCAATGATTCCCAACAAAGATGCTGAAACCATTGCTGGTCTCAATGTGCTTTGAATCATCAATGAGCCAACTGCTGCTGCTATTGCTTATGGCTTGAACAAAAAGGTCGGTGCCAAGAGAAATGTCTTGATCTTTGACCTTGGAGGTGGTACTTTCAATGTGTCCATTCTTACCATTGAAGATAACATCTTTGAGGTCAAGTCTACATCTGGGGACACCCACTTGGATGTGGGAGGACTTTGACAACTGAATGGTCAATTATTTCATTGCCGAGTTCAAGTGAAAGCACAAGAAGGACATCAGTAAAAATAGGAGGGCTGTTTACTGTCTTCGCACTGCTTGTGAACATACAAAGTATACCCTCTCTTCCAGTTCCCAGGCTAGTATTGAGATTGACTCCCTCTATGAAGGTATCGACTTCTGTACGTCAATCACTGGAGCCCATTTTGAAGAGTTGAGTGCTGATCTCTTCTGTGGCACACTGGACCCTGTGAAAAAGCCCGTAAGAGATGCCAAGCTAAATAAATAACAGATTCATGACACAGTCCTGCTGGGTCATTGCATTTGAATCCCCAAAATCCAGATGCTTCTGTAAGACTTTTTCAATAGCAAGGAGCTCAACAAGAGTATCAGTCTTGATGAGGCTGTTGCTTATGGTGCGGTTGTTCAGGCTGCCACTTTTCCTGAAGATAAATCTGAGAATGTGCGGGACTTGCTGCTGTTGGATGTCATTCCTCTTTTACTTGGAATTGAAATTGCTGGTGGAGTTATGACAGTTCTGATCAAAGGTATTATCACTATCCCCACCAAGCAGACACAGACCTTTACCAACTATTTGGACAGCTAGTCTGCTGTGCTTCCTCAGATTTATCAAGGTGAGAGAGCAATGACAAAGGATAACAACCTGCTCAATAAATTTGAGCTCACAGGAATCCCCCCAGCACCCAAGGATGTTCTTCAGATTGAAGTAACATTTGACATTGATGCAAATGGCATCCTCAATGTTTCTGTTGTGGATAAGAGCGCAAGAAAGGAGAACAAGATCACCATCATGAATGATAAAGGACATCTGAGCAAAGAAGACATTGAGCATATGGTCCAGGAGGCTGAGAAATACACATAGGAAAGTTGACAGCAATGTGGAGTTACTGCATCAAGTTCATGTGAATCTTGCAAAGTGCATCAACCTTTGTATCACAAATGATGGAAATCATATTGAAGATGTTACTTTTTAATATTCCAATTAAATAAAATGTTGTTGAAAATTTCATTCATTTCATTTCTTGAAAATATGCATTTTTTTACTATTTGTACAGACTTTATGAATACCCTTTACAAGGCTGAGGGTGAAAATCAGAGAGATGTCTTCCAGGAATTCTCTTGAATCTTATGCTTTCGACATGAAGGCTACCATAGAGGATGAACAACTGCAATGCAAAATTGGTGATGAAGACAAACAGAGGATCCTTGACAAATGTAATGAAATAGTCAGTTGTCTGGATAAGAACCAGACTGCTGAGAAGGAAGAATTTGAGCATCAGTAGAGAGAATTGGAGAAGGTCTGCAACCCCATCATTACTGAGCTGTACCAGAGTGCAGGGGGGCATGCCAGGAGGCATCCCAGGGAGTGGAGCAGTCCCATCTGATGGTGCTTCTTCTGTACCCACCACTGAAAAGGTTGACCAAACACACCAGAAGAAAGAGAATTCTACACAGCTTCCCAAAAATTGAAGGACTCAAATTTGGAGCCAAGGCAGTAGGGGTTTAAAAATAACATTTAAGCTACTGTGTAAATCTGGGCATTCTTGAATACTTGAATTTGTGCAGAGGGAGAGAAGTGAACAACATTGCACTTTATCAGTACTGTAAACAGGTGGAAATGCAATTCTTGTCCTGGAGAATAAAGTGTGTTTAAAACAGGAAAAAAAAAGAATCTACTGAAATACAGTTTTATCCATATAGCCTTCACCTATCTCCCTAGTTGCAAAAAATTTCTCCCTAGTGAAGCTCTCATAAAACTTTATATCTTTTCTTTACTCATACAATATTCAAGTTTAGATAATAATTATTTGGATATGCATGCTAGTTACACTACTAGATTGTAAGCTCATTGAGGGTAGGCCTATGTTTTATTGAATCTTTTTTATCCTCTGTCCCAAGCATAGTATCTTGTACATTGCATTTGCGAAAAGCATAATGTTATGACTTGAATTTGAGTGTATAGTTCCTGTAAATGTCAATCCCCAATTCTTTTAAATTACAAATCAGTAACTTCGTAAATGAGGCTGGAGATGAATAGGGACATTATTTTGGATGATTGATGTGAAGCACAACCAGTGAGGGTCTGTGATAAGATAAAAAAAAGCTACTTGTTCTAGAAATTGGTGGCCATAAGTCAGTACTATAGTCGTTGTATATGTTCTCTTGATTCTGTTTTTTTCTTTATCCTTGATCATTCTCGGTGAATAACACTTCAAAGACTATAAACAAATACTTTTTAAAAAGATTTGAAAATTAAGCGTAATATGAAAAATTGCCCCAAATTGTCACTAATAGAGAACTGTACAGCAATATAACTGAAGATTCACCTCGCAACCAGTAAGTTCAATCACTCGATAAACATTTACTAAACACCTACTATGTGCCAGGTACTGTGCTAAGCAATGCATATTTGATGAAAATTATAAAGTCAATGTAGAAAGGGCTGTGGTAAGGCATAACATGTTGAATACATTGTTGGCAGGGTGATCAATTGACTCAGACATTTTGGAAAACAATTTTAAATTATGCAAAAAAGAAAAAAATAACTAAATGTACATATTCTTTGTTTCAGTGATCTCATTGCCAAGTATAAACTGCAAAGAGGTCAAAGACAGAAAGGTCTAATAAATACCTAAATATTCATAGGTACACTTTTTGTATTAGTGAAGTAGATATACGCATAGGGTAAAGGTGATGTCCATCAGTTGGAGAATGGGTAAATACATTGTGGCATATTAAGTGTAATGGAATATTACTACCATGAAAAAACAACAACTAAGAATTCAGAGATACATGGGAAGATTCAATGAGATTAAGACCGAAGTAAATAGAAAAAAGAAAATAACAATGTAGTCTGTTCACAATCATTTTTAAGTGGCTGCTATGTTCCAGGACCTATGGTAAGCCTGGGGGTACAAACAGTAGAAACCTCAAGGATCTCATAATTTAGTGGGGGAAGATGAGAGAAGGAGAGAGGCAGGGGGAGACAGAGAGAGAGAGAGAGAGAGACAGGGGGGGGGGAGTATACTCCAAAGAGGAGGCGATAAATTGATAAGTTGCCACGTTAAATTTACACACACACATGTATATGTAAGTCTATACATGGGATGTGTGTGTGTGTATATATAAATATATATACATACATACATACATATATATATATATATATATATATAGAGAGAGAGAGAGAGAGAGAGAGAGAGATTGGTGTAAAAATGTAAACAGAAAGAAAAACAGAAGAATGCTTTTAAATTGCACTTGCCAAACAAGGTTGGTGCCAGAGAAAGGTTAAGAATACATGTTCCCCTTCCTCTTCTGCAGAACTAGGTAACTATTATTATATTGCATATGTTTTCAGATATGTTTTCTGTGTTGGTTACTCACTTGCTTTCTCATTTGTTCTTTGTTACAATGGATGGATTGCTAGATACATTAGTGTGGAGGGATCTATTTAGAAATAAAGGTGGTACAAAAAAGCAAAGATATTCACAAATACATAATATATGTCTATGTATACATATATCATATATAGACACATTATATGCACATGCATATATATACACATATAACATATGTATATTATATATGAAAAGATTTATGTGGCAAATTCCCAATTTAATGCCTCCTGATTGGAGTATACTAGTTAAAATCACATCTGTTTACATTAGATTATGACATTAAATTGCTAACTAAATTAAAAATGATCACAAAAAGAAACACATACCCATTATTTATGTGGGTGGAGATTGGATGTGATATGATAACATAGATGCAACATCCATTTCCTTGAAAAAATTTCTTCGGTTTCCACTAAAAATCTGTCAAAACCAAAGTATAGCCAAGGAGTTGTTACTAGCATGCTCCGAGTGCACCAGTACGGAAGAGATGCTTCAGGTGAGCTCTGCTAGAAAGGACATATTCAGCAGGTGCTTTTTGTTGAGCTGAAGCTTGATAGTGCTGAAAAGTATAGGATGACAAAAAAAGGATAAAATATATTTAAAGCAGCGCTTCAAGCAATGTAAGAAAGCTGCAATATACTGTAAAAGAAGAAAAAAAATTGTCAGGTAATAATCAGAAAAGCAATAAGTCCCTTAGAAGGACTTCATGTGAAACGAAGAGGCTGATTCATAAACAATAACAAGAAACAGTAAGAAGCCTAGAGTCACAAAGCAAAAGGAGCATTTCATAGCTATGGACCCTCTGTAAAAAGATCTTCTGGTGACACACTTGCCTTTTCCATAATATCTACATAAAATAATATACAATATTATCAGCATCTTTGAAAATAAAGGATAATTATTATATATGTAACAAGAAACACAGGAGAGGTTTTGTTAGCTGGAAGGTAGCTTGACAGACCAAAATGTTAAAAGATAGAAAAGTGAAACACAGGTAGAAGCCAAACACTGCCTACTTCATCTACCACTTTGTTCTTCCTCCAGGTATGTCTGCATGACTCACAACCCACTAGTGCCGCATCAGCTTAAGGGTTTTCTTGGGTAGATTGCCCAAAATGGGTTGGGGGGGGGGAAATGCAGATTAACAGTTAAGCATTTAACAAGTGGCATTTTTCTAATCCTAAGTCAGATGGCTAGTTTGGGCAAGGGGTCTTGAATAAGTGCCAGGAGAAGAGGAGTTAAAAGAGTTGCTTGAATTATACTTTCTGCTGGCTTTTGTTGGTTACCTGCCTTATCTTTGGTGAGCATGTATCTCCCTGTTTTATGCCTTGCCTCATGTTTTGATCAGAAAGTCAGGAACAGTTATTTGTTTTTATACCTATCAAGCAATAATAAATGATTCTGAAATAAAACTAGAAAAAATTTATTTACTCTTTTCTTCTTGTGACAATTAATTTAAATTGTCTATACTTATAAATTAAGGTAGTATAGTTGGTATCAATTTCATTTCTATTTTCCATTTCAACGTTTTTTTGTCAGGTACTATTTTAAATAGTTCAGGATTAATTTGTTTCAATTGTAAACTTTTTCTCATTATTTTTCCTTATTTGCTCCTTGCTTGCTTGTTTGTTTGCTTTCTTCCTTCATTTTTGCCTTGTTGCCTTCCTTTCTGCCTTCCTTTCTTCTTTCCTGCCTTCCATCTTTCCTTCTGTCTGAGAAGTTGATGTTCTGACTTTATCACAGATAGCTGATTCAGCTAAATCCTACATCAATAACAATTTTTTTCCTAACTGTAAGAATATAATCTGTTACATTTCCCATAAATGCTATTGGGTGCTTATCATGTCCATTTTCTTTTCTCAAAGAAAATGTTCATGATACAAAAGCATGAGTCTGCTGTGTAATTTACCAGAAAATATTTCCTCCCTCATTCCTTTTTCTTATCCCATGCATTTCTAGGCATTCCACCCCAGAATTACCTTTTTTAAACCACCTTTGACTAAAGTCACCAAGCATAAGAGTGATTGTTGATTTAATTTGAAAGATCTTACCTAGTTCTTCATACAATTTTTTTTCCTATCTCTTCTTCCTTGGCAAATTATAGTGGTGTTTAAATTGCTTAAATTGGTGCAAATATTTTCTAGATTATTATTTCTTGCAAATACATGCCAATAGTACTGTAGTGTATTGTTAATAGGATTTTACTGAGCAAGTCTCTAACCTAAGAATGATGAAATAGCAGGTCAGAGATGTGGCCAGTAATCAGGTAGGCTTTTAATTAATTAATTTAATTATGAGGAACAGATTTGCAAATCAGGAATTCTCCTGATCAGAATTCCACTGAATTACTGAAGTGAAGACAGAGATTTTATACATAAATCACAATGGGAAGGGAGGGGAGAAGGTGGATTACAATCATTCCCAGGGATTTGAGCAATTTCCCATGAAAAACCCACACATGGAAGACAATACAATAATTCTGAAGTCCTGTGCTCTGGAGTTCTTGAGAGTCATTACTTGGTGGGTCACAGGACCAGAGCTCTGTGAGGGGAACAGGTTCTACAGCCTTTGGTTCACTTCACTTAACATACACAGCCAGTGATTGTGAGTGTTGTCAAAGGTTTCATTGATCATTTAAAGCTGCATTGGGAAGTGACTCACAAGAAAGGCAATTCTGAAAATTCTAGTATGTTAGTATATTCATTACACATATACCAATTATTATAAAAATCATAATGCCCTTCACAGTATAATGACCAAATATTACATGAAATATCATTTTTCTGGTTTTGTGTATATAGATAAGCCATTCCATCAACTCCTTTCTTAGTCTCTCCAAAGAGTACCTGTGAACCATCTTCCCTTTCAGTTGTACCTCTTTTCTTTAATCTGGTTATATTTATAGCAAGAATGTCAAAATTTATATGTCAGATTAAAAAAAATATTTAGTATTTTCTTTTTTCCCAGTTACATGTAAAAATAATTTTAATACTCATTTTTAAAACTTTGAGTTGCAAATTCTCTCCCTTCCTCCCTCTCCCCCCCCATTGAGAAGGCAAAAAAATCGATATAGGTTATACATGTGTACTCATGCAAAACATTTCCATAATAGTCATGTTGTGAAAGACTAACTACATTTTCCTCCATCCTATCCCCTTTTTCCTTGACAGTTTCTTGAAAGATGATGTCTAGGCTCTTTTTTAATTGTGGCTTTCAGGTAGTCCAATAATTTTTAAATTATCTCTTCTGGATCTATTTTACAGGTTGTTTTTTCCAGTGTGATATTTCACATTGTATTCTTTTTCCTCATTCTTTTGGTTTTGTTTTATGATTCCTTGATTTCTCGTAAAGTCGTTAATTTCCATTTATTCCATTCTGATCTTTTTCATTTTTTCATTTTATCATTTTTATTTAATATTTTAGTTTTCAACATTGATTTCCACAAGATTTTGAGTTACAAATTTTCTCCCCATTTTTACCCTCCCCCCAACTCCAAGATGGCATGTATTCTGATTGCCTCGTTCCCCAGTCAGCCCTCCTTTCTTTCACCCCACTCCCCCCTATCCCCTTTCCCCTTACTTTCTTGTAGGGCAGGATAGATTTCTATGCCCCATTCCCTATATATCTTGTTTTCCAGCTGTATGCAAAAAAAAAACAACCTTTTCTAAAGCATCTGCTTTTAAAACTTTGCATTCCAAATTCTCTCCCCTCTTCCCTTCCCACCCACCCTCCCTAGGAAGGCAAGCAATTCAACATAGATCACACATGTATAATTATGTAAAACACTTCCACAATGCTCATGTTCTGAAAGGCTAACTATATTTCCTTCCATTCTGTCCTGTCCCCCTTTATTCAATTTTTTCCCTTGACCCTGTCCCTTTTCAAAAGTGTTTACTTTTGCTTGCTTCCTCCTCCTATCTGCCCTCCCTTTTATCATCCCCCCTTGTTTTTATCCCCTTCCCCTTACTTTCCTGTGGAGTAAGATACCCAATTGAGTGTGTATGTTATTCCCTCCTCAACTTGAATCTGATGAGAGCAAGATTCGCTTATTCCCCCTGCCTTGCCCTCTCTTACCTTCCAGCAGAACTGCTTTTTCTTGCCACTTTTATGTGAGATAATTTACCCCATTATATCTCTCCCTTCCTCCCTCTCTCAATATATTCCTCTCTCATCCCTTAATTTGATTTTATTTTTTTAGATGTCATCCTTTCATATTCAGCTCATCCTGTGCCCTCTGTCTATGGGTATGTATATTCCCTTCAACTACCCTAATACTGAGAAAGGTCTCATGAATTACACACATCATCTTTCCATGTAGGAATGTAAACAAAACAGTTCAACTTTAGTAAGTCTCTTATAAATTCTTTTTCTTCTTTACCTTTTCTTGCTTCTCTTGATTCTTGTATTTGAAAGTGAAATTTTCTATTCAGCTCTGGTCTTTTCATTGAGAAAGCTTGAAAGGCCTCTATTTTATTGAAAGTCTGTATTTTGCCTTGGAGCATGATACTCAGTTTTTCTGGGTAGGTGATTCTTTGTTTTAATCCTAGCTCCTTTGACCTCTGGAAGATCATATTCCAAGTCCTTCGATCCCTTAACGTAGAAGCTGCTAGATATTGTGTTATCCTGATTGTGTTTCCACAATACTCAAATTGTTTCTTTCTGGCTGCTTGCAGTATTTTCTCCTTGACCTGGAAACTCTGGAATTTGGCAACAATGTTCCTAGGAGTTTTCTTTTTGGGATCTTTTTCCAGAGGAGATCAGTGGATTCTTTCAATTTCTATTTTACCCTATGGTTCTACAATATCAGGGCAGTTTTCATTGATAATTTCTCAAAAGATGATGTCTAGGCTCTTTTTTTGATCATGGCTTTCAGGTAGTCCAATAATTTTGAAATTATCTCTCCTGGATCTATTCTCCAGGTCAGTGGTTTTTCCAGTGAAATATTTCACATCATCTTCCATTTTTTCATTCCTTTGTTTCTGTTTTATAATATCTTGATTTCTCCTAAATTCACTAGCCTCCACTTGCTCCAATCTAATTTTTAAGGCGGTATTTTCCTTAGTGGTCTATTGGACCTCCTTTTCCATTTGGCTAATTCTGCCTTTCAAGGCATTCTTCTCCTCATTGGCTTTTTGGAGCTCTTTTGACATTTGGGTTAGTCTATTCTTTAAGGTACAATTTTCTTCAGTATTTTTTGGGGTCTCCTTTAGCAACTTGTTGACTTGTTTTTAATGGTTTTCTTGCATCACTGTCATTTCTCTTCCCAATTTTTCCTCTGCTTCTCTTACTTGCTGTTCCAAATCCTTTTTGAGCTCTTCCATGGCCTGGGACCAGCTCATGTTTTTCTTGGAGGCTTTTGTTGTAGGCTCTTTGACTTTGTTGACTTCTTCTGGCTGTATGTTTAGATCTTCTTTGTCACCAAAAAGGGGATCTAGAGTTGAGTTTGAGTCTGCATTTGAGTCTGAGTTCATTTTCGGTGCCTTTTCATGTTCCCAGCCAACTACTTGACCCTTGAGTTTTTTGTCAGGATATGACTGCTTGTAGAGTAGTGAGTACTTTGTCCCAAGCTTTAGGTTCCAAACACTGCTATTTTCAGAGCTACTTCTACTCCACTGTCACCCCAAGCTCTGTTACCACAGTGCTCCTCCTCCCCCAAGAACTGCCAACCAGGACTGCAATACAGATCCAAGCAAGGCACAGCAAGAGAATCTGCCTTTGTGCCCACAAAGGGCTCCTTGCAGTCCTGCTCTGATCTGCTGTTAGATTCCTCCCACCATGTGAGCCAGGGACTCAGGAAGAAGCTGACACTGTAGCTCTGGAAGCTGCCTCAGGAGCTTCCTGCTGCTTCCACTGCCACTGCTGCACCACCTCTGCCACCCCCAGTGCTGGTGATTGGACTGCTCTGAACTCGATCCCGCAGTTACCCTCTAACCTGCTCTTTGGCATTTGTGGGTTGAGAAGTCTGGTAACTACCACAGCTCACTGATTCATGGCCCCAAGGCCTGTTCTGGCTGGCTGACTTTGGGCCTGATCTGTCCTTGTGTGGCCCACACTGGGCTGTGCTCTGCTCCCAGCACAGTGTTATAGAACCTTCCCAGCTACCATCCAGGCTCTCCTAGGCTGGAGACTTGTTTCCTTCTGGTATTTCATGGGTTCTGCAGCTGTAGAATTTGTTCAGAGCCATTTTTTACAGGTGTTTGGAGGGATTTTAGGGGAGAGCTTAAGCAAGTCTTTGCTTTCCAGCTGCCATCTTGGCTCCGCCGCCCCCCCAATTTTGTGCTTTGAAAAAGATTATCTGTGAACAAATCTCTAAGCTTTATCTGACTTCCAAAGAGGTCCATAATAAAAAAAAAAAGGTAGAGTATTATGGGGTGGTGAAGATTTTAAAATTTTCCAGATACACTGGAATCAGGAAGAGATGACATTGTAGCCACTTAAGAACTCTGAAACATAGTTTTGAGGTAAATTTATTATAAATCTCTAAATACTATAAACATTATTATAATTATTAGTAGTAAATAAAGTGAAATGTAAAGAATGTGTTCCTAACAATGAAATACTTAAATCCAACATCTGTTTTCTTTTTTTGTCTAAATTTAAATTTATTTATTTAACATATTTAGTTTTCAGCATTGATTTTCACAATAGTTTGAATTACAAATTTTCTCCCCATTTCTACCCTCCCCCCCACTCCAAGATGGCATATATTCTGGTTTCCCTGTTCCCCGGTCAGCCCTCCCCTCTATCACCCCCCTCCCCTCTCATCCCCTTTTCCCTTCCTTTCTTGTAGGGCAAGATAAATTTCTATGCCCCATTGCCTGTGTATCTTATTTCCCAGTTGCATGCAAAAACAACTTTTTGTTTTGAGCATCTGCTTTTAAAACTTTGAGTTCCAAATTCTCTCCCCTCTTCCCTTCCCACCCACCCTCCCTAAGAAGTCAAGCCATTCAACCTAGGCCACACGTGTATCATTATGTATAACCCTCCCACAATACTCATGTTTTGAAAGACTAACTATATTTTGCTCCTTCCCAACCCATCCTGCTTTATTGAATTTTCTCCCTTGACCCTGTCCCCTTTCAAAAGTGTTTGTTTTTGATTACCTCCACCCCCATCATCCCCCCCCCCTTTTATTTTTTTTTATCTTCTTCCCTCTTCTTTCCTGTGGGGTAAGATACCCAATTGAGTATGTATGGTATTCCCTCCTGAGGCCAAATCTGATGAGAGCAAGGTTCACTCATTCCCCCCTCACCTGCCCTCTCCACTCCTCCCACAGAACTGCTTCCTCTTGCCACCTTTATGCGAGATAATCCACCCCATTCTATATCTCCCTATCTCCTTCTCTCAGTATGTTGCTCTCTCATCCCTTAATTTGATTTTATTTCTTTTAGATATCTTCCTTCATCTTCAACTCACCCTGTGTCTGCTCTCTCTCTTTTATATATATATATATATATATATATATATATATATATATATACATTCACTTATATACATTATATATATATGCATAAACATATATATATACATAAACATATATATATATATATATGCATATTCCCTTTAGCTACCCTAATACTGAGGTCTCATGAATCATATATGTCATCTTTCCATATAGGAATGTAAACAAAACAGTTCAACTTTAGTAAGTCCCTTGCAATTTCTGTTTCTTGATTACCTTCTCATGCTTCTCTTGATTCATGTGTTTGAAAGTCAAATTTTCTATTCAGTTCCGGTCTTTTCACTGAGAAAGCTTGAAAGTCCTCTATTTTACTGGAAATCCATATTTTGCCTTGGAGCATGATACTAAGTTTTGCTGGGTAGGTGATTCTAGGTTTTAATCCTAGCTCCATTGACCTCCGGAATATCATATTCCAAGCCCTTTGATCTCTTAATGTAGAAGCTGCCAGATCTTGGGTTATTCTTATTGGGTTGCCACAATACTCAAATTGTTTTTTTCTGGCTGCTTGCAGTATTTTCTCCTTGATCTGGGAGCTCTGGAATTTGGCGACAATATTCCTAGGAGATTTCTTTTTGGGATCTATTTGAGGAGGTAATCGATGGATTCTTTCAATTTCTATTTTGCCCTGTGGCTCTAAAATATCAGGGCAGTTCTCCTTGATAATTTCTTGAAAAATGATATCTAGGCTCTTTTTTTGATCATGGCTTTCAGGTAGTCCAATAATTTTTAAACTATCTCTCCTGGATCTATTTTCTAGGTCAGTGGTTTTTCCAATGACATATTTCACATTGTCTTCCATTTTTTTATTCCTTTGGTTCTCTTTTATAATATCCTGATTTCTCATAAAGTCACTAGCTTCCACTTGTTCCAATCTAATTTTTAAGGTAGTATTTTCTTCAATGGTCTTTTGGACCTCCTTTTCCATTTGGGTAATTCTGCCTTTCAAGGCATTCTTCTCCTCATTGGCTTTTTGGAGCTCTTTTGCCATTTGAGTTAATCTATTTTTTAAGGTGTTGTTTTCTTCAGTATATTTTTCAGTAATTTTTTTGGGTCTCCTTTAGCAAGTCATTGACTTGTTTTTCATGGTTTTCTCGCATCCTTCTCATTTCTCTTCCCAATTTTTCCTCTACTTCTCTAGCTTGGTTTTCCAAATCCTTTTTGAGCTCTTCCATGGCCTGGAAGCAGTTCATGTTTTTCTTGGAGGCTTTTGTTGTAGGCTCTATGACTTTGTTGTCTTCTTTAGGCTGTATGTTTTGGTCTTCTTTGGCACCAAAGAAAGAATCCAAAGTCTGAGACTGAATCTGGGTGTGCTTTCACTGCCTGGCCATATTCCCAGCCAACTAACTTGACCCTTGAGTTTTTCAGTGGGGTATGACTGCTTGTAGACTAACGAGTTCTATGTTCCACGTTTGGGGGGGAGGTGTGTAGCCAGAATGGCCTTTGTTTTCTTTGAATGACTCAGTTTACCTCATTGAGCTTCCCTGGACGCTGGGGCTTGCTCTTCCGGGGCAGGACCAGAACTTCCTGTGTGATGAGTCATGGGGCTGGCTGAGGGGAGGTGTTAGCTCCAGAACCTGGTCTACCCTAGGGGGAGGGGCCAACTCAGGAACCAATCGGCCCTGGTCATTCAGGCGGAGCTTGATGATGTCAAAAACCCTATAAGAGGGGAGAGGACAGCTTGAAGATTCTCTCTCTTCCTTTTCCGGTTGGAGCCAGCGACAGTTACAACGACAGTTACAGAGGCAGTTACGACAGTTACGTCAGTTACAGCCACAGCGACAGACACAGCTGAAGCAGGAGCTGCCAGTAGCAGAGCTAACCTACGGGAGAAAGCTGAACAAAGACTTCAGGCCATTACAGCGACAGTTACAGCGACAGTTGGAGCCAGAGGCAGTTACAGAGGCAGTTACGACAGTTACGTCAGTTTCAGCCACAGACACAGCTGAGGCAGGAGCTGCCAGTAGCAGAGCTGATCTACGGGAGGAAGCTGAACAAAGACTTCAGTCCAGTGGGTAATCTTATTACCATAAAAGGGGGAAACATGATTTTGCTTTACGCAATCATGTTTCTCTGTAGCCTCCTGGTTACTCTTTCAAGGCGTACTTATTGGGCCTGGAAGATTATGATCAACATATCAAAATGGGGCTTCTGGTTCATGGGTTGGTTACTGTGGAGCCTAAATAAATGTTTTGATTCTTCTGCCTTCTACTTTGAGAGTTTCTTCTATCCGGCGATTCCGAACCTTTCAGACATGTTTATGATCCTCTTTGAGATTATAAACTCTGCCCTCCTGATACATTTGGCGTCACGAACAGGATCGCTAGGTATAAGATCTCTATTTAGAAGCAGAACAATTTCAGAGGAAGAGATGAATATCCCAGGATGGGAGGATCCATTTTATTCCTCCCTAGCAAAAGAATTGGCTAAAAAAGCTGGACCCTGTGAAAACTGGGAACCAAGGCTACGGAGAGGAGATCCTAGGGATTTGGAAAAGTGTTTACGAGAAGTTGGGATTCAGTCAGGGGCATCACTATCTAGGCAAAGCTGGATAGTGTTATCAGCCTACCGGCTAGTATACGAAAGATTGAGATTAAGTGAAAGACATGGGGGCACTCCTACCCCACAGGAAGAAGAGGAATCTCAGATAGCAGGAGACCAAACTGACTCAAATGAGAACTTTTCTATTAATGTGGCTAAGAGCAACAGGAGACCAAAAAAGCCCAGAGTGCATTTCAACCCAGCCCAGAAAGAGCCTGACTGCCTGCTTCGTCCTAGCCATGGTGGCAGAGGAAGTGAGTGGGGAGAGAATGAGACAATGTTAGGGGCTGAGGCACAAAACACTACTGGGGTTCAGGATGTGCCTCACACAGAGAATAGGAGATGGTTAAATGATCAGACAAGGGCTCGACCCATACAAAGGAGGAAGACAGAAACCCGAGGTGAAGATTCAGTTACAAGGGAAATTCAGGAAGATTTCTCACCGCAAGAGGTCACAGATATTTTGAGTAGATTCAGCCAAAGAATAGGAGAACCATTGATATCTTGGATGGTAAGACTCAGTGATCAAGGGGCCGGTGGAATATCAGTAGATGGGACAGACTGCATGAGATTCATAGGTATCAGCCATGATCCTCTAGTTCAACAAGCTTTTAGGGAACATCATCAGCAAGGAGATGGTGATAGCGGGACTACTCTGTTGGCATTAGCCGCTGTGGGATGCAATAAGAGATATGCTACTGATTCTATGTGGCCCACTGAGCACAGACCCTGGTATTCACTTAGAGATTGTATCATGAGACTAAAGGAGGAGGTAATGAAGACTGCCATTATGGTAGGAACTGCAGACAAATATTACAATGATTCAATGGAACTGCCTCATAGGAATTTAATAATTAGGACAGCTCCCCCTGCTTATAAACAACTAATTTTGAATTTATTACTTGGAGAAGTAGGGAGCCGTCTTACAACAGTGATAAATAAGATTTTACAGTTACATGACTTAGGTGACTGGGGAAGGGATAGATCTCCTCAAGAGAGAAGGGTGAATAACCAGCAAACTTGGCGCCAAAGGAGAGTAACAAGGAAAGAAATGTTTACTGCTTTATTGAGAGCAGGGGTAGGTTTTGAAATGATAGATGGAATTCAAACCAATGAATTATACAGAATGTATAGAGGACTTGATAACACGAGAAATAGGGAAATAAGAACTGCTCCTGCAAGCCTACAAGCCACTCAGACTGAAGGTGACCTTGTGTGATTAACGGATGAAAACTTGTACATTTGGGGAAAGGCTGGGAGGACAATCTTAGTCTCTATCTAGGGTGGGATCCTCTTGGCTTCCTCATTATGTTCCTTTTGAAAAGAAACATTTCCCACCTGAGTTTGGCTCTGATGTTGGATCTTTGCATAACTGAAATCTCAACCAAACTTGAGATGATTTTATTTGAAGAATTATAGTCCATACTTGTCTATTCTTTTTGTCCTTTGTTTTGGCTAACCTTGTTGCTAGTTTTGTTTCCTTCAGGCCTAAGCACCCTGCACTTTCCGGTGACTGCCTAAGCATGTAGCATTCTTGGAATTCCTGCCAGCTCGTTAAAGAAATGACCTCTGGAATGGGACTTTTTGGGGGCAGGGCCATCTCTACATCCAATTTCAGCATGAAGAAGCTATGGAAAATGAGACCTTCACCCCTCACCCCAAGATTTTGAGCCCCAATCGTTCAAGGGGGGTGGAAATGATGATAGTGTTCTGTTTACTTATTTTGTGTTATCCTTGCTGTGTTGTTTTATTGTTATGATATTATTGATCCTATGTAATGGATACAAGGATTTAGGGGTGGACATTTGAATTATTAATAATTATTTTGGGGATGATTGATTGAAGAGATTATCTTGCTGGGATCTAGGGGTGGATCGCATTTGAATCGTTAACCAATGTTTGGGAATGTCACTGAATGATATGTTTTGCTTTATAATGAATGATATGTTTTAGTTTCCTTTGTAATTGGATCACAATGTATGTTCTAGGATACATGGCTGATTAGATTATGTATCCTATAACAAGGGGTGGAGTGTAGCCAGAATGGCCTTTGTTTTCTTTGAATGACTCAGTTTACCTCATTGAGCTTCCCTGGACGCTGGGGCTTGCTCTTCCGGGGCAGGACCAGAACTTCCTGTGTGATGAGTCATGGGGCTGGCTGAGGGGAGGTGTTAGCTCCAGAACCTGGTCTACCCTAGGGGGAGGGGCCAACTCAGGAACCAATCGGCCCTGGTCATTCAGGCGGAGCTTGATGATGTCAAAAACCCTATAAGAGGGGAGAGGACAGCTTGAAGATTCTCTCTCTTCCTTTTCCAGTTGGAGCCAGCGACAGTTACAACGACAGTTACAGAGGCAGTTACGACAGTTACGTCAGTTACAGCCACAGCGACAGACACAGCTGAAGCAGGAGCTGCCAGTAGCAGAGCTAACCTACGGGAGAAAGCTGAACAAAGACTTCAGGCCATTACAGCGACAGTTACAGCGACAGTTGGAGCCAGAGGCAGTTACAGAGGCAGTTACGACAGTTACGTCAGTTTCAGCCACAGACACAGCTGAGGCAGGAGCTGCCAGTAGCAGAGCTGATCTACGGGAGGAAGCTGAACAAAGACTTCAGTCCAGTGGGTAATCTTATTACCATAAAAGGGGGAAACATGATTTTGCTTTACGCAATCATGTTTCTCTGTAGCCTCCTGGTTACTCTTTCAAGGCGTACTTATTGGGCCTGGAAGATTATGATCAACATATCAAAATGGGGCTTCTGGTTCATGGGTTGGTTACTGTGGAGCCTAAATAAATGTTTTGATTCTTCTGCCTTCTACTTTGAGAGTTTCTTCTATCCGGCGATTCCGAACCTTTCAGACATGTTTATGATCCTCTTTGAGATTATAAACTCTGCCCTCCTGATACAAGGTGCCAGCTCTGTCGCACCAGCACTACTCCTTCCCCAAGAACCCCCAGCCCAGACTGGGCTTAGATCTTCAGCAGGCTGTGCACTCCTGCTCTGATCCGCCACTTAATTCCTCCCACCAGGTGGGCCTGGGGCCAGAAGCAGCAGCAACTGTAGCTGCCCCACCTCCGCTGCCCCCGGGGCTGGAAGCCAAACCATGAACTCCTTCCACTCCCGCAGCTTTTCCCACTAACCTTCTCCACGGTCTTTGGTGTTTGTGGGTTGAGAAGTCTGGTAACTGCCACAGCTGTCTGATTCAGGGTGCTAGGGCCCCCTCCGCCTGGCTCCTGGTTTGGTTGGTCCACGCCACTCAGGCTGGGCTCTGCTCCACTCCGTTCCCAGCTCCCATCTCCGTGTGGGATAGACCTCACCTAGAGACCATCCAGGCTGTCCAGGGCCGGAGCCCTGCTTCCCTCTGCTGTTCTGTGGGTTCTGCCATTCTAGAATTGGTTCAGAGCCATTTTTTATAGGTTTTTGGAGGGACTCGGCAGGGAGCTCAAGCTGGTCCCTGCTTTCTAGTCACCATCTTGGCTCCGCCCCCCAACATCTGTTTTCTAAGGATCTTCCTTTTCAGAATGTAAATCTGTACCTTGAGCATGTTCGAACTAAGAATGGAGTATAAATACAGTTCATTTTATATAGAGCTTTTTTTTTTTTAACTTTGGCCATCAATATGCTTTTCTTCATGCCTAGATGTCCTTAAGTATAATTTTCAGGTGATGATATGAGGGCCTTAGACACCTTAGGGAAAGCCTCAACTCTGATTCACACAGGAAATCAATCCATGAAATTCCGTAATGAAGGAATTTAAGAAATAGTACTTGTGTTATTTAGTATCATATATAGAGGGCAAGAAGCCTATTTTATTGTTCTTTGTACCTTCAGTACCTAGTGCAGTGATTTTCGCATAGCAGATACTTAATACAGGATTAATAAATTTAACTGGATTAGGTTTCATCTAGTAGCCACTAAATAAAATTGAATAAATGGACAAATAATGAATGAATGAATCTGAATCAAATATATTGACAGAAAAATGCCAATAAGCCAACTATAGTTCACAGCAGCCTCTTTCTCTGGATTTCTTTGAAATAACATTTAATTTAATCAATTTATAATCAATTTAATGCTTAATTAATAGAAAGCTGATTGATCCATAGAAGGAGGAATAGCATATTGAAGTAAGAGAAAATTGCATTATTTTAAAAACTTGTGAGGGTTCCACTTCAAACTGTTGAGTTAAAAATTAATTTACAATTTCCTCATAAAACTCACAATTTAAAAACTTTTAATACATCAACCAACACAAACAAAAATCATATAAATCATATGTGTTTTTATGCTAAAAGCTGATCTGCATATCCTCTCCCTTCTTCTACCCTTCTATTCTCCAGGATCTGATCTCTACCCACTCTCCCCAACTCCAGAAAAGGAAAAAAAAACAGAGGAGATGGCAAGAAGTGAAGGTCTATTAAAAGTAAATTGGACAATGTTGTGCCAAAAGTGGGAAACTGTTTCAAATTATAACCACTTTAGCCATCAACACATGGGAATTATATACTAAGATAAAGAGAATTCAAGTTTTATACCACTTTTGTGCCTCCAGCAATGAAATTACAAACCCTTGAATTACCTATGGCAATGAAACCTCAGACCTTTGAAGTCCTGAGTATCATTATTAATAAGTAGGCATCATAGATTACAACTTGACCACTTCCCGTTACAGATGAGGAAAATAAGGCCCTAAGAGTAAAGGGAAAAGGTCAAGCTCATATATGTAACTAAGTGATATGGAGAAAACATGTATAATTAATCCTTTATTAATATTGTTCAATCTACTTTTATGTGACTAGAAAATTATCTAACTCAAAAACTCTATGTATAGGCAAGGCTAACCTCAGAGATGCTCCAGGAAAGCCAGATGGTTGTAAGAAATCCTTAGATCCCACCCGATGCTTGTTTTGAGTCCACTCAGGTCTAGTTTGGGGTCCACTCAAAGCTTGTGTCTTGGGTTCCCCAAATTAGATTGACTTACCTAGTGATATACATCTGAAAATGCATTTCCAGAGACTATCTAGTGCCAAAATAAGGCACCCTTGTCTGAACTCTGTATGATGTATTCTTACAAAGACTCTTGGAGGGAACCATAACTTCTTTTTGGCTCTCTCCCTACAGATTAACCTGATAAATTTCTTTCTAATTTTTTTTTTTCAGGTTTTGGGCTTTGTTCTCGTGACTAGTAGTAGCAGAATTAGGATTTTCACCTAGATCTCCTGACTGGAGGCAATGCTTTCTCCACAGCTACTTGGTGTGTAGAAAATATACTACTATGAAGAGATGTATCACACCCCTCCCTTGAATCACAATGGCAGAGCCCATGTCTTATAAACATAGAAAGTTCTATAAACATAGCAAGTGTTTAATACATGTTTGTTGAATGAATGGGTGCTATCTATCACTGTCTACAGGCTTATATAAAATTTGGGGGTTTTAGAAAAGTTTCAAATTATGAAAATAGATGCAGCAGTGACCAGGTGAGACAGCTCCCATTAGAAGAAGTGATAGATATAGAATAAAAATCTAGAAATCAGGTTTATCTTATTTCTATCAGCAAGGAAATATAGCATGTGTCCAGTATCTTAAAGAAATTAGGGTGAGTCTAAACAAAATCTGGAAGGAGTATGAAACTAAATTTCCTTAAACATACCTATTTAATTTCTTTTGGGATACAGGTTTATATACAGGGTGTTCCTAAAGTCTGGACACATAATCAAAAATACATATTTTCCAGAAATGAATGAAATTTTCAACAACATTTTATTTAGTTGGAATATTAACAAATAACATCTTCAATATGATTTCCATCATTTGTGATGCAAAGGTTGATGCACTTTGCAAGATTCACGTGAACTCGATGCAATAACTCCATGTTGCCATCAATTTTAGCACATTCACTCTTTGCGTTCAATCAAGTGTGTTCTATCTGTGATTTTCATTGAGTACACCTTCTTTAGCATACTGCAGAAAAAGAAGTCAAGGGGGCTAAGGTCTATTAATATTCCAAATATTTCAAAATATGCATTTTTACCTTTGTGTCTGGACTTTAGGGACACCCTGTATGTAATCTGGAAGCGTGGGGGATGGGAGGAAGTAGTTTAAAAGTAGAGGGGGAGGAAGGAGATAAGATTTTTTGAATTTCTTTTTTTAGTACTCTGCGTATTTATATTTTATCAGTTAGTGCTACAGTATAATGATAAGAAATGAAAGATGAAATACATGTTAAGGTTTGACTATAATCAAAAGCATAAGTAAATATTACCTTTCCTTAAATATCATTTTTTTTCTTTTAAGCTTGGAGGAAGCTACAGGCAAATAGTTTAGCTGACTATTTCGGGAGTGGTGTCCCTTTTTCCCCATGAGTCTAGTAACTGTGGCAGGTAAAAATTTTAATTCAATTACTTCAGTTTTCTTTCAGAATGGGAAGTGGGGAATAACGATAGTTGTCACACTTCAACATTTATTTTGTGAGCAAGAAAATCTTCATGTCTCTGTGGCTGTTCACTTAAAATAGGACGTGCCACACAATGCTGTCACTTCTCATTCATAACAGTGTGGTTTCCCATTCCCACTGCCAGGGGGTGTGGTTGTCAGAATTTGGAAGCTATAATAAGCATCTCTGAGTTCTTTACTCATGGGCAGCAAATTGACTACTTAAATCTCTAGACAGTCTTCTCCTTTACACATCATTTTCCAAGGCTAGTTTCAGATCAAAAATAGGTTTCTAACAATAAATGAAAGCTGAATTTTATTTAATGTTTCTGCAGACCACAAGCTCCCCTTTAGGGCAGGATATGTTTTTGCCTCTCTTTATATCCTCAGTGCTTATCACCATTGCCCAGAACATAGTAAGTGCTTTAAAAATGCTTGTTGACTGACCTACTAAAATGTCATATAAATGACAATTATTATTATAATTGTTATATTTTGTACGTCAATTTAACCTACTTTGGTGTACCTAAAATGCTATAAAATCCTGAGCCTCTATGGTAAATAGGCAATAACCAAATACGGTAGTATAGGTATTGTTTAAAAATGGACTAATGATTATTATTAGCCATATATATATATAAGATAATGTTCGATAGTCAATAGAAATCAAAGCCTTGTACCGTGTATATATAGGCCCTAAGATGATAATCTAGTGCAGTTGTAATAATAATGAATTTATTTATATAGTGATTTAAAGTTTGCAAAGTCTTTTACAAATATTGTCTCCCTTTATCCTCTTGACAACCCTGGGACATTGGTGTTATTTTCATTTTCTAGATGAAGAAACCAAAGCAGAAAAAGGTTAAGTGACTTGTCCACAGGAACTGAACTAATAAGTATTTAAGACCACATTTGAACTCAGGTGTTCCTGAGTTCAAGTCCCACACTCAGTCCCCTGCATTTCCCTTGGTGTAGAGGATTTACAGAGACAATTTGCCTTAGAGTTTAAAATAGAATTTGGTGCCTTTCTGCCTTGTCAGAGGTCCTCCCCCAGGTTTATTTTGTTCTTCATTGAAGGTACCACGCTTCCAAGATCTGGTCTTTAGGTCACTCACCAGACTCCAGCCAGGTGAAAGAGATGCTGCTTTCTCAGTTAAGGAGCCAAAACACAAATGGAAAAAAGTCTCATGGTCTAATCATTACCTCCATAATGTTTTTCCTCCTAGGGGGAAAAATTATTCCCTCTCTTCTTTGCCTTTTAAGTATGGAGATTTTAATTTATCAGAAATAATTTTTAATTATCACAACAGATGCACTCAGAAAAAAAATAGAGCTTTGCCCACAAAGCAGTTGAGGACTTTGATTTACATCAAACAAGTGATTGTATATGCTTCTTGTTTATTTTTTTTATTTTTTTTACTTTGTTTTCATACTTTATTATTTAATATTTTTTAGTTTTCAGCATTGACTTCCACAAGATTTTGAGTTACAAATTTTCTCCCCATTTCTACCCTCCCTGCCCCACTCCAAGAGGGCATATATTCTGATTGCCCCATTCCCCAGTCAGCCCTCCCTTCTGTCTCCCCACTCCCCCCCACCCATCCTTTTTCCCCTTACTTTCTTGTATGGCAAGATAGATTTCTGTGCCTCATTGCCTGTATATCTTATTTCCCAGCTGCATGCAAAAGCAAATTTTTTTTTGATTATCTGCTTTTAAACCTTTGAGTTCCAAATTCTCTCCCCTCTTCCCTGCCCACCCACTCTACTTTCAACTATATTCCCTATATTCCCTTCAACTACCCTAATACTAAGAAAGGTCTCAAGAATTATATACATCATCTTTCCCTGTAGGAATGTAAGCAAAACAGTTCCACTTTAGTAAGTCCCTTATGATTTCTCTTTCTTGTTTACCTTTCCATGCTTCTCTTCATTCTTGTGTTTGAAAGCCAAATTTTCTATTCAGCTCTCACTGAGAAAGCTTGAAAGTCATCTATTTTATTGAAAATCCGTATTTTTCCTTGGAGCATTATACTTAGTTTTGCTGGGTAGGTGATTCTTGGTTTTAATCCTAACTCCTTTGACCTACAGAATACCATATTCGAAGCCCTTCGGTCCCTTAATGTAGAAGGTGTTAGATCTTATGTTATCCTGATTGTGTTTCCATAATACTCCAATTGTTTCATTCTGGCTGCTTGCAGTATTTTCTCCTTTACCTGGAAACTCTGGAATTTGGTGACAATATTCCTAAGAGTTTTCTTTTTGGGATCTTTTTCAAGAGGGGATCAGTGGGTTCTTTCACTTTCTATTTTACCCTCTGGTTCTAGAATATCAGGGCAATTTTCCTTGATAATTTCTTGAAAGGCTCTTTTTTGATCGTGGCTTTCAGGTAGTCCAATAACTTTGAAATTATCTTTCCTGTATCTCTTCTCCAGGTCAGTGGTTTTTCCAATGAGGTATTTCACATTGTCTTCCCTTTTTTCATTCCTTTGGTTCTATTTTATATCTTGATTTCTCATAAATTCACTAGCTTCCACTTGCTCCAATCTAATTTTTAAGGTGGTATTTTCTTCAGTGGTCTTTTGGACCTCCTTTTCCATTTGGCTAATTTTGCCTTTCAAGGCATTCTTCTCCTCATTAGCTTTTTGGAGCTCTTTTGCCATCTGAGTTAGTCTATTTTTTAAGTGTTATTTTCTTCAGTATTTTTTTGGGTCTCCTTTAGCAAGTCGTTGACTTGTTTTTCATGATTTTCTTGCATCACTCTCATTTCTCTTCCCAATTTTTCCTCTACTTTTCTTACTTGCTTTTCCAAATCCTTTTTGAGCTCTTCTGTGGCCTAAGACCAATTTCTATTTTTCTTGGAGGCTTTTGTTGTAGGCTCTTTGACTTTGTTGACTTCTTCTGGCTGTATGTTTTGCTCTTCTTTGTCACCAAATCTGAATCTGAGTCTGTTTCCTTTTTCACTGCCTGGCCATGTTCCCAGCCAACTACTTGACCCTTGAGGTTTTTGTCAGTGTAAGACTGCTTGTAGAGTAGAGAGTACTTTGTCCCAAGCTTTAGGGTCCAAGCGCTGCTGTTTTCAGAGCTACTTCTCCACAGCACACTCTGCCACTCCAGCGTCCCTCCTCCCCCAAGAACTGCTAACCTGGACCATGACCCAGATGCAAGTAGGCTCTGCACTCCATCTCTGATCTGCTGCTTAATTCCTCCCACTGTGGGAAGCAATCACAGCTGGTTCTCTGGAAGCAGCCCCAGAGCTGCACCACTTCCGTGCCCCTGGGGCTAGGGCCCACCAAGCACTCTTTTCACTCCTTTGCAGTTGTCTTTCCACTAACCTGCTCTGTTTTCTTTGACGTTTTGGGTTGAGAAGTCTGGTAACTGCCACAGCTCACTGATTGAGGGTGCTATGCCTTGTTCTACCTGCCTCTCAGTCTGGTTGGTCCTGGTGCAGCCCATGCTAGGCTCTGCTCTGCTCCCAGCTCCGTGGAATAGAGCCTTCCCAATGACCATCCAGGCTTTCCTGGGCTGCAACCCTGCTACTCTCTGCTATTTCGTGGGTTCTGCAGCTCTAGCATTTGTTCATAGCCATTTTTTACAGGTGTTTGGAGGGATCTGGGGGCGAGCTTAAACAAGTCCCTGCTTTCTAGCTGCCATCTCGGCTCTTCCCCCTATGTTTCTTGTTTAACTTATGATAATAAGATATGCTTTTTTTTCATTAATAGATTAACCCAGGAAGAGACTGTTTTAATTAATGACTATAGACTTTGCTTTTTAAGGCAGAATTAGATAATTTTTACTGATTTCATGAATGTATATTTTGTTTCTTTTATGTATTAAATCTTATTATAACTTTAGAGCTATCTTGACTTATTATAATTGCAGTCATTTTCCAGTTTCATAATATGTTTCATTCAGATGAGGAAAATATTTATTTATACAGTTAAATTTTTGGTGGTGTCTGAAATACTTTGTTCTGTGTTTAACTTTTAACTGACCTTTGTATAATATTATATGGGTTTCAAAGCACCTTAATGTATATCAGCTTATTTGTACCTCAAAAGAAACATATTTGGTAGGGATTGACCCAAATTTTACAGCTTTATACATGGGAGAAGGTGATTAATAAGTGTTTGCTGAAGTTGAATTTTAAATATTTTACAGATGCAATTGAAACTTTAAAAAGTGAAATGAAGTCATAATCCTGAAAGGATCATAATATAAGAGTTGGAAAAGACCTCAGAAGTCACCTAGGCTAACCAAACCAAAAGAGCGCTCACAGCTCACCCACCATCCCACCTACTCCCCTGGCCCCCTAGAGATCATCCAAACACCTGGCAAAGATCTTCTTACTTTCAGGGATAGTCATTTACATTTTTTGTACATCTTTAATTATTGGAAATTTCTTTTAAAATGTGTGTATACTAATTTCAACAGAATTCTCACCTCTCTGTCTCTCCTCTCTCTCTCTCTCTCTCTCTCTCTCTCTCTCTCTCTCTCTCTCTCTCTCTCTTTTTCTGTCTCTCTCTGGAGAAATGGTTTTTAATAATCATTATCTTGGTGATTCAGAGCTTCCCCCAGCCTCCTTCTTTCAAAGTGCTGACTTAAGTTCAGTTTTTCTTCAGAAGGACATTTCTGAGAATGAGAATACGCTTACTCTCCTTATCCTGGTTAAACCCCAACCCAGGCTTGCAAGTAATTTAATCTAAGGTAAAGAAGCCCCATTGTGTTCTGCTCAGGCTTGGGTGGATTCTTCTATCTAGATAGCACAAGATTAGGAGTGGTCTAGTATGGTTGTGTGTGCTTGTGCCTGTCCGTGTGTGTGTGTGTGTGTGTGTGTGTGTGTGTGTGTGTGTGTGTGTCTGGAGTGGGGGGCGGGGAGCAGGTTATGACAGAAGACGTATTTCCCTTGTTGAAAGGTTTTAAAAACTGTGCACCCTAACCCTAAAAGAATCCCACTTCCATACTGGCTCCCTTGGGGAGCCCAGTCCTTAACTGCTTCCTGCTTTGAGAGAAATAAAACATGGACTCAGACAACTTAATTCTGTTTGTCTTTCTTAGACCAAAAAGTGAGATTGACAATATGTGTGTGTGTATACATACATACAAACACACACACACACACACACACACACACACACACACACACATAAACACAGATACACACATATACTGTTGAAATCACTCTATGTCTTGTCAACCTCCACAGAATTTATTTTAAGTTTTCAGCTTTCACTTCCACAAGATTCTGAATTCCAAATTTTCTCCCCCTCTCTCCCCTTTCCCCACCCCAGGACAGCTTGCATTTTGATTACCCCTTCCTCCAATTTGCGCTCCCATCTATTACCCCTCACCCCCTTCTCTTGCACCTTCTCTTCTCTTTTCTTATAGGGCAAGATAGATTTCTATACCCCATCTAATTTTTAAGGAATTATTTTCTTCAGTGAGCTTTTGGACCTCCTTTCCCATTTGGCCAATTCTGTTTTTCAAGACATTCTTCTCCTCATTGGCTTTTTGGACCTCTTTAGCCATTTGGGTTAGTCTATTTTTAAAGGTGTTATTTCCTTCATCATTTTTTGGGTGTCCTTTAGCAAGCTGTTGACTCATTTTTCATGATTTTCTTGCATCACTCTCATTTCTCTTCCCAATATTTCCTCCACTTCTCTAACTTAATTTTCCAAATCTTTTTTGAGCTCTTCCATGGCCTGAGACCATTTCATATTTTTCTTGGAGGCTTTGGATATAGGAGCCTTGACCTTGTCTTCCTCTGGCTGCATGCCTTGATCTTCCTCATCACTAAGTGTGTAATAAAACATCTTTTCACCAAGAAAGTAACCTTCTATAGTCTTATTCTTTTCCTTGTTTGCTCATTTTCCCAGCCAATTATTTGATTTTTGAGCTCTTTGTTAAGTGCAAGGTATACCGCCCTAAGTTTCAGGAGTTTTATGCAGCTGTTTTCAGAGATATCTCTAAGGACCTGTAAATTCTCAATTCCTCCAAAGTGGTATGACAAAAGGAAAGGTGTTTACTTCTCTCCTGGCCTGTGCTCTGGTCCATGCGCAACCACAAGCACTCTTCTCTGCTATGGAACTTCAAGGAGGGTTCCCTCTCCACCAGCTCTGCCACGCCAGCACTCCTCCTGACTCCATGACCACCACCCAGGGCTGTGACCCAGATCAACCACTTGGTTTCCTCCACCATCTGTAGGCCAAGAGCTTCAGAAGCAGTGCAGTGGCAGTGGCTGCTGCCACTCTGGGGCTGGGGCTGTGGCCTGACCAAACTCCTTTCTCCCCCAGGTGAGAGAGCTTTCCCACTGACCTTTGAAGCTGTCTTTGGTGTTCGTGGGTTAAGAAGTCTGGAAACTGCCATGGCTGCCAGTGATTCAGTGCTCTGAGGCCTGCTCCAGGCCCATCTGTGCTGACATGGCCCAGACTGGCCTGCTCTTCACTCTGAGCATGATACAATAGACCTTTCCTGTCGGCCTTCCAGATTGTCTTGGGCTGGAAATCTGCTTCATTCATTTATTTTGTGGCTTCTGCTGCTCTAGAATTTGTTTAGTCATTTTTTACAACTATCTCCAAGGGTTTGTGGGAAGAGGTCAGTCAGGTCCCTGCTTCTTACTCTGCCATCTTGGCTTCCCACAGAGTGTGTTCTAAGGAAAGACAAATGAAATTGAGTTGTGTCCACTTTTTAAAATTTCTGTCACAGGTTGGACACATGCATTGCATGGGAGTTATATTCCAGAACTGGCTTGATTTTGGGGTTGGGGTGCCCAGTTCATATACCTTTTCAATAGGGGCTGATATCATCCTACCATCATTTTACCTCAGGGACAAAGGAACAATACATCTTCTATCAGACCACCTCCACCCTTGGGCTATCTAGATTGAAGAATCTGTCTCCACCCAAGGGAACTTCCACACCTTTCATTAAATTAATTCAGGCTTGGGTTGGGGTTTGACCAGGAAAAAGACTCAATGAAATCTCATTATCAGTAATGTAACTGAACTTTGACAGAAGGGGCTGAACTATTAAGAATATCAGTTTTCACAGTCTACATTTTTTAAACTCTTTTTCTATCTTTTGGGCCTAAATAAGTGCAATCTCAGATGTGACATGCTTTAAAATATCTTGACAGCCATCTTAGTCTTTACTTCTCAGTCAATAAGTACTTATTAAGCATTTACTATGTGCAAGGCACTCTGCAATTTAAGCAATCTTGCTTTTTTCTGTTCTGCGTATAACACACTCTAGCTTCCATCTCAGGAACTTAGAAGTCCCACGTCCCATGCACTCCCTCCTTATTTCTGCGTCAGAGTCCCTCTCTTCCTTGAAGACCAGCTCAAGCGCTATCTTCTGCATGAAACCTTTCTTGATCTCCCCCCAGTCCTCCGAAACTGCTAGTACTCTCTCTCCTAAACAACTTGTAATTAACTTCTTTGTACGTATTTTTTATTTATTTACTTTATACATATATGTACATATACATGTCATATACATTTTTATAAATATTTATATGTATTATCTCTCACTCCCCCATGGATTGTAAATTCCTTGCACATAGGGATTATTTCATTCTTTTTACTTTTGTCACTAGTGCCTAGAATAGTGCCCAACATATAGCAGGTGATTAATAAATATTTGTTAACTGGTTGACAATGGACCCCATTTTAACCTTGCTACTTTAATTGGGTAAGAATAGATTTCAGTTAATCAATCCCTCATAAGTCCTAGACTAAATACTAAAAGGCCTTCAAACCTCTGAAAGACTGAGGAAACTTGTTATACTCTACAGTTTGTCAGCTAATTATCAAGGAGTTGAAAGGGAATTTGAGAAAGTGGAAAAAAAAGTATGCTTTCTAGCACATCTCTGAGGAAAGACTATCTGGGATGGAAAGAAAGATAGCCACTTTGGTCTTGGCCAGGTCTTCATATTCTACCAAAGGAGGAAGGGCATTGTAAGCTTCAAAGGTCTGGAAAAAACAGGACTTCCCATCTCCCCTTTGGTGTCCTAGCAGCCTCAGGTGATAATAGTAGTTTTTATGTTTGTCCTTTGTTTTCAAAGAGGACCATAACATCAGGGAAATGATGACATGACTTGCAGATAACTTTGATTTGAGTGAGGAGGGCTGTGCAAGGGCAGCAGCCTCACTTTCTCCTCCAGAGGTATCTGGGTCCAGTTCCCTGATATTCACCAGGATGACTGGAGATGTCCCAGAATGCATTCACTGAATGAGGCTTACCTTACTATAAGTGAGCACAGAAAAATGCCTTAGCCTAATAGTAGTATGCAGACCTGGTAATCTAAGGATTCATATTAGGAGGCAACCTGTTTTCCAGAGCTAAGGCCCAGCAAGCAAGCTGTGCCCTGAGCCTGACATTACAACAGTCCTTTGTGCTCTCCTATGCATGATCTCAGCCACAGCAAAATTCCAGAATTATTTCTGGTCATGAAGCCCTGCTAGGAATCAAAGTTGTCACACTGTTGCTGTTACCCCTCACTGTCAGAGTACAGCTCACTGCGCAGTCAGTGGTATAAGTACTGAGATCTCTCCAAATTAAAGCAGCAACAGCTCCCCCACCCTCCCCCACTGATGAGGTACAGGCTCTGGGAACCCCCTAGAACTTTTCTTGAATCTTCCCGCTTGATCTGGCATTTGCTTGAGGCCATAAGACTTTCATTATGGATATGCCAAATCTCTGCTACCTCCAGATTCCATTAGGCTATTTCCCACCCTTGATCCTATCAATCCCATTCTCTTGGTTCCTGGAGTCTGACCATTCCCATCAAGATCCTCCTTAGAGGACTCCTCAAGATCCTCCCTGGAACCTTACTCCCATCACCCCAGTGTTAGAAATACGTTTGACTGGCAGCTGGAAAGCAAGGACTAGCGTGAGCTCCCCCCAAGTCCCTCCAAAAACCTATAAAAAATGGCTCTGAACCAATTCTAGAACTGCAGAACCCACAAAATAGCAGAGGGAAGCAGGGCTCCAGCCCAGGATGGCCTGGATGGTTGCTGGGTGAGGTCTTTTGTGCATGGACTGGGAGAGGAGCAGAGCGGAGCAGAGCCCAGCGTGGGCCGAGCAGACCAACCAGACCACTGAATCAGTGAGCTGTGGCAGTTGCCAGACTTCTCAACCCACAAACACGAAAGACAACAGAGAAGAACTGCAGAACCCACAAAATAGCAGAGGGAAGCAGGGCTCTAGCCCAGGACAGCCTGGATGGTCTCTAGGTAAGGTCTATCCCGCATGGAGCTGGGAATGTAGTGGAGCAGAGCAGAGCCTAGCATGGGTGGCATGGACCAACCAGACCAGGAGCCGGGCAGAGCGTGCCCCAGCACCCTGAATCAGTGAGCTGCAGCAGTTACCAGACCTCTCAACCCACAAACACCAAAGACAACAGAGAAGGTTAGTGGGAAAAGCTGCTGGGAATAGGGGGATAGAGTTCGCAGTTCAGCCACTGCCCCGGGGGCAGAGGAGATGGGGCAGCTACAGAACTACAGCTGCAGTTGCTTTTGGCCCCAGGCCCACCTGGTGGGAGGAATTAAGTGGCAGATCAGAGCAGGAGTGAAGAGCCTGCTGAAGATCTAAGTCCAGTCCGGGTTGGGGGTTCTTGGGGAAGGAGTGCTGGTGTGGCAGAAGAGCTCTGAAATCAACAGCACATACCCCCAAGCTCTTCACTCTATAAGCAGTCATACCCCGCTGAAAAACTCAAGGGTCAAGTAAATTGGCTGGGAACATGGCCAGGCAGCAAAAACGCACCCAGATTCAGTCTCAGACTCTGGAATCTTTCTTTGGTGCCAAAGAAGACCAAAACATGCAGCCAGAAGAAGTCAACAAAGTCAAACAGCCTACAACAAAAGCCTCCAAGAAAAACATGAACTGGTCTCAGGCCATGGAAGAGCTCAAAAAGGATTTGGAAAAGCAAGTTAGAGAAGTAGAGGAAAAATTGGGAAGAGAAATGAGAAGGATGCGAGAAAACCATGAAAAACAAGTCAATGACTTGCTAAAGGAGACCCAAAAAAATACTGAAAAATACACTGAAGAAAACAACACCTTAAAAAATAGACTAACTCAAATGGCAAAAGAGCTCCAAAAAGCCAATGAGGAGAAGAATGCCTTGAAAGGCAGAATTACCCAAATGGAAAAGGAGGTCCAAAAGACCATTGAAGAAAATACTACCTTAAAAATTAGATTGGAACAAGTGGAAGCTAGTGACTTTATGAGAAATCAGGATATTATAAAAGAGAACCAAAGGAATAAAAAAATGGAAGACAATGTGAAATATCTCATTGGAAAGACCACTGACCTAGAAAATAGATCCAGGAGAGATAATTTAAAAATTATTGGACCACCTGAAAGCCATGATCAAAAAAAGAGCCTAGATATCATCTTTCAAGAAATTATCAAGGAGAACTGCCCTGATATTCTAGAGCCACAGGGCAAAATAGAAATTGAAAGAATCCATCGATCACCTCCTCAAATAGATCCCAAAAAGAAATCTCCTAGGAACATTGTCGCCAAATTCCAGAGCTCCCAGGTCAAGGAGAAAATACTGCAAGCAGCCAGAAAGAAACAATTTGAGTATTGTGGAAACATAATCAGAATAACCCAGGATCTAGCAGCTTCTACATTAAGAGATCAAAGGGCTTGGAATACGATATTCCGGAGGTCAATGGAGCTAGGATTAAAACCAAGAATCGCCTACCCAGAAAAACTGAGTATCATGCTCCAAGGCAAAATATGGATCTTCAATAAAATAGAGGACTTTCAAGCTTTCTCAGTGAAAAGACCAGAGCTGAATAGAAAATTTGACTTTCAAACACAAGAATCAAGAGAAGCATGAAAAGGTAAGCAAGAAAAAGTACAAGAAAAAGAAATCACAAGGGACTTACTAAAGTTGAACTGTTTTGTTTACATTCCTACATGGAAAGATGATGTGTTTGATTCATGAGACCTCAGTATTAGGGTAGCTGTAGGGAATATGCATATATATGTGTGTGTGTGTGTGTGTGTGTGTGTGTGTGTATGTGTGTGTATGTATATATATGTATATGTGTGTGTATGTATGTATATATGTATATATATGTATATATGAAGAGAGAGAGAGAGAGAGAAAGAGAGAGAGAGGGCACAGGGTGAGTTGAAGATGAAGGGATCATATCTAAAAGATATAAAATCAAATTAAGGGATGATAGAGGAATATATTGAGAAAGGGAGAAAGAGAGAGATAGAATGGGGTAAATTATCTCACATAAAAGTGGGAAGAAAAAGCAGTTATGTAGGAAGAGAAGAGAAGGCAGGTGAGGGGGAATGAGTGAATCTTGCTCTCATCAGATTTGACCTGAGGAGGGAATACCATACACACTGAATTGGGTATCTTACCCCACAGGAAAGAAGGAGGAAGAAGATAAAAAAGGGGGGATGATAGAAGGGAGGGCAGATGGGGGAGGAGGCAATCAAAAAAAAACACTTTCAAAAAGGGACAGGGTCAAGGGAAAAAATTGGATAAAGCGGGATAGGTTATGAAGGAGCAAAATATAGTCTTTCACGACATGAATATTGTGGAAGGGTTATACATAATGATACGCATGTGGCCTATTTTGAATTGCTTGACTTCTTAGGGAGGGTGTGTGGGAAGGGAAGAGGGGAGAGAATTTGGAACTCAAAGTTTTAAAAACAGGTGTTCAAAAACAAAAAAAAATAGTTTTTGCATGCAACTAGAAAATAAGATACACAGGCAATGGGGCATAGAAATTTATCTTGCCCTACAAGAAAGGAAGGGAAAAGGGGATGGGAGGGGAGTGGGGTGACAGAAGGGAGGGCCGACTGGGGAACAGGGCAACCAGAATATACGCTATCTTGGAGTGGGGAGGACGGTAGAAATGGGGAGGAAATTTGTAATTCAAACTCTTGTGAAAATCAATGCCGAAAACTAAATATATTAAATAAATTAAATTAAAAAAAATAAAATAAGAAAATTCATTTCAAAAAAAAAAAAAAGAAATACGTTTGACACTGAAATTCAGGTATCAAGGGCAATTTATTATTATTGAGGAATTCAAAGGAATTGGTAAACATTCCCAGCCAGGAGCAGACTCTACTCTTCTTGAGGAGAGGGAAACAGGGAGTACAGAAGTGAGACCAACTTTATTCTGTTAGACTGACATAGATTGATACACCATCAGCTCAGTAGCTCCCTTCAGAGAATGGATTGGTCCACTCCCTTTTAGGTCACAATCTTCCCTATACGCCCCTAGCATGCAACTCCTTGGCATGTTCCCTCCTCCTCAACATACGTTTCATGTTCAAAAATGGCGGAAAACTCCCTGTGGGTCTGTGAGGTAATATTCAAATAGCCAATTAAGCATTTGTGGTAGCCATTTGACCCAGTTTTTTCTTCACCTCTGACTGTTATCTGGCCAGTTTAGACCAGTTTTCCTAACATCCTGGATCTGTGGTTTCTGCAAAACCACAAACTCTATTCCCATTGGCTGAGGACTCTCATCCAGATTAATTTTTACTCCTTCTTTATTCAGGCTGACAATTAATTATTCTGTTGAACTTAATTAACTCTTCTGTGGAAACCTAACTTTCCCTAACTTTTACCCATCTCTCACACCAGACTACTTGACCACCCCTAGATCCCTCCCACAATCTTTCTGTATATAAATCTCATGTTGCTTCCATGAAGGCCCTCAGATTCAATCTACCTATGATTGTTCTGGCACACTTGTCAATACAAGTGTGTCACAAATGCTCAGATCCCTTAAGAGTATACCCAATGGTGAGAGTTCTTAAGAGTCTGGCCAATATGGCGAATCTTTAATAAATTTTGTTTTTCTTTGGCTGTAAGAAGGCTTGGGTCGAATTCATTCAAGCAGGACCTGGTGTGGCATGTTGGTATTTTGGGGTCCCGAGCACCCCTAAAAAATCTCAACACCACCACTACCAGAGGTGGGGCTCCAGCACATGTGTTCTTACTTGCAAGCCATTTCTCTCACTTCGAATTTAAACTTCTGTTTGTTTGATTTCTGACTCTCCTGTTTCTAGCCTGCCTTGTTAGTCTCCAGCCACCCACAGTTTAGAGGCCAGTTCAGGTCCAGTTGACACTACCATTTCTCTGTCCTGCATCTCTTATTAGCAAGGCTTTAAAGGTTGCTACTTTCCTTTAAGCAGAAATCTGCCCCATGACTACTTTCCATTAAGTGATGTTTCCAGGGGTGTGCTGTAAGAGCCCCAACATGGATGGACTATTAAGTTATCACTGTGAACAATTATGCCTTGGAAATTGTGAAAATTGATACAAATTGATTTATCATTTTTAAATGTCTAGACTTAAGAAAGGGATGGAGAAAATGTTAATAATTCATATTAGAGAGCCAGTTGTTAAATATATTTCAGTGCTGGTCAACATACTCTTATTAATCAGCCTCATTTCCCTATTATGGTCAGCTTTCTAAACTAAATGATTAACTTAGCTTATCTTAGTTGAAATCCTCGACCTGTTGCTACCTGTGTGAACCTGAACAAGATACTTTGCTTCTCTGTTTCTGTTTGGTCAACTGGAAAATGAGGGAATTGAACTAGAAGACCTTGACTTTTGTTTCCATATCTAATATCTATGATCCTATGACCTTATGAAGCTATCTAGCCCTTATTTCTAACTAGGCTATAACTGCCCTCTCCTCCTGACTATGTTATTGGAAACCAGGTTACATGAAATAGAGGGGAAAGTGAGGGCTAGTGGTTTTGTTTGATGCCTGAGGTCTAGGTATGTCTGTTTCCAGAATTTCTGAGCCCAGAGAAGTAAGAAAAGGAAAAAGAGTAACTTTAGAGAAAATTTACTCAAGAGAACTTTGACTATCCTTAGACGCAAAGGAACAGACACATATCCCATGGCTATTTTCATTAATGTGCTAAATTAGTTGCTATAATCTGCTAAAACATGCATTCCAAATGAGAGAGAATGAGGAGTAGATGAGTAGCTAGGGCTAAATTTTACCTTTGGAGGAATGGAGCAATAGGCATTAGGAGAGAGGTTAGATAAACTTTTTAAACTCTTTGCATGTGAAGCCAGTTACAGGCTACAGATATATAGAAACATTTTCTGGCTACAGGAGTTATAAGTAACAGGTCCCTTTACAGGCTTGGAAATTCAGAATATTACTAAATGCTATTCTGGTTGTAAGTGCAACTGCTTCTGTTCTGCCTTCTTATATGACCCCTGATAAAATTTAGTGGGTTTGATTGCCCTTAGTGACACTATCATATTGTAAAGCAATATAATAGCCTTGCAAAGAAATATTAGAAGAAACTCTGGCTTCTTATTAAATTTTTTGGGGGCACATTAGGATACCATAGAAAGATTTGACCATATTCTGTCTGATGGTTCAGGATCTGTTTGCAGATATTGCCCTTTCTAGCTGAGTATTGATCTGTTGTTTTCTTCAAGCTATTTTAATAGCTTTTTGATATTAGATGAAATATTAAAAAAAAGTGTAATATAATGTCATTAGGTTGGGTGTCAGATTGAAACATATTAAAATAAAGTCACAAATATAATCCTTAAGTTATGTTTCAATCTATATTACTAAGGCAATAGAAATCGAACTACACATTCTTACAAAATGTATAAAAGGATGGATTTAAATTCTTTGGTTCATCATAATTTGTGTAATTTCTCCTATTCCAACTCTATCAAAAAAACTCTTGAAAAGACACTACTAATTTAGCATTAGTTTTCAAAGTGCTTTTATTCGATAACTATGAATAGGGTATGGAAGCTAAAAACTCCGGGGGAGCAGGAACTTCTTCCTAAATGAACTTTGTATCTCTACCCACCACCTCTACCTCCCAGTTCTTGACACAGTGCTCTACACATAACAGGTGCTTAATAACTGTTTTTCAAAGGATTAAATGAATGAATAAGATTCCCATCTTTTAGAAAATTCCCGTCTTCCAGATTACCATCTTTGAGGTGGTAATATAATAATAAATAAGCTAACGCTAAAATTTTTCATTTAACTCGATTAATGTTAATATATTTGTCCTTTCAGGTTTAGCATAAGAAAAGGAGATTTTCATCCCTATAAAATAAAATGAAAGGCAGTTAGTGAGATAGCTCCTCAGGCAAAAAGACCAGGGCTCAAGATCTACCTCAATTCCATAATGGTTTTGTGACCTCTGGACAAATCACTTATTGTCTCATTGCTTTGGGCTATTCTTTAATTCTGTAAGTTACAAGAAAGATGATGACCTGCACTGGTAGAAAGAGATACTTTGGTAGCTGTAATGGCAATCAGGGTGGGACTTTTTGTTGTCTTTTGTTTTGGAGTACTTCTCAGCACTAAGGCAAGCGAGTACCTTTGATGAGTCCTGCCTTTGTTTGAATAGGTCTACACCCCTTTGCTAAGTAGGGTCTAAGCCACAGTGCCCTAAACAGGGTATATATGCTCTGAAGTTGGCATTTTGCTTTTGGGGACACACTCATTGGAAGAGTGTTGGTGTGGAGACTCTGGGTAGCCAACAAGGAGCCCCTCCCTCCCCCAGCTTTGAAAACCCAGATGTTGGTGCTTCTCTCTCTGGTAACTATGTATATATTGCTATGGTCAGACAAGAACCTGTCTCTTGATCTGTTTATATTTTCTCTTTAATTTCTATTTGTATTTGCTCTGAAGTTCAGGGTGCTTTTTCCTCTGAACTAAGTGAATGATATATGTATGTTTAATTAAAATGAGATTGTTAACCCCTTAAAGTTGCTTTCCTTAGAAAAGCATATCAAAGAATCTGTGATAGCAGCCCTCCTGTGCGCTGGCGTTATTGGTCTTGCATAGCCACAGTAGCTGCAAGTAACATTATTGTTACAGTAGCCAACTGTCACAATGGATAGAGTGCAGACCTGGAGTAATAAAGTCAGAAAGAATTGAGTTCAAATCTACCCTTAGACACTTATAGCTGCATGACCTTATCTCCTGTCTCAGTTTTCTCAATTGTAAAATGGGAATAATAAAGGCATCTGCCTCATGGTGTTGTTTCGAGGATCAACTGAGTTAATGTTTGTAAGAGTATAGGTGTTTAATAAATGCTTAATCCATTCTTGGCATCTCCCCCCCCCCCAATTAAATGGCAGGGCCAGTCTCTTTAAAGCATGACTGATGTCTAATGCAAATTTTGATAAAATGAAGGACAATCTTGAGTTAAGAAGTCATGGGATATAGAAGACACTTGATTTCAGAAAAGATCTCTAAATCTCATTTTCAGCTTTCAGATATTCAGAAGCTGTAGACTGGTTTGAAATGCTGGTATTCTTTCCTCATTATGGACTAGGAAGAAAGCTTTCCCTGACCTTGTACCCAGGTTACTGTATTTCTCAGGTTTTCTTACCTGGATAGAACTTGTCTCCAAACAACATTGTCTGCCCATTAGCTACTAGCTGTGGCTTTTGATGTTAGGAGCTAGGAAGGCACATCTAATGACTGTATGATTTGGCTGGTGGTTTGGGAAGTTATACTATACTACTTTCCTAATACAATCCAACAAGTATTTCTTAAGTACCTATAGTATTAAGATGTAAGATGTAACATAATGTAAGACATTGTGTTAGGAACCAAGGATACAAAGAAAAACAGTCTCTGTCCCCACCCAAGTAATTTATATTCTACTAGTCTAAAAGTTCTTAGCCTGGAGACCATGAACTTTAATAGGTATATATGTATATATATATATATATGTGTGTGTGTGTGCGTGTGTGTGTGTGTGTGTGTGTGTGCATGTGTGTATAATAAGTTAATTTCAGTATAGTTGGTTTCCTTTGTAATCCTATGTATTTTATTTTGTACATTTACAAATTTTGTTCTGAGGAGGGGTCTATTGGCTTCCCCAAACTACAAAGTGGTCTATGACACAAACACACGCAAAAAGTTTAAGAACCCCTGTACTAGGCAGGGTTAAACATGCAAACAGACAACTATAGATATGATAATTTGAGAAGAAGGGAGAGATTACTAAGGACTACTTAATTAGCAAAGGCTTCCTATGTCGGAGATGGCACTTGAACTGAGCCTTGAAGAAAGTTAGGGATACTACAAAGCAGAGGTATGGATGTAGTGCATTCTGGTCATGGGCAATAGTACCTACAAAGGCAATGAAGAGAGAGATGGATTGTTGGTTTAGGATAATCCTCAGGCAAGGAAGGCCAGCCATTTCCTGTCTTTTTTTTCGAAAGGCATCGGGGTGGGAGTGTCAGATACTGAAAGAAAGCAATTTATCAAGTTAATTTGTATTTTGGTATTTCTGTGATTTCATTAACATAAAAATTTCCTCAATTATTTATCTATTCATTTATTCCCCATATTTTATTAACAAGACCATAAATTTAGGTCACCTGACCTCAGGTACAATTTGTAATATAATAGTGGTATAATGTATAAACACAGGTACCTTGGTACATAGTGTTATGTAATAAGAACATTAGAATACCAAAAAAAAATGTAATTCTGAGAGGGAAATTTGTAGCCAATAGGCGAGATAAGGAAAGGTTTCATCAAGGAGGTAGCATTTAAGGTGGGATTTAAAGGACAGGCAGAAAAGAATTGGAAATTGAGGGGATACTCATCAGTTGCAGATTGGCTGAACAAGTTGTAGTATGTGAATATAATGGAGTACTATTGTGCTATAAGAAATGATGAGCAGGCAGACTTCAGAAAAACCTGGAAAGACTTGAATCAACTGATGCCGAGGGAAGTGAGCAGAACCAGGAGAACATTGTATGCACTAACAGCCACAATGTGGGATGACTGACTTTGATAATAGACTTATCTCTTCTTAGCAATGCAAGGATCCAAGACAACTCCAAAGGAAAATGCTGTCCACATCCAGGAAAAGATCTATGGAGTATGAATGCAGATTGAAACATATTATTTGCGCTCTCTCTCTCTCTCTCTCTCTCTCTCTCTCTCTTCTTCTTCTTCTTCTTCTTCTTCTTCTTCTTCTTCTTCTTCTTCTTCTTCTTCTTCTTCTTCTCTTCCTCCTCCTCCTCCTCCTCCTCTTGTTTGTTTCTTCTTGGTTTCTCCCATTGGTTCTAATTCTTCTTTACAACATGACCAATGTGAAAATAGGTTCAATATGAATGTGTATATAGAGACTATGCCAAATTACATGACATCTTGGGGTAGGGGAGAGATGGGGAGGAAAATTGGAACTCAGCATCTTATGGAAGTGAATGTTGAAAATGGAAAATAAATAATTAAAAAAAAAGATATGCAGAAATTTAACAACAGCAACAAAAGAGCAGATCAGAAAACAACCCAGCATGACTGCAGCTGTCTGATAAAGGAGGGCCCTGAATGCCAGGCAAAAGAGATTGAACATTATTTTGCAGAGAAATATTGAAGATTTTTTAAATCATGGAATTGATGTGGTACAGTCTCTGGGAACCCCCTTGAATCTGATAAGGTAAAGTCTTTGGGAACCCCCTTGAGCTCTCCTTGAATCTTCCCACTAGATCTGCCCTTCACCTGAGTCCATAAGCCTGCCATTATCACTAGACCCAAATCTCTGTTACCTCTGCATTGTCTCTGGCTACTTCCCACCCTTGATCCTATCAAAATCCCATTCTCTTGGTTCCTGGAGTCTGACCTCTAGTCATCCCAATCTCATCAAGATCCTCCTTAGACTCCTAAAGACCCTCTCTAAACCCCTCCTCTAGTCACCCAAGACTACTTGACCATCCCACGATCTTTCTGTATATAAATCTCATCTTGCCTCCAGCTCTGCTCAGATTGTTCTGGCCTGCTGGCATTAGTGTCACAAATGCTCAGGCTCCCTAAGGGTCTACCCATTATGGCAAATCTTTAATAAACTTTGTTTTTCTTTGGCCAAGAAGGCTTAATTCGAATTCATTTGGCAGGACCCAGGGTGTCAGTGTTTTAGGGCCCCTAAAACCCTAACCTCAACATATGGTTCCCTAACCTCATCACAGTGACATGACCAGATCTGCGTATAATAAGGATTATTCAGGTGGTAATATAAAAGATGGATTTGTGGGAGGAGAACAAAGTGCTTGAATGCATTTTTATCTTTTGCAATTCTTCTTTATTTTCCCAGGGAATCATGGTAAAGTAGCTAACTGCTCAGTGATTTGCCAGACTTTCTCTTTTTCTTTTACTATCTCAGGAGTACAAATATACCCATGAGTTTTGCAGTATTGCTGTGTTACCAAATTAGCTCCTTTTCTGATCATAGATGTTCTTGAAAATTTTTTTATATTGCTTTGTAACCTACTTATATATAGCATGCACCTTCCCAATCTCCTTGTATTATTTGTAATTTAAATTCTTCCACAATCATGAGGAGTCTATGATTCATGGACATATAACTAAAGTAAGTTTGGAAAGTTTTATGAGATTTTGGTGTGGGGGGGGTGGTTTTGGGTTTTGGTTTGTTTTTGTTTTTTTGTTTGTTTGTTTGTTTTTTGGACTGGACTTAAGATTTCATTAGTATACGATATTTCTGATCAGGAAAACCCCTCAACTAGAAAGTTCCTTATTGGGAGTGGCAGATTTCTTTGTAGTCTCAGCTGAGACACTAAGAAGTTAAGTGATTTGTTTAAAGTGGCATGGCTAGCATGTGTCAGTGGAGAAACTTGAACCAACTTGAATTCTAAAGCCAACTCTGTCTAAAACAAATGCTGACTTTTCACTCCAGTAATATGGAAAATATATATATATACATCAGTACTCTTCCAGAAATTAACTTTTACTTTGAATTTTGTATGAAGATGTATATGTAGCTTTTTAAAACTAAGCATTACAATAAAATGGCTATTTTAAAATTGTGATCATATTCAAAAAGAGATGATTTAGTTTAATGTATGAATTTAATATCCTCATCTATGAAGTAGAGAGGACCTTCGAGTGAAGAATGGACCTATGATAATATCTCATAGGCAAATAGGCTAAAGAGAACTTCATTCTTTATCCAGAAACTGACCTTTAAAAAGTGTCATACTCATCAGTCAAATGTTGACATCCTTTTCAAATATATAAGCCAAGAATGATAAGCTGATGATTTAAACTCTAACATTTCTGTGCTTCTTAAATTTGAAATTTGTGACAGTTTATATTTTTATTTTCCCTAGACCAAAGCCTGAATATTATTTAGCTACAATAATGTTAATAAACTCCTTCAACATTATCTGGTAAAAGGCAGGAGAGTGTACTATTATTTGAAGGAGGGAATTTGACAATATTGGTTAAGCAAATGTCTAGAGAATCAGGTTTTGTCATATAATTCCAGCTGTGTTGCTGAGTGAATATGTTTTCTATGATAATTTTGCACATTAGTTAAATGAGCCTTATAAATCATATATTCAAGTTGCCAAGCTAGTGTTTTATAACTGTGCAACTCTGTTAATCAACAAGTATTTATTAAGCATCTACTATGTACCAGGCACTGGAGATACAAAAAGGGACAAAAGAAAGTCCCTGCCCTCAAAGAGATCACAATCTGATGGGGGAGGCAAGCTAATAAATATGTACAAATGAGTTGTATACAAGATACAAATAGGAAGTAATTAACAGCGGGAAGGCACTATAATTAAGATCAGTTGTAAAAGTTTCCTATAAAAGATGAAATTTTAATTGGGTCGTAAAGGAATTAGGGAAGCCACTAGAAGAAAATAAGGAGGAAAACTTGTCAGAGTCCTTTCAGCTGTGATTGTGAGTTTTCCTAGACCTCTCACATTGTCTTATCCCAAAGAGTTGCTGGAGGTTGTGATAAATATCGATCATGGCTAAATCCCATTGTTCTCTTTGCCTCCAATCTTGGACAACTTGGAAGCATGGCCGGGCACCAGACTCCCTGAAGAATTAACCAAATTAAAGGAAGAACTCACTCAGTTGAGCAGGAAATAGAAATAACCAAACCTAAACCCATAACTTGAAAGGACAGTACTGGGGAAAAATTTGATTTGGGAGGAAAGCAGAGACCCTGGGATAACCCAAATCTAGTGTGCACCGTCACATCTAGTAGTGGTGTGTATCCCACATGGTAGGAGTACTCAGCCCTAGCGGGGCACATAATCAGCCATGTAGATGTTAGGAGCAGCCATGCTAGCATGGGGGTGAGGAAAGTCAGGCACCAGGAAGGCACTTTGGCAGTAACAGGTTCCTTGGGGGTAGGGAACTTAGGACAAAGCTATCAGCATGGAATGTTTCCTCTTCCTGGGAGTTAAGTACAAGGATATTTCTTCCTCCCTGAGGTAGAAAGTAGTCCTTTGCCAGCACTGTGTGCCAAACAGTGAAACAAACAGGCATAGGGTATATGTGGTTGGATGTAATATAAATGTAATACAAATACATGTAATACAAAGATAAGTTAAGCCGGCATGTGGTTTAGATATCTGAGCAGGGATCTGATTGACGCTTTCTCCAAGAAAGATTTAGATTTCTGTCCTTTGTGAGGACTAGGAGGAAGGTGGTGCCATACTAGTAGGGGAGGGCAGGTGGAATCCAGAACCACCCTGAATGGGAAATCTCTCTGTAACTCTCCTATAGCCCCAAGAGGCACATTGGGCTGGAATCATTTTTATCAACCACACATCAACCATTTCTCATCTAGAGGTGTAATAAGGGGTTTAGAAAAGAAGGTGCATTCTCTAATCTCACTCAAGGGGAATGTAACACTTCATTTACTATCACTAAATTGCCTCTCTCCCACCAAATTCTGATTACACAAAAGGCCATCTCTGAATGAAAGTAAATAGCAAGCAGAAATTGGGAAAGTTATATGGATTAAAATAAATGAATGAATACATGAGAAAACAAGCTCTTTCACTGGGAGCAAGATCCCAGTGGGTTTCAGATACAAAGAAATGAGCATGATCTCACCAGAGGTAGTACCCTTAATAGTCCCAAGAGTTGCAGGTACTAGAAGTTAAGGGACAAGCTGGAGCACTGGCTTTCCGACATGTCTGCAATTTCAAGAAAACATAAACTATTTCATTCAAAAGTCCATACCTGCTTCATGTGGCCACTTTTCCTGACCTCTTTTTCTGAAGGATGTTTAGCTAATACAGTTACAGCATTGTCAACTCGGAGGCTCTCAGCCAATCAGAAAGCTTCTTATACATAAGCAATGCAACATAGCACAGGTTCTCAGAACTGTCCTTCAGAGAACTGCCCAAACCGTATGATTAGAGGTGTTACAGAGGAACCTGGGTACAAAGTCCCATTGGCCCCAGGTGAGTTACAGATCTGCCCAAACCCCAAAGCTATTCTGTTCTGCTAAAAGGCCTTACTTATCTCTTCTCTTCTCCCCAGTACTATAACAGTGTATGTTCTATCAACATAAAGAGGACTAGCCTCCTAAATCAATAGTGAAAACTTAGCTTCTCTGGCCACAGGCTACCCCAGTGTAGCATCAAAGCTTAGTCAACTCCCTGGGTCAGTTGCTGAAAGTGATTGTTGGCCTGTTGCCCTCACAACTGAGATATACTTCTTTTCTTGATATTGTAACAAATCAATTTTTGTATTGAGTACTTGAAATGTAAGCTGCATGGGAGTAGGGATAGTATCTTGTCTGAACCCCAAAGTGCCTAGGAGAGTGCTATATACACAGCAAGTTCCTATGTTGAGTTACATCTAGATTTCATTCAATTCTGTTGAACCATCTCTGAATTAATTAGGACTTCTCTACCCACCCTGCCACTCTACACACTTTTTTGTTCAATGCAGCACACATAGTAGGCACTTTATAAATGCTTCTTGAATTGAATTGAATCTATCTTCTTTAAAGTTTCATTCTTGTGGTGTTTCAAACTAAGTTGTGCTCACAGGTTTCAAAGGCAGACTCAGGAAGTCTGGATGGGAGCCAGCACATTTGAAATGTCAATCTGAATTGAAAACAAACAGGAGCCCCTCCGAGGCTGGCCCACTGCTTACCATTTCCCAAAGCTCTTTTGCCATAAATAGCACCTGGGTTGATCCATTCCCAGAAGATGGCAGTTATAGATTAGTGCAGAACTTTACAGTTGCTAGGTAACCGGTACATCCTTTTTAAGGGGAAATGAGCAGTCTCTCCAGCAGAGAAGTTTGCAAAGAAGCCCATCTATATATTAGTATGCCTTTTTCACTGTGGTTGTAGACAGGAAAGAATATCCTTCCTGTCCAAATATAGAGCAGAATGATTATTTTATCACATAAACATTGTTTTCTCTTTTATCTCTAACATTTTGATTTAAGGGAGAAGCAGCTAAGCTCCATCAGGTTCATTTTAGGATCCGTTGACAGCCATTTTTCACTCTGCATGCGTATTTGGTTTGTCTTTATTTCTATGGTAAGAATTCAATATTTTGGATTTATAGAAAATTAGAAAAGTGAGGATAGAGTCAGGTTCATCAGCAAATAGAGTAAAGTAGGCAGTGAGGGAAAAAAAGAAGAGTAGGAAATAAGAAACAAAATAAATAAATAAATACATAACCACACTATAGGAGTAGGCATAGTGAACCAGTAGTCAGGAGACTTGGGTTCCAGACCTACCCCTTCCACTAACTAGCTTTAACTAGTCATTTTCCTCTGCCTTCTCTGATCCTCAGAGATTTTATTTATAAAATAAGACACTCACAATTGCTGGGATTCTTGGATTCTAGCTTGGGATTCTTGCTTGGGAATTCTTGGATTCTAGCTTTAACATTCTTGGACTTCATATCTGAAAGAAAACATGCATTTTTTTCCCATTATGTCCATAGGAGCCCTGGCAATGTCCTTTATATTAAGAAAGGAAGCCCAAAGAGAGACAGAGGAGATCGATAGATTTTCCATTTTCTTAACACTCTCTCTGGTGCTACTAATGTTAACATTTTCCTGTTAAGATTCTTTATGTTAGGTTGATTTACTTGGAATTCTGTCAGTGTTACTTCATCTAGGCATTTGTTCAACCCATGTCTCTGTGACAAATTTCAAACCCTTGGATAAAGCCTCAACTATAACTCTCACAAGAAACCCCTTGGAATACCCCTTAATTAGAACACAATCAGTCAGCTTGCTGTATGTCAGACACAGTGCTAAATACTGGTGATACAAAGACGCAAAAAACAAAACAAAACAAAACGAACAAACAAAAGAATAGTTATTGCTCTAATGGAGCTAACAGCCTAGTGAAGGAGAAAACATACAACAACTATTTGTAAACAAGATATATACAGGATGAATTGGAGGTAATCTCAGAGGGAAAACATTTCTGCTGTATCTGTATCCCACTCTAACCTGTCTTTCCTTTGTGTCCTCCGGAACTCCCATTAACATTAGGCCTGTGACTTCCCCCAGAAAATTGCTTCATGTATGTTCTATATCTAACTTTCTGTGTACATACCATTTACCTCCAATAGTATTTGAGCTCTTAGAGGGCAAGGACTGTTACATTTTTTAAAATTATTTTTTCCCACTGTCTAACATAGCATTTAATTGAATGATTTTGTAATTAAAGACACAGTAAAATTATATATATATTATATATATATATATATATACACATATATATAAATAACACACACACATACATATATATATATAATGATATACTGTATATAGCAAAGTACTTTCCTGTGAAGTAGCTAGAGTATTTTTTTCCCCAACGATCTTCATTTTGTAGATTAAGAAGTTAGAAGTAACATGATTGCCCAAGGTTATATAGTTAATCAGTAGAAGATACAGGATTTTGACCCAGGTCCCATGACTCTAAAGCCAATGCTCTTTTAACCACATCATGCCACCTACTTTTTATAATTACCATTCTCCTTAAATGTCGTGATATCTATTCAGTGTGTGCTCAAAATTTTAAAATAAAGTATGTGGTCATTCCAATAATTTGTAATTTTCTATTGAAAGCTACCTAGAGGATAAGAAGTAATTCTTTAGACTCTTGGACCTTATCCAGGGGCCTGGAATTTTTATATTCTTTAATTTGAAACAAATTTCTCTTTCTCTTTCTGACAGAAATTTCTGTGCAATTGGGAATAATAGCTGTGAGTTGAGGCTTAGAATGAGCTCCCAAACATCACTTACCCTGTCTCCTATCATCCTCAATAATATTTGTGTTCATCAAGTATCTTGCCTTGAATGTGAAGTCATATAGATAGACGAGTATGAAATAAAGCAAAATTAGAGAGCAGAATATACTCCCCAATGGACTAGGTAAATTATCCCCTATTTGGTGATTGTGAATAAAACAGATCAGTAAGAAAATAAATATTTTAATTATATGAACTAGCTAAAACTGAAGAGAAAGACAAAGTAGAAGTCAGTTCTATGCACGCTAATGTGTTCTTTGAATTTTCATTGTGTTTATATTATATATATATATATATCTCATATATAATGTGTGGTTGTGTATTGGTATATATGTATGTATACGAGATATTTTTTCCTGGTTCTTCTTTCACTTTGTGTCAGTTCATATAAGTGTTCTCATGCTTCTTTGAATTCTTTCCATTTGTTATTTGTTATGGGGCAGGGATATTTCAAACTAATATTGTGATTTTTAAGTATTGGGCTGAAAGAGACCTTTTAAATCAACTAATTCAACCCCCTCTTAAGACAGAGGAAGAAAATTTGACCCATAAAAGTGAAATGGCTTGACCAAAGTGATATGAATAGCAAAGTAAGTATTTGAACTTAGGTCCTCTGATTCCAAATGGATTACTGTTTCTACTAGACTGCAAAGCCTTTTGGAAGTCTCTAGGTATTTTGATTTTTGATGTCTAGGTTAGCAAAAAAGGAGCTTAAAACTAAAGTAGTGGATAAATTAATACTATTATTAATGATAACCTAAGAATTGGGTCATGACTTCAAGGGTATCATGATTGCCCATTGCCACAGAGGCCTAAGCTGATGCCTTATCATCTGGTGTTGAGAGTAGAAGCTGGAATATTGTGCCTGTAGAGCACAAGCTTTGGTAATTTTGAAAAGTCTTTGAGCACAGACTATGTTTGCTTTTGTAGGCCCAGGTAGCTAAGTATGGAGAGTTTGGCTCTTTGTCATCCTTTTTTTTCCCCTGACAACCTAAGAAACCAAACATTGGGAAGCAAAACTGACATATGACACCTGAAACCCACCTTTAAATTATTTCCCACCTGATACCTGGAAGTCCATCATTATAATTTCATACCTTTGGCTACAGCTTGGATTCCTATTAAAATTCAGATGTCAGTAAGATGAGTTACCATTATAAAGGATCCAAGTAAACTAAAGATCCAAGATCAGGTTGGTAAGGAAATTGAGAAAGATAGCACTGAGAGTATGATGAGAGAAAAGAAATACCACTGGGGGAGAGGGAGGATTGGACTGTACAAAACATGGGGACTGATGAAATGGAAGATGCATTTTTCCAGTGATTACTTCATGATGCTGACTCAGATTAGTCTTAAATATGACCAACAGCTAAGGTCTTCTTCAAGAAGATACATACTGTTGTAGCTTATGTAGTAGGAGTCACTGAAAGGCAGAGCTAAGGTGGGAGTATACCTAAGGTATGTGGTAAACTTTGATGAATCCTTAAAGGCAGTGGGTGGAATACTGAGTCTGCAGAATGGTTAATAGTCCACTTTGTTTAGAAAGTGGAGTTCCTTAAAGGTGATAGAAAGTTTAGAAGATAGATGGGAGATGATATTTTATTCCACAGGAAATATGAAGCCACTTAAGGCTTTTAATTAGAGAAGTGAAATGGTAGAACCTGGACCTTAGGAAAATTATTCTGGTGACCGAATCTGGCAGGAAGACAACTTAGGAGAGTATTATTATTAATCCCAGTGAGAGGTGCTCTGGGCTCCAAATAAGTATGATCACTATGTGAATGCTAAGAAATAGATGCTAATGGGAGATAAATTGGAGAGAGAAGTGAAATAATTCTTAGCAATTAGAGATAAGGGAATTGCATTTTTAAAAATCTACCTTAGGAAATTATATTGTTGCTTGCAAGTGAAAATGGGTGAGAAAATTATGAAAATCCCTGAAGATGATGAAAACAAGCAATGGGCTCACCCTGTTAGCATCAGCAGCAGCATCTATGTAAGTCAATTCAGCTGCAGAGGACAATAGGCCATTATGCATTTGTCTTTGTCCATGGATTTCCATGGTCCTTTCTGTAATTGATTTTAATATTATAAGTAACATTTATATAGCACTTATCATGGGCCAAGCACTGTGCTAAGTACTTTACAAATATTATCTCATTCGATTCTCACAGTAACCCTGGGAGGTAGAGGTTATTATGATCCCTGTTTGATAGATGAGAAAACTGAGGCAGAGCCTAAGTGACTTGATCAAGGTCACACAGCTAGTAAGTGTCAGAGGCCAGATTTGAGCTTGGATCTTCCTTCTTCTGGGCCCAGCACTCTGTCCGTTGTGACAACTAAGTCCCTATAGAACATCACATGTCATTTGTCTACTTAAATGAAAAGAAAAGCTGAAATATGTTTACTGAACAAATCTCTTCTCGAATTCCTACTGTGATGTCTCATCATAGCATGGAGGTGACCTTGGTTTCTAGAATTGCCATAGCAGGAGAGAATAAGGAACTTGAAATGACCTTATACATTAAATTGATACCCATGATTTCAATGCAAAGGGGAGAAATAGATGCAGATGGCAAAAAAGTACGCTGGAAAATATGGATCAGGAATAGGGAAGAAGAAAAGTCAAAGGTTCATAGACTACACAAAAACTTTGTGATTCTAAATTGTGAGTTGCTGAACATGGAAAGCACCAAATAATATTGCAGTAAATGAAATTGATTTTAACAGATAGGGAAGTATTTTATAATGTTATCATAACCAATGAATCAACTATGATTTATGAAGTAACTATTATGCTCCAGGCACTGTGTTATGGCTACAAACACACATACACACACACAAGGAGGGAGGGAGGAAGTGGGGAGAGAGAGAGAGAGAGAGAGAGAGAAACAGAGACAGAGAGAGAGGCAGAGGAGGGAGTTCATGTCTTTATGATCAGAGCGACGTCATCCAAGAGAAGCAGTGGAAAGTAAAAACACATTAAAGAAAGAGGGGAGGGAAGCCTAACTAAGCAAAGTCATCTTGCAGGCATTTAAGAATGAAAATGGAAGGAAGACAGAAAGCAAAAGAAATAGGTATAGAATATATAAATGTATAAAAAAAATTTCCCACTATCAAGAGAAATGAAGACTCTACCCTTCAACCCAAACAACACAAAGAACGTAAAAGGAAAAGTATATGTATTAGTCTGAGTGTTTATAGAGACGATTCATGCTAGAAGCAACACAATCCTGACACAGTATTGAAGATTTGGTTTACAAATTACATAGAGAGGGAAAATGCAAAGGGGGTATGTGTGTGTGTGTGTGTGTGTGTGTGTGTGTGTGTGTGTGTGTGTGTATTGGGGAGGAAACTTGGACATTATGGATATTTTAAAAATGGCTGAAAAAGCATATATCACTATGATCCTAAAGGCCCACTTTACCACCTATATAAAACTTTAAAGAGAAAAATCTATATACAGATCGAGGATATTTTTGATGATGTTATTAGTGGACAACAAATAAGTTTTTATAAGTAATATCCCACAGTAGACTATATCTTCACCATCAGATGATTGATTGAAAGTAGTAAAAAAGATAAGATCCTGCTATGTTTATTGTTAGAGACTTTAAAAAAACTTTCAGCTGTAAAAATGATCTTCCTGTAACATAGGTCTGACTTTGTCATCACCCTATTCAATAAACTCCAGTGACTCCCTATCACCTCCAGGATCAACTATCAGATCCTCTTAGCCCTTCATAACCTGCCCTGACAACACGATACCCCTCCCTCTATACTCCCAGTCTTCTTGACTTCACAGTACTCCACATACCCTTCAACCCAATGACACTGGCTTCCCTGTTATTACTCAAACATCAAAATTAAAAAAACAAACACTGCCATCTCCTGATTCTGTGTATTTTCACTGGCCTTCCTCTATGCCAGGAATGCTATCCTTCCTCATGATTGTTTCTTGGCTTCCTTTAAGTCCCAGTTCAAATCCTACCTTCTGAAGGAAGCCTTTCCTAATCCCTCTTCATTTCTTTCTTTCTCTTTGATGATTATTTCCAACTTATCCTATACATAGTTAATTTGTACATAGTTATTTGCATATCATCTTTCCCATTAAATTGTGGGCTCTTTGAGAGCGGGGATTGACTTTTGCCTTTCTTTGTGCTTAGCACAATGTCTGGTGCATTTTAATTGCCTGACAGGTTGCTAAAAGCTACATTAAAAGTTTTCTTCCAACATAATATATCAATGTATCCATTACAAACATGCGAAATTCTCTGAAAGATAAAATAAATGATATATTATGACCCTCTGATAATTAATGTCAGATGAGGCATGAAAAAAGAAGATATATGTTCATTAAAGATACTGCCACTGGCAGAGAAAAGAACTACTGCTGAGACCAAGTTCAAAAGAGATACCCTATAGATGTTGAATTTCTCCAGATGCTTTAACTTGTAGATGCTTTAATTTCATCAAATTATGCAATACTGTAGATCCTTCAGGAGGAAATTCATAACACTCAAAAGTATTTGGCCTAATAATCCACATAGGAAAATATACATGGATGAAAAAGAACATCTATTGTTCAGATTAATAACAATAGCAATAACTTGCATTTATAGAGTGCTTTACAAAGCACTTTACAAATATCATTTCATTTTATCCTCAAAACAACTCTGAGAGGTAGGTGCTATTATTATCTTTATTTTACAGATGAAGAAACTGAGGTAGACAGAAGTTAAATGACTTGCTGAGGGAAACATGCCTAATAAATATCTGAAGTTAGATTTCTATTCAGGTCATCTTGACTCTAGCATGTTATCTCCTGTACCATCTAGCAGCCTCTGTCAGGTGGAAAACCTAAAGAATTTGCCCATTTATATGTGTGTTATGTTTCCACATATGTATAGATATACCCACATATATACATAAAAACATACATATATATGCACATACACAGATACATATATACACATATTAGTAAGTATTGTGTTTCAGGCAATCAACAAGCTTTTAATGACCACACTATGTTCTAAGCACTGGGGATACAAAGAATGGCAGAAGATAATCCTTGCTTTCAAGTAGTTCAAATCTAATGACGGACTCTATGTGTGTATGTGTGTGTGTGTATCTTGGTCAGATAATGCAAATGGGCAAGTCAAGCCCAAGATTAGACAGGGAGGAGGAGAGTGGGAAATTACAAAGCTCATATAATGATACCAAACTTCTCCCTGAGAAAATCATCCATCTTTTTAACATCAACATTCTGCTGTCATTGTGGAATATTGTAGTGTAGGAGCCTCAGAGGTCATCCGCACCAACCCATAGTAAGAAAAGAAGGCTCTGTATGACTAATCTGGCAGGTGCTTGTACTGGTTTTGCTTAAAGACTTCTAAGGAAGCTGAATTTACCATTTTCTACTGGTTTTGCTTAAAGACTTCTAAGGAAGCTGAATTTACCATTTTCTGAGATAGAATCACAGAATTACAGGAGTTGTGGACAGGCCATTCTACTGTTGGAAAACTCTAATTGTTAGAAAGTTTGTTTGTTTTACCTCTGACATGAAAGCTAAATTTTACCTCTTTGCAAGTTCCTTCCATTAATGCTAGTTCTGTCCTTTGTGGACATGCAAAATAGGTCTAAACCTTCCTCCACATGTTGTGTGGAAGAGCAGCAACAAAATGCCTCCACCCTAAGTGTTCACTTCTTAAGGATAAATATTCTCAGATATCTCAATTTATCATCATATGGTGTGACCTTGAGAAGCTTTGCCATTTTGATTTCTCTTCTATGGATACTGACCAGTTTATTATGATCCTGCCTAAAATGTGACACCTATAACTGAACTTCATGTGTAGTTTTATGAGGGCAGAGTATAATGAGTCCCTGATGCTTTGCTTATTTTAATGGAGTCGAAGATTGTACTAATTTTTATAACCATAACACTATTTACTCCTACTGAACTTACAGTTCAAAGTACCCCTCTGATTTTTTTTAAACTTCTATGTAGACACAATTCTTACCACCCACCTGAACTTCAAAGTAATAACTCAACAACTCATGTTGTCTACTGACCTCCTAGATACTCCTCTTCTTTCTATGACAACTTCAGTGCCTGGTTCAGTCTTTCTTTCCTCCCCAACTTCTGCCCTCATATTAGGGGAATTAAACATACATATTGATGCTCCCTCAAACCTGCAAACCCCCCATTTCTCAATTAGCTCATTTCATATTTTCTACTGTGCCTACACCCCAATATAGTTACACACAGTGATTGTCACACACTTAGTCTTTCCATTACTTGCAATACACATGTTAATGAACTCTAAAAATCCTTTATCTTATCACAATCTTTTGTCATGCCACCTCTCCTTGGCTGTGCAACTTGTTATGTTAATGCAATGGGAAGATCTTTCCCATCCATTAATAGGCCCATGTGACCTGCCTGGGTCACTTGGAAGCCTGACTCACATGAGTCTGAATCAAATGAGCCTGTGGTGGGAGAAGCTTGCTGAATAGGTGGAGCGGGAAGTGAGACAGAGCAGTCAGATCTGGGAAAGAGAGAGCAGGCAGAGGAACTAGTGTGAGTGAGAGAGGGAATGATTTTGCTTAATGGAGTTCATTTGTGGGAAGGCCCTAAGAGAGGGAAGGCTTGGGGATGTTGGTGCTCTCTGCATTGATGATGAATATAGATTTCTTTGCTGCTTTTATGGATTTGGTTTTCTGGTGTTTGGATAAATGTTTTGGTTTTGTCTTCCATATAGAGAGTCTGTTATAGGAATTTGCCTGCATATTCAGAGCATTTGCTGTGGGTATTGCATTGGCAATATACAACTCTAAAACCTTTTTCTTTGCATGCAGAGACTCTAATCCCTCTACCCCTCATTTCTTTCACAGGTCATAATACCTACGGTGGTTACAATCTCATCCCTTCCCTATTTTGACCCCTTGGTGAACAACTTTACCAAGCTGTGGCCAAGTGTTGGGTCTGGAGTCAGAAAGACCTGACATCAAATCTGGCCTCAGACACTTACTAGGTGTTTAACCCTGGATGAAACACTTAATCTCTGTCTACTTCAGTTTTCTTATCTATCAAATAGGGATAGTAATAGCACTTAATTCTCAGAGTTGTGAGGATCTAATGAAATATTTATCAAGTGCATAGTATAGTGCCTACCACATAGTAGGCACTTAATAAATGTTTGCTCTTTCCTTCTTTCCTTTCTTCTTTCCTCCCTTCCTTCCTTCCTTCTTTCTTTCCATCCCAGATGATTCTCAGATTTATTTATCAAGCCATAACCTCTTCTCCTGACCCCTAGTCTTGAATCCCCAACTGCTTATTAGACATCTTGAACCCAATGTTTCATAGAAATCTTAAACTTTACATGTACAAATCTGAACTCATTATCCCTCCTCTCCGAATTCCCCTTCCTTTCCAATTTCCCTGTTACTGTCAAAAGTACCACTCTGGCTCCCATCCCTACCTCTCAGGCTCACAACTAGGGGTCATCCTCAACTTATCAATTTTCCTCATTCCCCTGCCCCCAATTGCCATATTCTATCAGTATTGACTTCACAACACCACTGCTCTAATATTGACACCACCCTAGTGCAATTCCTTATTGCCTCACATCTGGACAATTTAAATCACTTGTGGTTGGTCTTCATGCTTCAATGTTTCCTCCATACTAGTTCATCCTCCATTCAGCTGTCAAATTGATTTTCCTAAAGCACAAGTCTGATCTGTCATTCCCTTATTCAATCGACTCCCGTGGCTCTAGGATCAAATATAAACTCCCTTGTTTGGCTTTTAGAGCCTTCCGTGATCTAATTCCTTTTATTCCTCTCCAGTCTCTTTACATGTTGTACCTCTCCCCCACACTGTACAAAATACTCTACCATCCAATAACACTAGCCTCTTTGTTGTTCCTCTCACACCACACTCCATCTTTTGACTCTGTGTTTTCATTTGTTATGCCCCATTCCTGGAACTCTCATTTCTCATCTCCATCTCTTTGCTTCCCTGGCTTCCCTCAAGTCTCAGCAAAAGTCCTACCTTCTATAAGATGCCTCTTCCAGTCCTCTTTAATCTTAGTACTTTCCTTCTTATCCTCCCTTACCTTGTATACAACTTGCTTGTATCTAGTGGTTTGCATGTTGTCTTTCCACAATAGACTATGACCTCCTTGAAAGCCAGGACTATTTTTTTTAACTTTTTTTATATCCCCAGGGCTTAGCACAGTGCCTGAATAAATGCTACATGAGTCAAACATAACTTTCATCTGAAGGCATTGTTGGCACCTTCTAAAAGTCAAATAAGCCAGAATAAAAACCATTTCAAGCAATCCACAAATTTGTTTTCTTAAAAAGAAAACCTGAAAAGATAAATGTTTTATATGGTAAACATGAAGCTTACAACTCATGGTATCAGAAATAATTTTAATAAGCAAACATATATAATAAACCCCAAATTGTTCTTTTTAAAAATTATAGTTTTGAATTTTTTTGTTTTTAAATCATACAAATGCCTACAAGTTATAGTTACCTCTGACTCCCATAGAAAAGAAATAGATTACTTTCAAATATGTCCAGCATCTCTAAAACTTTTAAAATATCTGTCTTGCCTATTATGTTTCAATTGGCAAGTTATAGCACTCAGTTTGAAGCAAAATACTTACCCGTTGTATATCCTGAGGTTAGTAGACACCCTCAAAAACATTATGAGCCACAACTGCTTTGGGTAAAGTTTCTTTTTTTTTTTCTTTTTTTAATGAGATGGTCCCTTTGGCTTCTTCGACATAAATATCTACTCATCTTGTGGTATTATGTCTACAAGAATTGCTTTCAAAAGTTCCATTCAGTTTGCAAAGGAAGTATGTAACTTTTGTCTCCTCTTACCCTTAATATGAGCCTCATCAAGTGAAGACTATATATACAGAAAAATTATTTGCTATAACAGATATTTACTATTAAGGTGGTTGCCAATATCTGAGTATTTTCATATGCTAGTTATTTATTTTTGTCCTTTGCTTTATAAAAGCCTCGGGGTGTAGGCACAATAAAAATCCTTCATTAAAACATTAAACCAAATAACAGCCGCAATAAAAACAAAAATAAAAGTTAGTTGCAAAAAAAAAAAAAAACCCGGTATCTTTCAGTTACTATTCCCTCTGGATAGAGCAGCTTGACATGTTAAGAGAAATGGTTCAGATAGTGTTTGTATTTACAGTGTTTGATCATAAAAGAAATGGAACAGGATATGAAGAAAATGTATGAGGACATATTCCAAAGTATTCACAGCAATACTTTTTGTGGTAACAAAAAAATCAAACAACCACAACCATCACCACCACAACAAAACCCCAAACAAAAAAAATTGTCAACAGTGCCTCCATCTTCCTGGTCCCCCAGGCTTGCAATCTAAATGTTATCCATCAGTGGGTGTCCAGAAGTCCAAAGTAGATATTCACCAGTTCAGGAATGGCTGAAGAAGTTGTGGTACATGAATAATAATAAAATATTACTATGCAGTTAGAATGATGAATGTAAGGATGTCAAAAAAAACTTTAGAACACTTATGTGAACCCTTTCATAGTTAAGAAAGCAGAAAGGAAGAATAATATACACAATAACTACTATACTGTTAATGAAAATAATACTGGAAAACTGCCCACTAAATTATAAAGGTTTTTGTATGTAATCTGTATTAATAGGAGTTAATATCCACACAATCCAAACTGCATATTTTTTACAAAATTTAAATCAGTTTAATAGAATATTTTATACTAAAAATTGGTCACCAAATAGGATAGACCATAGGCACGTGATTGAGAGGAGTAAAAATCTATAGCAACATTTGTCTGGGATCTACTATAAAAATACTATAAAACCATTATATTTTTTGTAACCTACTTGTATTTAAAGTGATAATAAAAATAAAGAGGTTTGGCCCTCTTAAAAGTTCTGAATCCCAAAATATCCCAGCTGGGGAAAAGATGCTAAAACAATAGGGCTGACAGGAGCAAGGCCCATGCAATACTAAATTAAGCATGTTCTATTTGTCTAAACGATACATATCAATCACAGGACCAGTTTAAGTTTGTCTTCCCTGATTAAGGAAGGAATAAAAATTAAGTCTGAGGGTGGACTTATTGTATCATCCTTCATTAAGGGTTTTAGAGCTAGCCAGAAGGAAAAGGAAACAAGGGCAGAAAGAGAAATGAAGGCAGGGGCTGTTTTCATTTTTATCTTTGTGTACCTAGTGCTTAGCAAAATGACTGGCACATAGTATTTGCTAAATGTGTATTGGATTGAATATGGACAAAACCAGTTTTCTGTTTTTCACATTAGACTCAAAATCAAAATAGACATGCAGGCAAAAATGTTAGGGTAATCATCTAATTAAAACTCCGAAAAAGCTGGCCTGCTAAGCTTTCTCACCTTTCTGACTGGATATAGGTAAAATTTTGGGAAACCAGTGCAGCCCAAGGCTTTTGAAGAACAATGTTACCAGTGAACACTGAGATTGTTTGAAATTAGAGTCCCTATGTGAGTGTAGCTCCAAAGGCTTCTTACACTAAGCACAATGAGAAAGGTTCAAACTGCAACTAGGCTGGGAGGTCTTAAAAAAACTTAGCTATAAAGCAATAATACAACAGTTGATATAGTAGTAGAAGGTACTTCATGATACTCTGACATTTATATTTCTTTTAAGTATTTTTGGTCTCTGGTTTTGATTTTATTTTCTTCTTATAGCATGCAATTGACTACTTTTATTGATTACTTTAAATAAACTATTTTTAATAAGATGCTGTACTCACAATGTCATCACTAACCTAATATATAACCTTTCTGCGTTTGGAAAAGGAGGTTTTACAAAATGACTTCTAGGGCCTTTTCCAACTCTAATAATGTATGACAAATTATCTATGCTTAAGGAATACTTAAATTGCAGGTGGATGCTCCATAAGTAAGTACCACTTACAATATGAGGCATCTACCTGAATCATAGAGCAGAACTATGGAGTGTGCGCACACACACACACAAACACACACAATTTGGAGATTTTATCTGGCACATTTATGCCTATTTCATTGAGAAAGTATGAGAGCTTTAACTGCAGACACCTTCATTCTGCAAAGATCTGTGGAGTACTTAATGTGTGTCTGATACTATGAAAGATATGGGAAATATACAGAGTTCTATATACAATAGGCATTTAGGGAATGTATTGTCATCGTGCCTTACTGCCTCCAACCCTGTTCTGGGTTTTCAGGGTTGGGAGTAACTTAGAGGAGATACGGACATAGCATCAGCTACAGAGATCAAGCTCACAGTGCATATCACTGGCAACACATCCCCTTCTCACCCAAATTGTTGTTCCGTCGTTTTCAGTCATGTCCAACTCTTTGTGACCCCATTTGTGGTTTTCTTGGCAGATACTGTAATGGCTTACAATTTCTTTCTCCAGCTCATTTTATGGATGAGAAAACTGAGGTAAATAGCATTAAGTAACTTGCCCAGGGTCACACAGCTAATAAATGCCTGAAGCCAGATTTGAAGATAAGCCTTACTCCAGGCCTGGCACCCTAGCCACTGTGCCGCCTAGCTGAAGTATAGAATTCCATATGCATAAAAGCATACTTCTTTCTTCTCCCAGTTCCATGATGTGCAGGGGAATATTTCTTCTTTCACTCCTTCTCGTGTGTCACCTAAATGAGGGTCTCTAGAATGTCCCACCTCTCATACTCTTTACCTTTATTATGTTTTCAGTATATGCTTTCGTTCCAAAAGTCATTAAGCTTGAAACTCCCCCAGATTTTTGGGACATACTGCACATTACCCTAGTCCTGCACATGAATAGGCCAAAGTGGTTGTTGTCCTTGTTGCTGCTGCTTTTGTTGGTTGTCTTTGTGGTTGTTGTTGTTGGGAGTGGGGCATGGGGTGGGTCATATAGTCTATTGGAAGTAGTTTCTTTGCATTTGAATGTTGCATGTCACTGAGATATCTTGATTAATACTTGGTAGTCTGTAGTTTCTGTGGACTTCTACTGATGATTTCAAGAGTGTTTTGATCAAGTCAGTCAGTTAACTAACATTTGTTCAGCGTCTACTATGTGCCAAACAGCCATGAAAGGATTATTTCTTCTCACCATGTATATTTCTTGAGGTAACACATTATCAAAAATGATGAAGCTGGGCTATTCTAGTCGCAGGTATCAAGGTTAGGTTTTAATGCTGTAGAGGGCCTTGGATCTCAGTCATCTGCTGCCCTCAATCCTGTTCTCCCCACCCTCAGTCCTGGTACTTTTAAAGTTCTTTAGTCACCAAAATAATATTGTACTGTACTATACTACAAGGAATTGATAATTTGATTAAAGAGATAAAATACACAGGGCAAAGCTCAAATAGTAGTACAAGAGATGTCACCAGTAAATACAAGTGTAAATATACAAGGGAAAAATCAATGTGTGACTAGAGTGTTCAGGAAAGACTCCATAGGAAATGAGAACCTGATCTGAAACTTCAAGAATGGCTGGGATTGGTGTTGTCAAAGAGGAGTGAATAATATATGAAAAAAAAACACAGTATGCAGAAAGTGTATCTCACCCAGTCACCAAGGCTTACAAGCTAGGTGTCATCCTTGATGCTTCACTCTCTCTCATCCCTCAGATCAACTCTGTTGCCAAAGCATGTCCATTTTACCATCACAAAATATCTTATATATTCTCCCTTTCTTCTGGGATTGCCACCACTCTGGTGCAGACCCTTATCATCTTATACCTGCAATAGCCTACCAGTTGCTCTCCCTGTCGCTTATCTCTTTCCCCTCTATTCTATGCTTCACTCAAATATCTAGAAGTTATCTTTCTAAATTTCAGGTCTGATCCCCAGGGCCTAATACAGTACATGGCAAATAGTAAATGCTTAATAAATAAGTTTTGTTGACTGATTAATCATAAGCGTCACAACTTTAACATCACCAAAACAGAACTCATTATCTTTGCTCCCAAATCCTCCTCTCTTTCAAACATTTTTAATGTCCAGGGCATCACCATTATCCAAGTTACCAAGTCATGCAGCCATGGTGTCGTACTCATCTCCTCAATTATACTATCAGAATTTTTAAAGTTATCAAATCTTGTCATTTCTACATTTGTAATGTCTCTTGTATATAACCTCAGTCTTTCCATGAATAAAGTCACAATATTAGTATAGGCAGGTCTTCATTACCAGTCACCTTGACTATTGCAATAACCTTCTAATAAGTCTCCCTGTCTCACATCTCTCACCATTCCACTCAATCTTCCACTGAGCTGCCGAAATTATTTTTCCCAAAATCCAGTTTATCATATCATTCTCTAACCCCTGAGTGCTCTGCTCAATAAACTCTAGTGGTTCCCTATTACCTCCAGAATAAAATATGTCCTTTATTTGGCGTTTAAATTCTTTCACAGCCTGGCCTCTTCCTACCTTTCCAATATTTTTAGTTTGCTAATCTCCATGTTCTCAATGATCCAGCTTCACTGGACTACTTACCATTCTTTGCACATGACACTACATCTTCCAATATGCTGCCTTTGTATTGGCTGTCTCTTGTGCCCACAATGCTCTTCCCCCTCAATTCTTTTTTTTTTTAATTAACCTCTGACTTCCTTCAAGACTTAGCTAAAATCCCTCCTTTTGTAAGAAGACATTCCTACTTCACCCATACACAGTACCTTACCTCTGAGATTATCTTGTATCTACTCTATAAGTATCTCACATGTACATAGTTATTATTAACATGTCTCTCCCATTAAAATGTAAGTTCCTTGATGGAGAGATAGTATTGTGTGTGTGTCTGTGTGTGTTTTCCCATTGCTTAGCCCAATTACTAGAACATAGTAAATGCTTATCTATTGACTAATTAACTGATTGATTAGAAGGCTCCTTAAAAATAATAGCTAATAATATATATTTGTATACTTGGCCGCAAAGTGTGGAATTAGGAGCAAGGGGGTGAAAATTATACAAAGGCAGATTTAGACCTGGCACAGTATAGAGCTCTGGCTCTAGAGTCAGGAAGATTCATCTCTGTGAGTTCAAATCTGGCCTCAGACAAGCTGTGTGACCCTGTGCGAGTCACTTAACCCTGTTTATCTTAGTTGCTATATCAGTAAGGCAAGATTCACTAACTCGAGGATGACCATGAATGTGCCTGAATGGTTCAGAATCACAAAGTATGAAAAACTCTCTATGTAGAAGGCAGAAGAAGTATAACATTTATTTAGACAGCAGAGGATCAGATCTGAGAACCAATATCCCCAATTCAGTATGGTAGCAATTATATTCCAACACCAGTAAGCCCACCTCAATGGAGTAACAAGGTAATTATAACACAGTATTATAGCAAGGAACCAAGTCATCCTGTAACCTTCCCCCCTCCTAGGGCCCTCCTATAAACAATCACTCATGAATCCTAACTCTCTGCTCAGCACTCTCTTCTGCAGCTCTGCCAATGCTGGTTCTCTCAACATCTGCTCTTTAGCACCCTCTAGGTGTCTGCTGCCTCAATGTCTTCCTCTCAGTTCTGCTGCTCTCAGTTCTGCTGCTCTTAATTCTGCTCCCCTTCAATTGTGGACTCTCCTTTTATACAGTCCTAGCCAGCATCTGATGGCTAGAACTCAGGTCTCTGATTGACTGAATTCATGATTGACTAGAACTCAGTACACATACCATTGGCTCTGCTCTTAGCAACTCCCCTTAGGGTCCTGAGGGCTTCAAGCCCACATTGGCTTAGCATCTACTAAGTAGGGGCTTTAGGCCTACTTAAAAACAAAGATATAATCATGCTTTCTTGCCTAGCCCCACCTGAGGCCTATTGAATGGGTGGGGAAGATCTTCTATCACATTAATATTAAATTTGGCCTCGAGATCTTTCATGCCCATTACATAGGCAACTTGCGTCTGAAGAGTTATTAACATTTTTTTTTCAAGTACAACAGAATCCCCTCAAAATGAACACATTACATTTGCAAAACACTTAACATAACATCTGGTCACCAGAGTCGCTACATGGATCGCTCATCAGCCCCTAGATCTTTGTATCCATTACATAGGTCCATGGGAAACTGGTATCAATACTACCTTAACAATATACCAGGGGGAGGGGAGGGGGGCAGAGCCAAGACGGTGGCATGAAAACAGGGACTCGCTTGAGGTCTCCCCCAAATCCCTCCAAAAACCTGTAAAAATGACTCTAAATAAATTTTAGAGCTACAGAACCCATGAAATGACAAGAGTGAAACAAGTCTCCAGCCCCAGATGGACTGGATAGTCGCTGAGAAGGGTCTATCACCATGCTGGGAGCAGAGCACAGACCAGCATAGGCCACACCAGAGGAGATGGATGGAGCAGGCCTCAGGGCCTGTGGCAGTTTCCAGACTTCTCAACCCACAAAAGCCAAAGACAACTGAGCAGGTCAGTGGGAAAACTGTTGGACCTGGATGAGAGAAGTACAAAATCTGGCCTCAGCCCTGGGCAGTGGGAGCTGCTTCCCCAGCTCCAGGCTCACAGATGGTGGGGGGAATCAAGCAGCTGATCAGAGCGGGAGTACAGGGATCTCTTTGCTGGTGATGGGGCAGGGTTCTCTTGCTTTACCCTATTTGGATTTAGGTCGCAGTCCTGGTTGGTAGTCCTTGGGGGAGGAGGAGCGCTGGTGTGGCAGAGCTTGTGGTAGATGTGGAGAGGGAGTCTTCCTGGTAGTTACATGGCAGAGAGGAGTGCTTGTACTCACAGACCAGAGCACAGGCCAGGAGAGGAGCATCATACCACCTCAGAATAGAAGTAGCTCTGAAAATAGCAGTGCACAACCCTTGAAGCTTGGGACATAGCACTCTCCACTCTGAAAGCAATCATACCTTGACAAATAACTCAAAAGTCAAGAAATTGGCTGGGAAAATGAGCAGGGAGTGTAAAAGGACTCAGACTATACAATCTTTCTTTCTTTTTAAAGAAGATCAATACATACAGCCAGAAGAAGTCAACAAAGTTAAAGATCCTACATCAAAAGCTTCCAACAATATAACAATACAACAAGGATAATACAAAGTAAGTACACAGAACAATATCATCATTCCCCCCTTGAATGAATGAGGCTTGAAATATTGGGGTAAAAGACAAAAGTCTCATCCTCCATAGCTTCTTCCTGCTGAAATTGGATGTAGAACTGTCTCTGCCCCAAGAGGTCAAGAGTCCTATTTGAGAAGTCAGTTTTTTAGCAAGCTGGCACCCAGGAACTCAATTGAGGCCAGATCCTTAGGCAATCAATCATCCCAAAGTGTAGGGTACTTAGAATAGTTAAGCCTAGAGGAGATAGAATAGAAAAAAGGTTAATAAAAACAAAGACCAAAAAGAGAAGGCAAATGTAGGCTATCATCCTTCAAATAAGTTCATCTTCATTTTGACTGAGACTCCAACTATGAAATGTCGATTCAACCTCATAGCCAAACTTAGGTAGGAAATGTTTCTTTCGAAAAGGAACACAATGAGGAAACTAAATCAGGAGGCTCCCATCCTAGATAGAGACTAAGATTGTCCTCTCAGCCTTTCCCCAGATGTACAGGGGAACACAATGGAAAAACTAAGCCAGGAGGATCCTTTTTTAGATAGAGACAAGGATTGTCCTCACAGCTTTTTCCCCCAGATACAAATTTCCACTTGTTAATCATATGAGATCACATTCCCGTTGAGTGGCTTGTTGCATTTATCAGCATTGGCCATGCTTCTGGAGTCCATGAGCCCACTATCATAGCCCTATTCACAGTAAAATATCTGAGTCAGGGGCACAATTTGGTAATTATCTTTTCCTGAATAAACAACTGTTACAGTATTATCCTTCCCATGGGCTATGATTTTTGCAGCCTTTGGAACATCATCTGGCTTCTGTTTTTACCCATCCCTTACCTTCCAATTTTATTCTACCAATAGAACCAAACCCTTCCATCCCTTTACTAGTCATTTTGGAAGGAGGGTCAGTTTTTACAATGGTTATTTTTTGACCAGGAATAATAATTACTTGAACTATTCTATCATTTCTACAAAACTGTACAGGTTCTTCACCCAAATTCTGGAGTGTCACAACAAATTCTCTTTGGTAATTAGTATCTATCACTCCAGCCAATACATGTATTCCTTGAACTGCTAATCCTGGTTTAGACAATATCAGTCCAAAGTGATTCTTAGAGATTCTCATACGTATCCCAGTACAAGTTTTTCTTATCTCTTTTCTATTCAACCTAAAGTTCTCTATACAATGTAAATTGTATCCTGCCGAATCAGGTGTTCCTGCACATGGTGGTGGGACATCTTCCCTCACAGTCCAAAATTCAATATTTTTGATCTCACATGTTTGCTGTTTTCTAATTTGCAGATTTGGGGGTCGTCATTCTGGCTAGAGGTATACTTCCTCCTAAGGGCCTATTATTCAAGTTACATAGGGCAATAAACAAATTATCCTTCCAATGTTGGTATGAATTCTTAGAGCTTAATTTTCTCAACTCTCTCTTCTTTTAACAATCCATTCATTCTTTAAATTAAACAAGATGCTTGTGGGTAATATGGAATATGATATGCCCATTCTATATTATTTAATACACAATATCTCTTCATTTCATTATCCCTGAAATGTGACCCATTGTCACTTTGAATCTGCATTGGGATTCTATAGTATAGACTTACAATTTCTAGGGTTTTACAGGTGTTTTTCTAAGTTGCTCATATATGGACAAGCCACTACTACACCTGAATGGGTATGCATATATATTTACATCCTTTATCTTGGGTTAGTGGTCTAATATAATCTATCAGCCAAATTTGGACTAGAAATTTTCCCTCTGGTATTTCTCCAGTTACTATCTTGGGAACAGTTCATTCTTTTTCCAATTGGCATATACAACATTCCTCTGTTATTTGTTTTAACAATGTATGAGAGATACTAATATCTCGATCCAGTGCTTGTCGATGTGTGGCTTGGACCTCTAAATGGCCAGCTGTCTGGTGGACCTATTTTGCTAATACTGGGTCATCAGTTGGGGTCAGAGTAGAGACAATGTGTTCAGTAGCAATCTTTGCTAGACAATCTGCATGTGCATTGTACTCATGTTCTGGTATGGTGACGGTCACATGACTATCAATGTGAAAAACTGACAAATTCACAACCAGAGACATGTCCTATATATTTTCACATAATTCTCTACCCCAAACTTGTTTGCCATGAATCTCACAATTCTGATTTTTCCACATAGGCATCCACATAGCTAACCAATTAGCTACTGCCCATAAGTTAGTAAATATATGACACTGTCCTCCTTTCTCTGTTTTGATGGCTTGATGTACTGCCATCAGGTCAGCATATTGGCTACTTCTACCTGTCCCAGAACTTTCCAAAGTTCACCTAGTATAGGGGTTATATAGTATAGGCTACTGCTTTCCAATATCTCTTGTGTCCCAAATATTTTGTTGTCCTGTCAGTAAACCAAGCATGTTTCTTCTGTTCCTCAGTTAGTCCATCATATCTGTCATTCCATTTCACCAAGGAATGTATCAACTGTTGCTTTGGTTTAGGGGGTTTTTCATTCCTCTCAGTGTCAATGTTTGCCACAGATTCATATAGAGCAGAAACTCCACTTTTGTCTGCTCTTGATCTATTATGAATATACCACTTCCATTTGATTATGCTTGCCTCTTGCACATGCCCAATTCTGTGGAAAGCTGGGGTACTCATCACCCAAGTTATAATTGGGATTCCAGGATTTAATACCACTTCATGGCCCAGAGTCAGTTGCTCAATTTCTACCAAAACCCAATACGCAGCTAACAACTGCTTCTCAAAAGGTGTATATTGCCTCCCAGATGAAGGTAGTTTCCTCGACCAAAATCCTAAAGTTACATTTCAGCTTTGTTATTTTTGCCATAAACTCCAATTCTCATAGTCATCTTGCAGAGTCACTTGTAATTCCACTGGTCCATTTTGCATGGGTCATAAATCTAAGACTAATTGTATAGCAGCCTTTGTTTCTTCAAAAGCTCTACTTTGTTCAAGTCCCCAATCAAATTTGTATTTCTTCCTGGTAACTTTATAGTAAGGTTTCAAAATCTGTCCCAGGTGTGGGATGTGGTATCTCCAATAACCAAATAGCCCTATGAACTTTTGGGCCTCTTTCTTATTCTTGGGAGTGGGAAAGTCCAGGATTTTTTGTTGAGCTTGTTAGAGAATTTCTTGCAGTCTGTTATTCCACTATATCCCCCAAAATTTTACAGTTTGAGCTGGCCCTTGAACCTTTCTTTACAGGGTTAATTTCCCATCCTTTGCTTTTCATATGGTCAATTAAGTGTCAAACTCTTCTCCATTAGTTTTACATTTTCTCCCTGTATCATGATGTCATCTATGTAGTGGGTAAGCTATGTACCAGGTAACTCTAATTCATCTAAAATTTAGCTACAATCCTGTGGCAAATAGTGGGGCCCTGAAGATATCCTTGTGGCAAGCATGTGAATGTATACTGTTGACTTTGCCAAATGAAAGCAAACTGGTCCCATTGCTTGGAGTCTATTGAGATTGTAAAGAAGGCATTGGCCAAATCAGTAACTGCATACCAAGTCCCCTCATATTTCTGGATCCTCTCTATTAAAGTAACAGTATCTGGAACAGCAGCATACAGGGGAAGAGTCACTTTGTTCAACAGTCTATAGTCCACCATCATCCTCCACATTCCATCTGACTTTCAAACTGGTCAGACAGGGTTGTTCCAATTAGTGATTGTGGGGACCAACACTCCTGCTTCAACACATTCTTTTATAGTACTAGCAATTTCTTCTTGCCCATCTGGCACATAATACTGCCTCAAAGTAACTACTTCAGAAGGTTTGGGCAAAGTGATTGGATCCATCTTTGTTTTCCCCACTAAAACTACATTAACTCCTATTTTTCTCACAGCAAATTGGTATTTCCCTTCAGGTAAGTTCAAAGTCATATCCTTCAATATGTCTCTTCCAATGATGTATTCAGAAATAGGCACAATAACCACAGGATATTCTTTCTTGGGCAATTGTACAATTTTCATCATCAGTTTAACTTGTCTGGCTAATATTTCAGCCTCTCCTAATCCTGTGATGGTAATAGGGGTTCCATGCCTGAACTTGTCAGGGTTTCAGGTGGCCTCTGCCCCAGTGTCTATTAATGCCCTAGTTATAGTACGTGACCTATTTTTCCTATATATGGTCAGATTAATGTGAGATCTGTAATCTACCCTTTGTATTTCTTTAATCTGAACTGGGGCTTGGCCAATTTCCTAGTCTTCCCAAAGATGTGGCTCACTTGGGTATGAGAGTTCAGGATCTGTAGTGTCTATAGGGGCAGTTCTCACTTGTCTGTTCTGCCTGTTGTCAAGCCCCTTATCTCAGTACATTCTGTACAGTTCATTGGTTGGAATGCCGTTTACCATTTCAAAGTCTACCTTTGCTCTCAATAAAGCAGTGAACCTTTATTTTCTTGCCACCTTATTCTGACACTGAATCTGCTGGCTATTTACTCTTCTCTCTTGAGGAGGTCTGTTTCTTCCCTATCACCTCCAAAAGAGGCTGCCCTACTTCCCCAAGTAGCAGAGTCAAAATCAGGTGTTTATAAACAGAAGGAGCTGTCTTAAACATTAAATTTCTGTGAGATACTCCCAAAGGAGTGTCATAGTATATATCCATGCTCCCTATCATATCAGTTTTCATTACCTCCTCCTTTTATTTGCTGATACAGTTTCTAAGTGAATACCAAGGTTTATCTCCAGCGGGCCACATAGAATCAATAGGATTTTTTTTTTAATGTCATCCTTCAGCTGCTAAAGCTAACAGACTAACCGTACTGTTGCCATCTCCTTGCAGATGATAATCCCTAAAAGCTTGCTGAATGAAGGGATTCTTGCTGACACCTATGAATCTCATTCAGTCCACATAATCAACAGACACTCCTGCAGCCCCTTGATCACTAATTCTCACTATTCAAAATATTAACAATTCTCCCATTCTTTGGGTGAACTTACCCAAGATACCTGTGATTTCTTGTTGTGAAAAATCTTCCAAAACTTCCCTCATAACTGAATTGTCATTTTGGGTTTCCCTCCTCCTTTGCAGTATGCGATACACTTCTGTCTGAGAATTTAACCATCTCTCATTCTCTGTGTGAGGAACATCATGCACCATAGTAGCATTTCGTGCTTCAGCTCCTGACATTGTTTCATTTTCTCCCGACTCCCTTTCCCTGCCACTATGGCAAGGAGGAGGCTAGCAGTCAGACTCAACCTGGGCTGAATTGAGGTGCACTTTTGACCTCTTTGGCTTCTTGTTTCTCCTAGCCACATTAATGGCAAAATTCTCATTTGAGTCAGTAGATTCTCGAACAATAACTTGTTCTCCTGCTGCCTGAGATTCCCCATCTTGCTGTGGCATAGAAGTATCCCCATTTCTTTCTCTTAGTTTCAATTTTTCACATATCAGCCAGTAGGCTGATAACAGTATCCAGCTGTGCCTAGATTGTGCTGTAGACAATCATTTCCCTGGCTCAGTTTCAGTCTCTTGTAAATATTTTTCCAAATCCCTAGGGTCTCCCCTCTGTAGCTTTGGTTCCCAGCTTTCACAGAGTCTAGTCTCTTTAGCCCATTCTTTTGCTAGGGAAGAGTAAGATAAATCTTCCCACCCTAGAATATTCATCTCTTCTTCTGAAGTCCTTCTGCTTCTAAATAGAGATTTTATACCCTGCGATCCCATCCTATTCATCACCAAATGTATAAGTAAGGCAAGATTCATGACCTCAAGGATGACCATGAACATGCCTGAATGGTTCAGAATTGCAAAGTATAAAAAACTCTCTATGTAGAAGCAGAGGAAGTATAACATTTATTTAGACTCCAGTGGAGAAAGGCAAGGAGAAAAAGGGAAAGGCAAGACTCATCAAAGGTACTTGATAACCTTGGTGCTGAGAAGCATTCCTAAACAAATGACTAAAGGGTCCCACTATATCTGCCCCATTCAAACAAAGGCAAGACTCATTAAAGGCACTTGATGGCCTTAGCATTCCAAAAAAGAACAGCAAAAAAATTCCACGTTAATTACCATAACATGCCACCCCTTTCAGGATCCTTGGCCTTACACAATCTAAATTGCCATGGATCCTGGAACAAATAGAAGCATTATACATTGCAATCCCATCAGGGAACTAAAGCTTAACATTCTCAACAACATAACAAAAGGTATCATTCAGAGTCATTCCCCAAAATACTTATTTACAATACAAACACCATCCACACCTAGGTTACAGCAAATTACAATCTCTTTAGTCAATATAGAGTGTCCAAGTAAAGTCCTTCTTGAGGATGCATGCTTCTCCCCACACTGCCATTGCAGGCTTCCTCCTGGCACTTTCAGGTGCAGGCATGCTTTAATGAGCTAAGTCCCAACTCAAACAGAAAAGTACAAATAACGTTCTGTTGGAGATCTATTCTCCCTACACTGCTCTAGCCTGCCACTTCCAAGTCCTGGGGGAAGCTGGACAACAAAGCCAACAGGGTGGGGTCCTTGGGGGGTCCATGGCACTTCCCCCCACCCACCATAGACAACTCCACCCTCCCCTTGGGTCCCAAACTGACCCAGTAGAAGGCAGCAAAAAAGAACACTCAGCACCTTGCTGCAAAGTTTCCATCCTGCCCCAGGGCTGAATTCCAAGCTCTGGGTTTCCTGTTGTCCAGCTCCTTCTGGCTGCTCCTGGCTTCTGCCTGAATCCTGATGTAGATGGCTCTCCACCTTTGCTCTCACCTCACCAAGATCATCTCACAGGCAGTTCTCCTCTTTTGCTGGGTGGGTATGTGGGCAGTTCACTGCTCTTTGTCTCACCTCACCAACTGCTCCTGCCAAGTATATAAGAAGACCATCCTCTACCTTTTCTCTTGCTTCACCAACCATTTCTGCTGAGTCTGTATGAAGGCTCCTGTTTCAAGGCTCCACATACAATACAATCTCAGGACATTCACCCCTCCAGCACAGTCCAGAGCCAGGCTAATCCACTCAAGCCCTGGCTCTGGCCTTCCCCACCTCCCCTGAGCCTCTGCTTGTTTTTCTCCCACAGTCTCTGCTCCAGTCTGTCTCCTCCAGAGTACTAATGGGGTAAGGAGGGGGAAGGAGAGGTTTTCTTGCAGGGGCCCTGCTCTGGGTACCCAGAGAACCACTCCCATCACTGCTATTTGCATGTTTTCCTTCAGGCTGCTGCTGCTCCTGGGGCTCCACAGAACCATAGCCACCACAAGTATAAAGAGCAACCCAATAACTGGGAAACATCCAACCACTATCCCAGTCCCTGCTTCCAAGGCTACCCAGACTCTCATCACCAACACTCTTTCAATGAGCATGTCCCCAAAGGCAAAAAACCAACCTCTGAGTTTATATACACTTCTTGAGGGACAAAGGGCATCACAACCACGTGACTCAAACCTACATGACTTAGGCCTTCTTGTGACTTAAATGCTTGCTCAGGGTCAGAGGGAGTCACAACCATGTGACTCAAACCCAAGTGAACTAGGCCTTCCCTTGATGTAAACAGGTCATCAAAGAATCCCCATTCAATCAAGATTCCTTAGTGCTAAGAAGCACTCCCAAACAAAGACAACAAAAAGTCCACTTTGCTTGCCATTACATTTGAAAGGCAAACCTCATCAAAGGTACTTGATTACTTCAGCATTCCAAAAGAGAAAACAGTAAAAAAGTCCCATCCTAATTACCATAACACTTCCTCATCTGTAAAATGAACTGGAGAAGGAAATGGAAAATCATTCCAGTATCTTTGCCAAGAAAATCCCAAGTGGATACACAAAGACTTGGACATGAATGAAAGGACTCAAAATAGCAAGATTCAACGTTAGGGGAGTAGAATGGGTTGCCTCTAATTATAGTGGGTTCCCTCTCATTCAAAGTCATGAAGCAAAGACTAGATGACACCTTATTAGGTATTTTTAAGCATACATTCCTGTTCAAGTAATCAGATAGACTAAATGGTTTTTGCAGAATCTTCCTCCTCTGGGATTCTGTGACTTCTATGTAGATTCATTGGAACTTATTTTGGAAAAAATAGTTTGAGGCCAGATTGCAAAGTGTCTTGAATGCTTGGTTAAGGAGTTTGGAGTTTATCCTCAAGGGAATTAAGAACAATTCTAGACTTTGATCAAAGGGATAAGAATAAGAATATTAATATAGTACTTTAAGGCATATGAAACACTTTACAGTTATTTTATCCTCACAACTCTGGCAGGTAGGTACTATCATTATTCCTATTTTACAGATGAGAACCTGATGTAAACAGAGGTTAAGTGATTTATCCAGGTTCATACTTCTAGTTAGTGTATCTGAGGTTGGATTTGAACTGAAGTCTTTCTCATTCTAGGTTTAATATCCTATTCATTGCCCCACCTAGCTGTTTTACAGGATAACAAGTTAAAAGCATTATTTCAGGGAAAATCATCAGGTGTCTATGAACATTATGAATTGGAGACAGGAGAGATTAGAGGAAGAGAGATCAATGAGAAACTACCATATTAATCCAGTTGGGAGGAGGCAAAGGCATTCAATCAACTGATTTTTTTTCTGTGAACTCAAGCTGTGTTACTGTGAGGTTAAGGACTGCTCTTCTGGGCACTGAAATATCGCATTTCAGGTAAAAGAAAGATTAGGAAGCCTCTGATGCAGACAGAGAAAGGGGCACAAGGCTTGCTGGCTTCCAGCTCCCACTGAGAGCTTGCTCTTCCAGCCACAGTGACTCTCCTTACCAACAATTGCTAATTAGACAGAAACTTTATTACCAAGTGTGAAATAGGCAAAATGGAAGCAACTCAGCTAGATATCATTTTTGCAGATTCTAGATTTGCTTGTCATCTCTTTTGCCATTAGGACTCCCAACTGTTGTTTTTCCAGCGGCTTTGGAGGTAATCTGCTTAGCTGAGCTGGGAAATTTGCCTCCAGAATCACCACCTCTATCCTTGACGTGGTGTAGTCAAAACCTGTCTGAAAATCAATGAGGTCTCATGTAGGGGGGCTCACCTTGTTCCTTGGCTTACTTGTTAAAATTCTTGAGCTAGAAAAGTAATCTTAATTTTCTTTACCTTCCCTAAAGCCTATTTCTCTGCAGCTGCTTCCAATTACTTCCTGCTCTTACAGTGGCATAATATAGCAAGACAACATTGTCCCCTAGGCTTATTGAAGTCATCTGGCAAAATCTTCTCCCCACATGGAAATAGCAGGTCACAAAAAAAAACTTGTTTTTGTTTTTCATTGTTTTTGTTGTTTTTTACAAGGGGCATTAATCTTCAAAGACTCTAGTATTAACTATTCTTAATAGTTATTCTTTTTTAAAGAAAGAGAAAAATAATTTTCTTCAAACTTGGATGATAAAGTTATAGCATGAAAATTGTGTATGAAGGTTTAACTCTGTTGCATTTACTCTCTATATATGGAAAATTGAAAGGTACAACTGAATTATTTCTGAAGTCCCTTATGGCTGTAAGACTCTATGAATCATTTGCACTATGTTGTCTCAATTATACCAGGAGATTGTCATTCTGTTCTGCACTATAGGAGTCTTAGTTGGGTCCAGAGTCAAAAGAACTCTTAGAACCTAAGTTCTAGAGATGGGAGGAATAATCGGACAGATCCATCATGAGATTTCCAGGAATTTACTAGGTTCCCAAGTCCATCTATGTCCTGAGTGAACTGTTACTGAAGAGGCAAAGTTTATAGAAGAAATTGTAGTCTAATTGAATTTTTTATAAGAGAATTGTGGAAGCCTCAGCCATTAGTGAAGTCCATTTGCAGTTCTACTAGACTTAAAGAGACTTACTTGCCCTTTCCTAATGTTTAGTGACATCTTTGGTGTGTTCTATGGCCTCGTTTTGAAATGGATTTCTCAAGTAGAATTGGTAGTCACATGGTAGTACTACTGAGGTTCACAGGACATTCCTTGGATGCAGAAACATTGCTAGGACAGGATAATCAGGGTTTTGAAACAAAATTTAGAAGATAGTTGATATAATTTATATTTCTTTGGCATTGTTGAAATACACAGATTCATCACCTACTGTTTCAACAATCCAGCTAGCAGCTTCTGTGGTGGTGTAAGATCCACCAACAGCCAGCACCCAGAAAGCTGCCAACACACTGCAAAAGCACAAGTTCTTTTGATCTGCTTAACTAAGGAAAGCTACGTGAAGGGGTTGACAAGCTTACTTTAATTCAGCATACAAATATCATTCACTTAGTTCAGGGGAAAAATCCAGCACCCTGAACTTCAGAGCAAAATACAAACAAAGTACAAACATCAACAGACAGACCTTGTCTGATTCAAATCCCAATACATAGTTACCAGAGTTTAACAAAGTCCCAACATCCAGGTTTACGAGCTGGAGGGCTTCTTAGCTACAGCTGCCTGGGAATCTCCAAATGCCACCAAGAGTGAGAGCCCTGTGCAAATGGCTCTGTCTTCTCTTCTTATAGGGTTTCAGATGTCATCAAATGTCATCTGAATGACGAGAACTTAGGCTGCTATGATTCGCTCTTGAGTTAGCCCCTCCCCTTAGGAACCTGGGAGGTTCACATCCACATAGGTTAGGTTAACACCTAATAGGGGTTAGAGCCTGGGGCTTAGCACTTAGTAAGACTCAATGAAATACACTGAATTACTCAAAGGAAGCAAAAGCCAAATTCTTCAAGGGTACTTGGTTGAACTAAGTGCTAAGGGCCCATTTTGCTTACCAACACACCTACTTAGCAAGAATAATTTTAGTTAAAAGAGACAGCGATCAGGTAGTTGGCTGCCTTAACTCAATCTCCTCCCCAACAGTGGTTTCAGGTATCCAGTGGTCTCTGAATGTAGAGCTATTTGTTCCAGAGCCTTTCTAATTCTTCTCCCATCATATTTTTTTAAAGTTGACTTGAAGATATATTTTCTGTTGCTTGCCCGGGCTGTGTTTTGTGAAAGATGCCCAATTTCCTAGTTATGGTTCTGAGATAAATGTTTCATCTAAGAATACCAAAATCATATATGAGATAATCCATAGGAAGGCATTATAAAGAAATAACATGCTGTGTAAATGTAAAAGTATAATTATATATACATTATTGTACAAAAAATACTCTGTTAGATACCATATTTATTTGATAGTTATTTCAAGAAAATCAGGCAACAATGAAAATTAACGTCACATCTTCTAACCCACATTTTCAAGTGTTCTATTCATATTTACTATATGAATCCAAATTTATTTTAAACTATTTTAAGACAAAAAATTATTGCTTAAAATCCAGAGTAGCATGCACATATTTCTTGTGACAAAATATATAGATTAGAAAAATCTGTCTTGAATTAACTAGAAAAATAATAAAACTTCTAAGGAAAAGTCATTTTAACCAAGTAACTTAACTATGCCATGATTAGATATAACTCCAGTAATCTTGTTATATTGAGTATTTATTTATATTGGTGATCTTCAGTGACATCTTTAACCTCATACACACTGAAGTATAGTATTGTTAGTTAAAACTGTGAGCATAAAAGTGAACAATATAATTCTTACACTTTAAAATTTTGTAACCCTCTAAAATAAGACAGTGACACCAGAGATTTAATGGAAATTTGATAGTTTTAGATTTGGAAGAAACATTAAACATCACATAGTCCAGCTCCCTCACTCTATAGTTGAGAAAAATGAGTCTTGAGATATGGCATAACCAATAACATACAAGGTGTAAGGAGAGCCAGGATTTGAATCCAAGTGACATTTCCATTATATATTGCTGTGTGTCAAAGATAAACATACAAACAAAAAAGGCCCTTAAGAGAACATGTTAAATACTAGTAAATTCATTGAAAGACAGAAGCTAGCACCAAAAGGAAGACAGGTATTGATGGATGAGATCTATCTAACCATCCATGTATTTACTTATGTTTAACAGGGAGTAGAAAACTAGCTATTAAATGATATGTCAATCTAGAAGCCAGATAGGATTACATTGCAAGTATATGTTTTGTGCAATGAGTTAAGCTTCTCTTCATTCCATTGTTTGTAAATGATAAAAGATATAAGTAGCTCAACCTAAAATGAGCTTAAAGCATGTGAGTTTGTGTTTCTTGACATCAACAAGACAAGTTAACAAGCAAATTTGTCTTGTAGAACCTTATACAAACTTATACAACCCTAACTAGGCCATTACTACAGCTAGACAATCTTACTATATCTCCCTTATCAACTCACTGTTCCACTCTCAAAACCTTTTCATCCCTCCTTACACCTTCTGTGGCCCCCTAAAATTTTATTCATATTTTATAGGGGCAAAAAATAGTTGAGGCCATTTGCTGAGGGCTCCCTATTCTCTCTTCTTCCTCATCTCATCAACAAACAATCAACATTATTAAGCACCTACTGTACTAAGCTCTGGGAATACTAAAATAGTCAAAAGATAGTGTCTGCCCTCAAGTAGTTTGCAATTAAATGGGGGAGACAACATGCAAACAAATATCTACAGAGTAAGCTATATAAACTATAAAGCTATATAAACAGGAAATGATTAACAGAGGGAGGACACTATAATCAAGAGGGACTGGAGAAGTAAAAGAAGGCATTTCAGTTGGGATTTAAAGAAGGCCAGGGAGGTCAGTAGATGGAGTGGAGGGAGGAGAGCATTGTAAGCATCTGGGATAGCCAGAGAAAATATCAGAGCTGAGAGATTGATTATCTTATTTGTGGAACAGCCAGGAGGCCAATGTCACTGGATTGAAACTTGTATGGCAGGGAGAAAGGTGTAAGAAGACTGGAAAGGTAGGAGGGGGCTAGATTGTGAAAGGCTTTGAATGCCAAACAGAGGATTTTGTATTTGATCATTAAGGAGATAGGGTGTCATTTGTTATGATAATTAGGGTGGGGCTTTTGGGGTTTCTCTTTTAGAGTGCTAAGGTAATCAAGTACCTTTGATGAATCTTGCCTTTCAAATGTAATGGCAAGCAAAGTGGACTTTTTGTTGTCTTTTGTTTCTTTGATTGAATCAAGAGTCTTTGACCTGCTTAAGAAACAAGAAAGCCTAGTTCACAAAGGTTTGAGTCACATGTTTGTGATGCTGCCTGATCCTGGAGAAGTGTCACATGGTTGTGATGCCCTCTGACCCTAAGTACAGTATATAAGATCTGAGGTTGGTGTTTTGTTTTGGGGGCTTTCACTCACTGGAAGAGTGTTGATGTGATTTGACCAGATGAGACTCTGAGTAGCCGTTGTTAAGAGCCCCCCAGCTTTGAAAACCCAGATGTTGGCGATTCTCTTTTTGGTAACTATGTATGTGATATCTTGACCAGACAAAGCCTGTCTGTTTGATCTGTTTGTAGTTTCTGTTTGTATTTGCTCTGAAGTTCAAGGTGCTGACTTTTTCCCCTGAACTAAGTGAATGATATATGTGTGTTTAATTAAACTGAGATTGTTAACCCCTTAGAGTTGCTTTCCTTAGAAAATGAGATCAAAGAATCTGTGCTAGCAGCCCTCCTATCTGCTGGTGTTATTGGCCTTACACAGCCACAGTAGTGGCAAGTAGCATTGTTGTCACACCATTGGAGTTTATTGAGGAGGGTAATGACATGGTCAAACCTGTGCTTTAGGAAAATCACATTGGTGACTGAATGGAGGATAGATTGGAGTGAAGAGACTTGAGAAAGGAATACTCATCAGTAAGCTATTACAGTAATTCAGGCAGGAGGTGATGAGGCCCTATACTGGAATGGTGGCATTCTGAAGGTAATGGAGTCACTGGAGCTTGTTGAATAAGGAGGTAATATGTGTACCCTATACTTTAGGAAAATCACTTTGGCAGCTACATGAAGGATGGAGTGTAATGGAGAAAGACATGTGGGAGACAGACTAATGAACAAGTTATTATTACAATAGTACAGGCATGAGGTGATGAAGACCTGCACCAGAGTAATGGCAGTATCAGAAGAGAGAGTGGAGAAAAGGAGAGACACCGACATATTTGGGAAGTGTTGCAAAGGTGAAACCAACAGGCCTTAGTGACTGTTTGGATATGGGAGGTAAGAGATAGTGAGGAGTCCAGGGTGACTTCTGGGTTGCAAGGCTGTGGGAATAGAAAGATGCTATTGCCTTCTACAGTAATAGGGAAGGAGGTAAGAGGGAGAGTTGGGGAAAAGATAATGATTTATGTTTTGGACATTTTTAGCTTAAAATGTCTACTGGACATCCAGTTTGAGATGTCTTAAGGGCAACTGAAGATACAAGATTGGAGGTTAGCGCGGGAAGATTCAGGCAGGATAGGCAAATTTGAGAGTCATCAGCATAGAGCTGGCAATCCATGGGACCTAATGAGATCACTAAGTAAATTAGGATAGAGAGAAAAGAAAAGAGGGCTCAGGAAAGAACGCTGAGGAATACTTACAGTTAGAGAATGTGATCTGGAAGAGGATCTATTAAAGGAGATGAGGTTAAAGTAGTTAAATAGGCAGAAAGAGAACCAAGAGAGACCAGGGTTCCAAAAACATAGAGTGAATATTGACGAATAGAGTGAGAAAGATCAACTGTGTCAGAGTCTGCAGAGAGGTCAAGGAGAATGGGGATAGAGAAAAGGGCGTTGGATTTGGCAACTAGGAGATCTCATATCACTCATGCATTTTGACACTATCTCTTCCTTCTCCTCTGTCTCACACAAAGAGATGGTCATGGTCCCTGCCAAAGCAAAACCCTCTAATTGCATAAGCCACTGTCAAAACCATACCCCTTTGCAAACTCTCATGTTATTAAGGGTACCACCATCATCCCAGTTTTCCAGGCTCGCAACCTAGGTGTCATCCTTGACTCCTTACTCTCTTTCACTCTACTCTACCCAGTCTGTTCTCAAGGACTGTTGATTTAATCTTTGCAACAGCTCTGAAATGTATTCCCTTTTCTTTTACTGCCATCACCCTGGTGCATGTCTTATTCACTTCGTGCCTGGACAATTGAAATACCTTGCTGGTTGGTCTGCCACTTGCCCATCTCTCCTCATTCTAGTGCATCCTTCATGTAGCTAAAAAAATGATTTTCCTAAAACACAGGTTTGCCCCTGTCACCCTCGTACTAAATACATTCCAGTGGTTCTTTATCACATTAATTGCCAAATACAAAATCCTCTTTTAGGCATTCAAAACTCTTCCTAACTTGCTCCTTCTGACCTTCATAGTCTTCTTACACCTTCCATCCACATATTGGATTGAACTAGTGACACTGGCCTGCTGGCTATTCCACCAACAAGACCTTCCATCACTTAGCTTTGAGCATTTTCTCTGACTGTCCCTTATCCTTAAAATGTTCTCCTTCTTCTTCTCTGTCTCCTGGTTTCCCTAGCTTCACTTAAGTCTCAAAATCCCACCTTCTACAGGAAGCCTTTTCTAATCCCCCTTAATTCTAATTCCTTCCCTTGGTTAATTATCTCCTATGTACCTTGTACATAGTTTGTTTGCATTCTCAAAGGCGGTAACGGTTTTTTGCCTCTCTTAGTATTTCCAGCTCTTAACACAGTGCCTAGCACATAGTGTCTATGCTCAATAAATACTGACAGCTGCCTACAATGATATAAGTAGTAATCAATATTGATTGTCCACCATATTTTTTTTTTGCTTCTTCTCTGAAGGGAGAGGTCACGTACTTGGTATTTCCAGAAAAAAATAGCCTTGTCCAGAACTATAAACTGGGTCCAAGGGATTGCAGTATTTTTTTATTGCCATTGTTTTAAACCCAGTAGAGAAAAAGGGGGACAGAATCTTTTCACTTTATGAATACTTCAATCTAGAGCAAACAGAAACCACATACTTTTAAAGTAAGCTAAGGAATTATGAACACAGGGGTTGCTATAGCTTCTTTTCAGGGGCTGCACCTATAGACATGGGTGTTTATTTGATGATTTCCACCTACCTGTCTGCTTTCTGACCACTACAGAAAGGGTCCTAGTCTGACCAGATGGCACCAGAACATGCTTAAAGTATTAGGTTGATTGTAGTAGAAGGGACATTCCTTCCTTTGTTCTCATACCATTAACGATTTGAAGGACAAAAGAAATAATTTTGTTTAATAAACTTGTCAGGTCTTATATTATATTGTATGAGGCATAAAGTAAGAATCCCATCTTCCCACAGTTCCCATTGTTCTGAATCAGTTATGCGGTATTCAGACCTCCTTGGCTTGTCTTAGGCAGAGTGTTGCTTGAGTCCTGCCCCACTGGAGTACTGTGGACTCCTCTCACTCCACCCCCAAGTATTTCAGGTCAGGGATCTGGCAGGTTTTTGTCCAATTAACTTGTACTCATGCTGCCTTCCCTTGAGGGATCTCTTTCTGAATATCTAAGACTTTTGTCTGCCTTTTTGTACAGTCCTGGGATAGATGAAAGTGCTTACTAGCTTGTGTTTTTCCTTTTGGTTCTTGGTCATTATTCAACCTTTTTATAACTTAGCCTTAGGATATATGTGAGAGTGCAACTTATATCCTTTTATGTTATCCTGACAATGGCTATTATTCGTCCAATTGTGTTTTCATATATGGACATAGACCAAGCCTATTTGGATAATTATGGATCTAACTGAGGAGGTTCTACAATGTTTCAGGATTCTTGGTGCAGTCAGCATAATGTCACCTAGTGATTACGTGGATAAATGTCATCCAAGAATGTACAAATTCCTTGAGGGCAAGGACCGCTTGTGTTTTGTTTCATTGTGTTTTTGGATTTCCATCACATAACATAGTATTTTGCATATGCCCACTTAATAGCAATGAATAAATGCTCAACAAGTAAAATGAAAGACAGCTTGGTGGTGCAATGGATAGAGCACTAGGCCTGGAGTCAGGAAGATCTGAGTTCAAATCCAGTTTCAGACACTTGCTAGCTATGTGAACCTGGGCAAGTCACTTAACCCCTATTTGCCTCAGTTCTTCATCTGCAAAATGGTGATACACTAGAGGAGAAAATGGTAAACCATTCCAGCATCTTTGCCAAGAAAACCTCATGGACCAAGTCCATAGGATTATGTAGAGTTGGACATGATTGAATGACTGAACAACAGCAATTGAAATGAGTCATAACAAATCCTGAGGGAGATCTCTAGTGGAGTGCTACAGGTTTTTTAGCTCAACAATTTTATCACTGAGTTGCATGAATACTGAGATGACATATTTATCAGTCTTTTAGATAACATAAACCTAGAAAACACAGTTAACATAATAGAGGAGAAACAAGAAATCCGAAAGAGCTGATCAGGCTGAAAATAAAGGTAACAAGATGAAATTTGACAGAGATATGTGTAAAGTCATAGAAGCATAGATTTAGAGCTGGGAAAAAATCTTTGAAGCCATGTAATCTGATTTGCTCACTTTATACATGATGGAACTTTAGGCCCAGAGGCCATACAAGGTCACAAAAGTAGTAAATGGCAGAGGGGGAATTTGAACATAAGTCTTCTAACTACAAATCAATTATACTTCATAGTGTATAGCATCGCTTCTCAATTCTTAGTAATGCTATACTCACTGGGTAAAAAAAAAATGATTCATATGTACAGGAACAAAGACACATGGCTAAAAAATGATGTATGTGTGAGGCAAATCTGTGAGTTTTAATCAATTAGAAATTTAATATGAATTACCACCATTTTGGTATTGGTTTTAAAAAAAGGGGGGGTGTAACGGAACAGGCTAGACAAAGGAGAATGAAGAATAATAGAACATAATAATGAGCTAAATAATAATTCAATAAATTGAAAAACAAATTGCTTAGTAAGGAATTTCTTATTTAATTAAAATTGCTAGGAAAACATAGACAGCAGACTGTCAGAAATTAGGCTTAGGCCAATATCTTACATCATATTCCACAATATATTCTAAATGAAATTTGATCTAAATGTTCACCATAATGTATACGACAAAAAAAAAATTAGAAGAGAAGCAGATCATATCTCTCATAGCTATGTGTAGATGTACTCTTAGCCACACAAAAGGTAGAGACAATTAAAAAAGATAAAATTGATAACTATATGGCATATCAATTGCTTATTTATATATTGTAGATAAAATCTTTATTAAAGCAATTTGATTAAATTTTTGCTACAATTCCCCTCCCCCCCAATTTGGATGCTTCCCTTCCTATTCTAGGTGCATTGATTTTGATTTTGCAGAAGTTTTTCAATTTCATGTAATCTAAGTTTTAATAGAATGAAATACATTATAATGTGACATGATATGACACAGCATGACATAATTATCATATCTAGATCTCTTAGATCTGGGGACTACACTGCCTGTGCCTAGAACCACAAAGGACAAATAAAATAAACCAGAATGTCAAGCATATTTCTTAGGGCTACATATTTCTAATAGGGAGAAGAGGAAGTTTGACATCCCTATCACTCAGCTTAATTTAAATGAACAAACTTTCACTCTCTGGGGGAGAGAGAGAGAGAGAGAGAGAGAGAGAGAGAGAGAGAGACAGAGACAGAGATAGAGACAGACAGACAGACAGACTGAGACTGCCCGAGTCCAATATAAAATTGTGGTCTGTGTCAATTATATAGGCAATGCGGAAAGGCTGTTCCCACCCACATGGTGGGGGAATGTAGGTTGTCTTCTAAACGCAGATAACTGCAATCTCCCATATTAGGTGAGTTGGAGAAATTTGAAAAGATGACAAAAGATGGCAGAGATTGGAGTATTCAATGTTGGAGAAGTTGTTAGAAGATAGGCACACTAATGCATCACTTCTAGAGTTGTAAATCAGTATAAAACATTTTGGAAAGCAGTTTGGAATTATTCAAATAAAATGACTAAAATGTCCATACCTGGATATTCCATTATAAGGCTTAGTATGCCTCAAGGTGTCCACTGATAAAATGAAAGTTCCCATTTAAACTAAAATGTAAATGACCATCAACTGAGGGATGGATAAACAAATTGTGGTATATTAATGTAATGGAATATTACTGTTCTATAAGCAGTAATGACTGTGATAGATACAGACAAAAACGGAAGTATATACTTGATCTAATGCAAAGTGAAATAAATAGAACCCTTCCCCCACCTATACATATACATACATGCATATATATGTATATGTGTGTGTATATACACACACACACATATATATATATATGCAATGACAATGTAAATGAAAAGAATGACAACACAAAACAAAAGTAAATGTTGCAAAATTATGAAGAATAAGAATGACTGGAAAGAAAGGATATGAGAATACATTCCCATTCCACTTCTTTGCAGTGGTTGCGAGTTGCACAAGTGTTGTAGATTGTACTTATTTTCAGACTTACCTAATGCATTGATCAATTATGTGATTTTCCCCCTTTTCCTTCTTTTTTACCTTTAAAATAATACTTGTAATGTAAAATCAATCTCTAAGAAGGGAGAGGGATTACAGGTATATTGTGATGAAAAGAAAGAAAAGGTATCAGTAGAAACTTATTTTAAAAATATGAATGACCAATTTTAGCCTGTTTTATTAGAAGCATAATTTCTTTTTTTTTTATTATTTTTTTTAAATGAAATTTATTTATTTAACATATTTGGTTTTCAGCATTGATTTTCACAACAGTTTGAATTACAAATTTTCTCCCCATTTCTACCCTCCCCCCCACTCCAAGATGGCTTATATTCTGGTTGCCCTGTTCCCCAGTCAGCCCTCCCCTCTATCACCCCCCTCCCCTCTCATCCCCTTTTCCCTTCCTTTCTTGTAGGGCAAGATAAATTTCTACGCCCCATTGCCTGTGTATCTTATTTTTTAGTTGCATACAAAAACTTTTTTTGTTTTTGAACATCTGATTTTAAAACTTTGAGTTTCAAATTCTCTTCCCTCTTCCCTTCCCACCCACCCTCCCTAAGAAGTTGAGCAATTCAACCTAGGCCACACATGTATTATTATGTATAACCTTTCCACAATACTCATGTTGTGAAAGGCTAACTACATTTTGCTCCTTCCCAACCCATCCTGCTTTATTGAATTTTCTCCCTTGACCCTGTCCCCTTTCCAAAGTGTTTGTTTTGATTGCCTCCACCCCCATCTGCCCTCCCCTCCATCATCCCCCCGCCTTTTATTTTTTTTTTTTTATCTTCCTCCCTCTTCTTTCCTGTGGGGTAAGATACCCAACTGAGTATGTATGGTATTCCCCCTCAGGCCAAATCTGAGGAGAGCAAGGTTCACTCATTCCCCCCTCACCTGCCCTCTCCCCTCCTCCCATAGAACTACTTCCTCTTGCCACCTTTATGAGAGATAATCCACCCCATTCTATCTCTCCCTATCTCCCTCTCTCAGTATGTTACTCTCTCATCCCTTAATTTCATTTTATTTCTTTTAGACATCTTCCCTTCATCTTCAACTCACCCTGTGTCTGCTCTCTCTCTTTTACATATATATATATATATATATATATATATATATATATATATATATATAAACACACATATATATATACACATACATACACATACATACATATACACATAGATATATACATACACATTCACTTATATATATACATAAACATATATATATACATATATATATGCATATTCCCTTCAACTACCCTAATACTGAGGTCTCATGAATCATATTCATCATCTTTCCATGTAGGAATGTAAACAAAACAGTTCAACTTTAGTAAGTCCCTTGCAATTTGCGTTTCTTGATTACCTTTTCATGCTTCTCTTGATTCTTGTGTTTGAAAGTCAAATTTTCTATTCAGTTCTGGTCTTTTCACTGAGAAAGCTTGAAAGTCCTCTATTTTATTGAAACTCCATATTTTGCCTTGGAACATGATACTCAGTTTTGCTGGGTAGGTGATTCTAGGTTTTAATCCTAGCTCCATTGACCTCCGGAATATTGCATTCCAAGCCCTTCGATCTCTTAATGTAGAAGCTGCCAGATCTTGGGTAATTCTGATTGGGTTTCCACAATACTCAAATTGTTTCTTTCTGGCTGCTTGCAGTATTTTCTCCTTGATCTGGGAGCTCTGGAATTTGGCAACAATATTCCTAGGAGATTTCTTTTTGGGATCTATTTGAGGAGGCGATCGATGGATTCTTTCAATTTCTATTTTGCCCTGTGGCTCTAGAATATCAGGGCAGTTCTCCTTGATAATTTCCTGAAAGATGGCATCTAGGCTCTTTTTTGATCATGGCTTTCAGGTAGTCCAATAATTTTTAAATTATCTTTCCTGGATCTATTTTCCAGGTCAGTGGTTTTTCCAAGGAGATATTTCACATCGTCTTCCATTTTTTCATTCCTCTGGTTCTGTTTTATAATATGCTGATTTCTCATAAAGTCACTAGCTTTCACTTGCTCCAATCTAATTTTTAAAGTAGTATTTTCTTCAGTGGTCTTTTGGACCTCCTTTTCCATTTGGCTAATTCTGCCTTTCAAGGCATTCTTCTCCTCATTGGCTTTTTGGAGCTCTTTTGCCATTTGAGTTAGTCTGTTTTTTAAGGTGTTGTTTTCTTCAGTGTATTTTTCAGTATTTTTTTGGGTCTCCTTTAGCAAGTCATTGACTTGTTTTTCATGGTTTTCTCTCATCCTTCTCATTTCTCTTCCCAATTTTTCCTCTACTTCTCTAACTTGCTTTTCCAAATCCTTTTTGAGTTCTTCTATGGCCTGGGGCCAGTTCATGTTTTTCTTGGAGGCTTTGGTTGTAGGCTCTATGACTTTGTTGTCTTCTTTAGGCTGTATGTTTTGGTCTTCTTTGTCACCAAAGAAAGAATCCAAAGTCTGAGACTGAATCTGGGCGCGTTTTCGCTGCCTGGCCATATTCCCAACCAACTAACTTGACCCTTGAGTTTTTCAGTGGGGTATGACTGCTTGTAGACTAACGAGTTCTATGTTCTACGTTTGGGGGGGAGGTGCCAGCTCTGTCAGAGCCGCACTCCTTCTTCCCCAAGGACCCCCAGTCCAGACTGGACTTAGATCTTCAGCAGGCTGTTGCACTCCTGCTCTGATCTGCCACTTAATTCCTCCCACCAGGTGGGCCTGGAGCCGGAAGTAACAACAGCTGTAGCTGCCCCACCTCCGCTGCCCCCGGGGCTGGAAGCCGAACTGGGAACTCCTTCCCCTCCCACAGCTTTTCCCACTAACCTTCTCTGCAGTCTTTGGTGTTTGTGGGTCGAGGGGTCTAGTAACTGCCGCAGCTCACATATTCAGGGCGCTAGGGCCCCCTCCGCCCGGCTTCTGGTCTGGATCGTCCACGCCGCTCAGGCTGGGCTCTGCTCCACTCCGTTCCCAGCTCCCAGCTCCCAGCTCCCAGCTCCGTGTGGAATAGACCCCACCCAGAGACCATCCAGGCTGTCCTGGGCTGGAGCCCTGCTTCCCTCTGCTGTTCTGTGGGTTCTGCCGTTCTAGAATTGGTTCAGAGCCAATTTTATAGGTTTTTGGAGGGACTCCGGTACCGAACTCACTCTAGTCCGTGCTTACCAGCCACCATCTTGGCTCCGCCCCCAGAAGCATAATTTCTAAGTTGAGGGAGGTACTTTGCCACTATCAGACTATATGTGAAATATATTGTCCATTCTGTACACAATATTTTAAAAGAGATACTGGAATATTAGAGAATTACTAGAGCAAGGCGATCAAAACAATGAAAGGTTTTAAACAAACACATTATGTGAAATGAGTGAAGGAACTGAGAATATGACATCAATATGGTAAAAAAAAATGCTGATGAACTCCAATCAATCTAGTGATCAGGCAAAGTTCCAGAGGACTCATTATGATGAATGTTACCCATCTTATGACAGAGGGATGATGGACAAATATGCAGAATGAGAAACACATTTTTGGACATGGCCAATGTAGGAATTCGTTTTGTTTGAATGTGTTCCTATGGTACAATGGTTCTGTATTTCTTTATCTTTTTTCTTTCTTAGTCAATGAGAGGAGCTGGGAGAAGGAAAAATAAATACTTGAAAATTGAAAAAGAAGTTAAAGTTTTCAAAAAATAACAGGAATATAATCACTGTCTTAAAATACTTAAAATTTTGTCATGTGATAGATTAAATGTGTTTGGCTTGAGCCCAGAAGGCGCTACTAAGACCAGTAGGAGAAGTAGCAGAGGGATAGATTGACTCAACATTGAAGAGTCTGGTATAGTGGAAAAGAGCCCTGACTCTAGACCCAGAGGACCTGGGTTTTAACTTCCTTATTGCTATTTACCATTTGTTTCCCCTTCTGATCCTCATTTCCTCATCTGTAAAATGAAAGCCTTGGATAAGATGACCTTTAAGGTCCCTCCAGTTCAAATTCTCTAATTCCTAATAAATATAAGTAACAACAACAATTTCCTATGCAGTAGAGCTATCCAAAAAATGAGATGGGCTACTTTGAGGGGTTGTGATTTTCCTACCATTGGAAGTCTTCAAGAGGCTTTTAGATGAAATCCTGGGAATGTTGTAAATAAAATTCATGATTTAGATAGAACATAAATTAGATCATCTTTGAAGCTTCTTACAAATCTGATCTTGAAGTTCAGTTGCAAAAACAAAACATAACAAAACATCCCAAATCTTGTATTTGTCACACCAGTTAAACTGACAAAATAAAATGAAAATGCTGAAAATTCACTGATAGCATGAAGCAGAGAGACAAGTCACTCATCTGCTGCTGGTGGCAGGGTAAATTGGTTTAATTTTTCTGAAAATCAATATGAATTAACAAGAACTTAAAAGGGAGGGGACCAGAACCAAGATGGCAGAGAGAAGCCAGGAAGTTGCTTGAGCTCTCCCCAGTTTCCCTCAAAAACAACATCAAATCAAGCCTCTAAAAGGATTCTGGAGCAACAGAATCCACACAAAAAAATATAGAGTGAAACAATTTTCAAGCCCAAAACACCTTAAAAGGACTTTGGGAGAGGTCTGGCTCACTAGAGTAAAAGCAGAACTCAGGCCAGCACAGGCACTATCAGGGAAGGCTGGTGGGAGGCTCTTAGCCATGGTACAGATCAGAAACCAAGACCCTGATGTTCTGGCTTAGCAAGCCACTGGCAGAGCAGGCCAGGTGTGATGTCTTCAGCCCCAGTGCAGCAGGCAAACTCTGAGCCCTGGAAGCCAGAGCACAACAGGCATGACTAGGCAGAATCACCCTAGTCCAGTGGGCAAGCCACCAGCCTCAGAGGCCCTGGTGCAGAAAGCAGGTCCCTGGCCCCCAGTGCAAGAAGCTTGGGAAAATGCATGATATAACCCAGGAGCAGAGCTCAACTTCTAAAAATGAGCGAAAAACAAAAAAAGAGAACTGACCATAGAAAGCTACTATGGTGACAGGAAAGATCAAAACATATAATCAAGTAAATAAAAGAAAAATTGGGAAAAGAAATTAGTTATGCAAGAGAATTATGGAAAAAAAAGTATAAACAGCTTAGAAAAGGAAGCACAAAAATTGACTTAAGAAAACAACTCCATAAAAATAGAATTAGCCCAATGGCGGAAAAAATCCACTGAAGAAAACAACTACTTTAAAAGTAGAATTGGACAGATGGAAAAGGAGATATAAAAGCTAACTGAAAAAAAAATTCCTTAAAAATTAGAATTGGGAAAGTGGAAGATAATGACTCAATGAGACGTCAAGAATCAGTAAAAAAAAAATTCTAACGAAAAAATAGAAGAAAATATAAACTACCTCATTGGAAAAACAATTGGCATAAAGGATAGATCCAGGAGAGATTATTTAAGAATTTCTGGACTACCTGAAAGCCCCAGGAAAAAAAGAATAACTTAGACATCATGTTTCAAGAAAAAAAAAAAACAAGGAACACTGCCCTGAGATCCTAGAACCAGAGGGTAAAATATTCACTGAAAGAATCCACCAGTCACCTCCTGAAAGAGATCCCCAAATGAAAACTCCCAGAAATATTGTAGCCAAATTCCAAAATTGTCAGGTCAAAGAGAAAATACTGAAAGCACCCCAGAAAGAAACAATTCAAATACTAAGAAGCTGTAGTAAGGATTACACAGGACTTAGCAGCATCTACATTAAAGGATTAGAGGGTTTGGAATATGATATTCAAGAAGGCAAAGGAGTTTGGATTACAACAAAAAATCAAGTACCTAGCAAAACTGAGAATAATCTTTCAGGGGAAAGGACAGACATTTATTGAAATAGGGGACTTTCAAACTTTCCTGATGAAAAGATCAGAACTGAACAGAAAATTGGATCTTCAAACACGGGAATCAACAGAAGCATAAAAAGATAAAAAGAAAAGAAGAAAAAATCGAACATGGTATTCAATTAGGGTAAACTGTTTACATCCCTACATGGGAAGATGATACCTGTAACTCTTAAGAACTGTATCTCTATTAGGGAAGTTAGAAGTATACTTAGAGGATGCAGGGATGAGTTAACTTTGATGAGATGATAAAAAATAATTAAGGGGTAAAAAAAGGATTGATCTGAGGGAAGAGGAAAAGGGGAGACAGAATGGAGGTAAATTAAATCAAATGAAGAGGAATGAAAGATCTATTACAGTTGGGAGGGGGTGAGTATTTTCAAAACTTACTCTCATGAGATTTACTCAAAGAAGGAATAACATACAAAGTTGGGTAGAGAAATCTATTTTACCCAATAAGAAATTAGATGGGAAATGGGAAAATGGAAAGTGGGGTAGTGATAGAAGGGAGGGCAGAAGTAAAATAAAGGTGAAATAAAAGTGAAGTGGGGCTGATGGAAAGGAGAGCAGATTGGGGGAGGTGGTGGTCAGAAGCAAACCTCTGGTGAAGAAGGACAGGGTGAAAGGAAAGAGAAAAGTATATAAACAGGGAAAAACATGATGGGAAGAAACATGGTAATCACAACTGTGAATGTGAATAGGATACCCTTCCCCATAAAATGAAAGTGAATAGCAGACTGGATAAAAAACCCGAATCCTACAATAGGTCATTTACAAGAAACACACTCAAAGCAGAGAAATACACACAGAGTAAAGGTAAAAGGCTGGAGCAGAATATATTATGCTTCTGCTGAAGTAAAGAGAAGCAGGGGTAGCAATCCAGACCTCAGACAAAGCAAAAGCAAAAAAAAAAATCTAAAAGACAAAGAATGAAATTACATCTTACTAAAATGTGTGCGTGTGTATGTGCAGACACATACATACACAAACACTACATACATATATATGTATGTGTATATGTGTATGTGCACCAAGTAGTATGGCATCCAAATTCTTAGAAGAGAAGTTAAGTGGGTTATAGGAAGAAATAGACAGCAAAACTCTACTAATGGTGGACCTTAACCTGCCCTTCTCAAAACTAGATAAATCTAACCACAGGATACATAAGAAAGAAGAATAGAAAAGTTAGATGATAGACCTCTGGAGAAAATTGAATGGAGATAGAAAGTAATATACTTTTTTTCTCAGTGGTACATGGCACATACACAGAAATTGACCACATAATTAGGCCATAAAAAGCTCATAATCAAATGCAGAAAGGCAGAAATATTAAATGCATCCTTTTCAGATTATAATGCAATAAAAATTACATATAATGAAGGGACATGGAAAGATAGACTAAAAATTAATTGGAAACTAAATAATGTAATCCTAAAGAATGAGTGGGCCAAACAATGAATCATAGAAACAATCTATTACTTCATCAAAGGGAATAACAATAATGAGACAATGTGCCAAAATCCATGGTATGCAGCCAAAGCATTCTTGGGGGAAATTTTATATGTCTCAGTGCTTACATGAAGAAAACAGAGAAAGAGCAGATCAGTGAACTGGGAATGCAATTAAATTAAAAAATCTCCAATCAAATACCAAATTAGAAATTCTGAAAGCCAAAGGAGAGATTAATAAAATTGAAAGTAAGAAAACTATTGAACTAATAAATAAAATTAAGGGCAGATTCTATGAAAAAAATTGATACATCTTTGGTTAATTTGACTTAAAAGAAGAAAACAAAATTATCAGTATCAAAAGTGAAAAGAGCAAATTCACCACAATGAAGAGTAAATTAAAGCAATAATTAGGAGCTATTTTGCCCACCTGTATGCTAATAAAAGTGACATTCTAAGTGAAACGGATGAAGATTTACAAAAATATAAACTACCCAGATTAACAGAAGAGGAAATCAAAATACTTACATAACCCCATTTTAGAAAAAAAAAAGGAAATTGAACAAGCCATCAATGAACTCCTTAAGAAAAAAATCCAGGGACAGGTGGATTTACAAGTGAATTCTACCAAACATTGAAAGAACAGTTAATTCCAATACTATATAAACTATTTGGGAAAATAGGTGAAAAAGGAGTCCTACAAAATTCCTTTTATGACAAAAATATGATTTCGATACTGACACCAGGAAGAGCCAAAACAAAGAAAAAAAATTATAAACCAGTTTCCCCAATGAATATTGATGCAAAAATGTAAATAAAATATTAGCAAAGAGATTACAGCAATTTATCATGAGGATAATATAATATGACCAGGTGATATTTATGCCAGGAATGCAGGACTCATTCAATATTAGGAAAACTATCAGCAAAATCAACCATATCAATAATAAAATTAACAGAAATCATATAATGCAGAAAAAAGATATTAGCAAAATACAGCAATCATTCCTATTAAAAACTCTAGAGAGCATATGACTAAATGAAGTTTTCCTCAAAATGATAAGTAGTATCTATCTAAAATCATTAGCAAGCATTATTTGTAATGGGGATAAGCTAAAAAGCCCTCCCAATAATATCATGGGTGAAGTAAGGATGCCCATAGTCACCACTCTTATTTAATAGTGTACCAGAAATGTTAGCTTAAGCAATAAGAGAAGAAAAAGAATTTGAAGGAATTTGAATAGGCACTGAGGAGACCAAACTATCAGTCTTTTGCAGGTGATATGGTAGTATACTTGGAGATTCTTAGAGCATTGACTAAAAAGTTACTTGAAATAATTAGCAACTTAAGCAAAGTTGCAGGATATATTAAAAACCCACATAAATCATTATAATTTCTTTATGTTACTAACAAAGTCCAGCAGCAAGTGTTAGAAATCTATTAAAATAACTATAGACAATATAAAATATTTGGGAGTCTACTTGCCAAGACAAACTCAGGAACTATATGAATACAATTACAAAACACTTTTCACACAAAGTCATATCTAAACAATTGGAAAATGTTAATTGTGTGTCTGTGGGCTTAGCCAATATAATAAAATGACAATTCTGCCTAAATTAATTTACTTATTCAGTGACATTCCAATCAAACTACCAAAAGTATTCATACAGCTAGAAAAAAAATAAAGTTTATCTGAAAGAACAAAAGGTCAAGGATATCAAGGGAATTAATGAAAAAAACTGCAAAGAAAGGTGGCCTACCAATACCAGATTTCAAATTACATTATAAAGCAGCAATCATCAAAAAGATTTGGTACTGGCTAAGAAGTACAGTGATGGATCAGTGGAATAGATTAGGAACACAATACATAGTACTCAATGACTACAGTAATCTACCATTTGATAAACCCAAAGACTGCAGCTTCTGGGATAAAAACTCACTATTTGACAAAACCTGCTGGGAAAGCTGGAAAATATTATGGCAGAAACTAGGCATAGACCAACATCTCACACTGTATGCCAAGATAAGGTCAAAATGATTTAGACATAAAGGGTGAGACCATAAACAAATTAAGAGAACAACAAATAATTTACCTGTCAAATATATGGATTAGTGAAAAATTATGATCAAAGAAGAGATAGAGAAGAATATAAAATGCAAAATGGATAATTGACTACATTAAATTAAAAAGTTTTTTCACAAACAAAACCAACTCTACCATGCTTAGAAGGAAAGTAGGAAGATGGGAAACAATTTTACAGCCAATGTTTCTGATAGAGGCCTCATTTCTCAAACATATAGAGAACTGAGTTAAAATTTTAAAATATGTCATTATCCAATTGATAAATGGTCAAAGGATATCAAAGTTTTCACATGAAGAAATCAAAGCTATCTATATCATATGAAAAATGTTCTAAATCACTATTGATTAGAAAAAATGCAAATTAAAACAACTCTGAGGTACCAACCACCTCAAACCTATCAGATTGGCTAATATGATAAAAAAAAGTAACATAATAAATGTTGGAGTGGCTGTGGCAAAATTGGGACATTAATGCATTGTTGGTCGACTTGTGAACTGATCCAACCATTCTGGAGAGCAATTTGGAATTTGCACCAAAGGACAATCAAAACTCTGCATACCTTTTGATCCAGCAATACCACTACTAGGTCTGTATCCCAAAGAAAGGAGATCATAAAAAAGGGAAAAGGACCTAAATGTCAAAAATATTTATAGCAGTTTTGTGGTGGCAAAAAACCCACAATACTATTGCACCATAAGAAATGATGAGTAGTTGGATCTCATAAAAACCTATGAAGGCTTACATAAACTTATGCTAAGTGAAGTGAGCAGAACCAGGAGAACATTGTGTACAATAATAGTGACACTGTGCAATGGTCAACTATGATTGACTTAACTCTCAGCAATACAGTGTTCCAAGATAATTCCAAAAGAGTCATGATGGGAAATGCTCTCTACGTCCAGAGGAAGAACTGTGAAGTCTGAATGCAGATCGAAGTGTACTATTTTCACTTTTTGGGGGGGGGGAGTGGGGGTTGTTCCCTTTTATTCTGTTTCTTCTTTCACAATATGACTAATGTGGGAATGTTTCCATGATTGCATATGTATAACCTATATCAGATTGCTTCTGGTTTTGAGGAGGAGTGGTGGGAGGAAGAGAGGGGGAAAAATTTGAAATTTAAAAACATATAAAATGCATATTGAAAACTATCATTACATGTAATTGGAAAAAATATAATACTATTGACCAAAATAATTTTTAAAAATAAAATCCATCTTAAAATTCTTTCGAAAAGTGACAAGCAGGCAGATTTCAGAAAAACCTAGAAAGACTTACCTGAACTGATACTGAGTGAAATGAGCAGATCTGGGAGAACATTGCACTCAGTAGCAGTAGCATTATGCAATGATCAAGTATAACTGACATAGCTATTCTCAGAAATAAAATGATCCAAGACAATTCCAAAAGACTCATGATGGAAAATGCTATCCACAACCAGAGAAAGAACTATAGAGTCTGATTGCAGATCAAAGCACACTATTTTCACTTTGTGTACGTGTGTGTGCGTGTGTGTGGCTTTTCCCTTTTGTTCTGTTTCTTCTTTCACAACATAGCTAATGTGGAAATATGTTTACATGACTGTAAATATATAACCTATATGTGATTGTTTGCCATTTTGGGGAGAGGCTTGGGAAAGAGGGTGGGAGAAATAATTTGAAACTCAAAATCTCATAAAAATGAATGTTGAAAAGTATATTTACATGTAATTGAAAAAAAATGAAAAACTATTTACCAAAAATACAAAAAGTTATATCCATTAAAATAATCTTTTTACTAGAATTTTGTCCAGAAATAATTAAAAGAAGAAAATTAGGCTATTTGTGCCAAATCTAAAAACAATATAAATACTCAAGAGTTGGAGAATGGGTAAAAGAAAATGTTGTGATACCTCTATATAACACAGTGTTATATTGCCATAAAGAATTTGGTTCAATTAGAGAAAAAAAAAGTGCCTACTTTGTGCAATTCACTGTGATGGGATCTCATATGATACTGATAAAAGTCAAGATAGTCTTTGCCCTAAGGAAGCTTAGAAGTATTAAGAATACATGTAACGATAGAAAGATTCATGGAACAGTGCAAATTAGAAACAAACAAAAATTAATTATTAGTACTTCTGCACAGATGCTTGATTATTTGATTTGATATATGGCCCCCCAATCTGAATGGAATGGATTCTCAATTTTCCAGGAGAGGAGAAGGTGACAATAATAATAGCAATAATAACAACGGCATAATTTACATTTACACCTCAAGTACTACATTTGCAAAGTACTTTACACATATAATCTTATTTGATTTTCAGTACAAGCAGCTGAAGGAGATGCTGTTATCCTCATGTACAAATGATAAAAGTGATACTTTAGGCTTAGGTGACTTGCCCATAGTCATACAACTAAAATGTATTTACATCAAAATTGAAACTTAGGTCTTATTCAGCACTGCCTCCACTATACCACCTAAAAACTAATCCATTCCTTCTCATCCCATGAGATTCTTTTCTGTGCCTTTCATTGTATCCTACATGGAGAATCAGTCCTCAAGGTCATTTAAAATTGTTAAAATGTAGTAAGTAGAGGTCCAAAGGACAACTCAGATGTTTTCATTTTGTACTAAAATGACAAGTATAAGCAGCTCTTAGTCACCTACCACATGGCTAGAAGGAGCTAACAAATTTTATCTCCAAACAAATGCAGAATTAAATTTCTGGTGTAACCCTAGGCTTATCTTTCTTGAGATGGGGAGGGCATTTCAAACTCTGCTCTACATGAATACTAGTGAAATATTTTGAATGATCACATGTCATCATCATTTGCTGCATAATATGCCTACCCCATTTTATGGTCATGAATGTTCTTGTTTGGGTCATTTATATCCTTGCATACCTCCCCAAAACATATTCACACTGGTGAAAACTATGTAAATATGTTTATAAATGCATATACTCATACATATGTATGAATGTTTTTATATGCATAAAAATACATAATCTACAAAATTAACACAGTACTTTCTATTAGCAATCAGGGACAATATCATTTTTGTTTTTGTACCCCCAATGCCTAGGTAGTTAATTAAAAAAGTTTTCAACTAGTTGATTGATATTGCATGTGATTAAACCTCTTTTTAAATGAATTGGATTGAGGGATTAGATAGCTTATAGAGTCAATTTTTAAGTTGCCATTGACTCCATATAAGTAATTTCTAGCAATTACAATAAAAGTAGCTGTAAATTTGATTGAAAATACACTTTTAAAAAGCCACAACAACCTTTGTTTTAAAATAAATGTCTTGCTGAGTGAACAGATAATCAAAGATATGGGGTGAATATATTAAAATAAAACAGTTTTTGTGTTTCCAATTAGAAGTGTGATAAGAACTATAACAGGATATAGAAGAGAATGAAGAGTTATTTTTTTAAAAAATTACTAAATACTTCAGCTTAAGTTAAATGAGAGTTAGCAAATGATCCAACTCAAATGTAATAAACTTGATAGAAAGATAATCTTAAAGAGAAGAAAAGAAAACAAATAAAAAAAGGTCAGCATAATATACTTGAAACAACACTGAATCTGGAATGAGCAGATCTAGTTTAAGGTCCTGAGGCATCTATTACCTATGTGACCTTTGCCACAATTACAACCTCTCTAATTTTCCTCATCAATAAATGAAAGTTTTGGGAATAAGTGATTTCTGAAGTCCTTTTCATCCCTAGGGCTTGTAAAATAAAAAAAAAATAGTTTAGAAAAGTGGAGGGTGAACAGTGAGGATAGATTTCCAAAAAGAGGAAAGATAATAAATTTGTTTGTGGACTTCCAGGAACCAAGATGGTGGAATAAGCAGTAAATTGCTGAAACTCCCCATATTTACCTCGAAACAACCATAAAATAGCACCCTTAAACAAATCCTGGAAGAGCAGAACCAGAAAAAAGATGGGGTAAAAAATCTTTTAGTCCAAGAAATCTGGAAGATCAGGAAGAAAGGTCCATCTCACTTGGGTAAAATTGGGAGTGCATTTCAGAACAGGGAGCATCCCAGCCAAAAAGCAGCAAACCTCACCTCAGCAAACCAGTGGGGAGATCCTAAACCTCAGTGTGGAGGGGCAGGCAAATGCCAACATGAAGACACCCCCTCCCACATGCCTTAGCATAGCCAGGGAAACTGGAAAACATCAGCTCTGAGAACCACCACATGCTTCAGCATAGCCCAGGGCAAATAGGCATCCCCAAGGGCCAGACATCAACATGCTTCAGTGTAGCCCCAGGGAAATGCAGAAATATCCCACTGCCTCAGCACTGCACCAAGCATAAGGGTCCCCTTGGGGCCTCAGGGAAGTATCAGTGCAGCACCAGGTAAACAATCAGGGCCTGACGCCACTGGAAGAAGAAGCCTGAGACAGTGACCCTTCCACCCCAGGTGCAAAGCTCAAATTTAAAAGAAAGGATAAAGGCCAAACAAAAAAGATGAGCAAAAAAAAAATTGAAAAAAAAATCTAACTATAGAAAGTTACTATGGTGACGAGGAATACCAAGACACAAACTCAGAAGAGGACAACAATGTCAAAACATTCATGGGCAATACCCCAGAGAAAAATGGGAAGTGGACTCAAGCCCAGAAAGAATTCATGGAAGAGCTCAAAAAGGAGCTTATAAGTCATATAAGAGAAGTAGAAGGAAAAAAATGGGTAAAGATATAAGAGTGATGTGAGATAATTATGAAAAAAAAGAGTCAAAAGCTTGGGAAACTTCATAAAAAGTAGAATTGGCCAAATGGAAAATGAGATACAAGAATCCACTGAAGAAAATATCTCCTTGAAGAGTACAGTTGGCCAAATGGAAAAGAAAGTACAAAAGTTAATTGAGGGAAACTACACCTTAGAAGTTAGAATTGGGCAAGTAGAAGCTAATGACTCTATGAGACATCAAGAATCAATCAAAAAAATTCAAAAGAATGAAAAAATGGCTGAAAATGTAAAATACCTCATGGGGGAAAAAAACAAACAAACCTGAACTAGAAAATAGAAGCAGAAGAGACATTGTCAGAATCAGTGGTCTACTTGAAAGCCATAATCAAAAGGACCTAGACAGCAGCATCTTTCAAGAAATTATCAAGGAAGATTGCCCTGATACCCTGGAACAAGAGGGCAAAATAGGAATTGAAAGAATCCACCAATCATCTCAGGAAAGAGATCACAAAATAATAACTCCAAGGAATGTTATAGCCAAATTTCAGAACTATAAGATTAAGGAAATAATACTACATGTGGCCAGAAAGAAACAATTCAAATATCAAAGAGTCAAAATCAGGATTACAGAGGATTTGGAAGCTACAGAATTAAGGATCAGAAGTCATGGAACATGATATTCTGGAAGATAAAGGAGCTAAAACTACAACCAAAAATTTCTTACCCAACAAAATTAAGCATAATGGGAAAAAATGGTCATTCAATGAAATAGAAGTATTTCAAGCTTTCATAAGAGGAAGACCAGAACTAAACCAAAAATCTGACCTCCAGTATCAAGACCCAATAGAAGTATAAATATTTAAAAAGTAAAAAGAAAACATTAGGGATTCAGTAGAGCTAAACTATTTACATTGCAACACAGGAAGATGGTATTTGTAATTCTTAAAAACTGTATCACTAATAGTACAGCTAGAAGGAATATACATAGATAGAAGATACATGTATAAAGTGAATTTGAGGGAATGGCATGGGAAAAATTTCAGTGATGAGAAAGAAGAGTACAATAGGTGCAGAAGGAAGGGAGAGCTATAATTGGGTAAATTATTATCAGATGAAGAGGGGTAAAAGACTTTTTTACGGTGAAGAAGAAAATGAGAGGTTGAACCATGACCATCACTTGAACCTTAGTCTCATCAGTATTGGCCCAAAGGGAATAATATATACAATCAATTGAATATAGAAATCTATCTTACTTGACAAGGAAGCAGGAATGGAAGATATTAAGTAAAGGGGAGAATGTGGGGACTGACAGAAGGGAGGTTAGCCTGGAGGAGGTGGTAGACAGAAACAAAACAGTGGTGAGGAGGGAAAGGGTGAAAGGAGAGAGAAGCAGAAAGGAGAAAGAATAGGATGGAAAGAAATACACAGGTAGTAATGTGAATGAGATAAACTCTTCCATGGAAACATAGCAGAATGAATCAAAAAGAAGAATCTTACAATGTGTTGTTTACAGAAAACATTCAAAGAAGAGAAACACATACAGGATAAAGATAAGGGACTGGAGTAGAATCTATTATGCTTCAGTTGAAGTATGAAAAGCAGGGGCAGCAATCATGATCTCATAGAAAGTAAAAACAAAAATAGACCTAATTAAAAGGGATAAGGAAGGAAACTACATCTTGCTAAAAGGTACCATAGGCAAAGAAGCAATATCAATATTAACCACATATTCACCATGCGGTAAAGCATCCAAATTCTTAAAGGACAAGTTAAGTGAGTTTCGTGAAGAAATAGATAGCAAAACTATGCCTGTTGGGAATCTGAACTGTCCCCTCTCAGAACTCAATAAATCCAACCAAAAAATAAATAAGAGATATCAACATGACAGACCTTTGGCATGATTTAGACATAAAGGGTGACACCATAAGCAAATAAGAAGAGCAAGGAATAGTCTACCTGTCAAAGCTATGGGGAGAGAATGAATTCATCATGAGATAAAAGATAGAGAGCATTACAAAATGTAAAATAGATAATTTTGATTATAAGAAATTAAAAACCTTTTGTTCAAATAAAACCAATGCAACCAAGATTGGATAGAAAGTAGAAAGATGGGAAACAATCTTTCCTGAAAGTGGCTTTGCTAAAGGCCACATTTCTTGAATATACAGAGAACTGAGTCGAATGTCTAAGAATACAAGCCATTCCCCAGTTGATAAATGGTCAAAGGACATGAACAGGCAGTTTTCAGATGAATGAATCAAAACTATCTATAGGCATTTGAAGCAATGCTCTTAATCACTTTTGATTCAAGAAAGACAAATTAAAACAATTCTGAGGTACAACATCACACCTACCAGATTGGCTAATGTGATAAAAAAAGGGAAGACGATAAATGTTGGAGAGGATTTAGGAAAATTGGGACACTAATACATTGTTGGTGGAGTTGTGAACTGATCCAACAATTCTGGAGAGCGATTTAAAACTGAGTCCAAAGGGCAACCAAACACAGCATAACCCTTGATCCAGTAAAACCACTACTAGGTCTGTATCCCAAAGGGATCATAAAAAATGGAAAAGGACCTATATGTGCAAAAATATTTATAGCAGCCCTCTTCATGATGACAACATATTGGAAATTCAGGAGGATGCCCTTCAATTGGGAAATGGCTGAACAAGCTGTGGCATATGAATGTAATGGCATACTATTGTACAATAAGAAATGATGAACAGGTAGATTTCAGAAAAACCTGGAAAGACTTGTACAAACTGATGCAAAGTGAAATGAGTAGAACCAGGAAAACATAGTACATAGTAGCAGCAACATTGTGTTATGATCAACTCTTCTCAGTAACACAATGATCCAAGAGAAGTACAAAGACCTTATGAAGGAAAATGCTATCCATATCCAGATAAAGAACCAAAGTACTCTGAATGCAAATCGAAGCATATTATTTTCACTTACTTTATACTTTCTCGTGTTTTTTTTTCTTTTGATCTGATTATTCTTTCACACTTTTGACTAATATGGAAATAGTTTTACATGAATGCACAGCTATGTCAAACTGCTTACCATTTCCAGAAGAGAGGAAGGGAGGGAAGAGAGGGGGGAAAGTTTGAAACTCAAAACCTTGTAAAAGTGAATACTAAAAATTTTCTTGACATGTAACTAGGGGGAAAACACTATTTACAAAAAAAAAAAATATTGTGCTTTACCTTTCTCTCTCTCTTCCCCTTGACTCCACAGAAATTATCCAGCATGGTTGAAATATAATTATCCTGAGATGTTGAATTTTAGGGTATGCTAAGGAGGGAAAGACCAGGGCATCATGTTCCAACAAAGGAATGAAATCGTATTTCCCGAGAGATTTCTTTCTGAGCCTCTAGCTAGGCACATGTTTCCTGGAGATTTGGGTGAACATAGCCTTATTAAAAAAGTCATTTTTTTCCCCTCTAAGAGTTTTCCAGGAAGTCTTTTTTGACAATAGGCACAGAGTTCTCTGAGGGATACCACCCATGAGTAAAAATACAGAAATGTATATGCAACTATAAATTCTGTAAACTCTCAGCTCCCAGGCTATTCCCCAGAGTATTGCTATAGAAACATCAAACTCTTGATAAGGTTGAACACTCATTTGGTGGCAACTTTTTAACATGGCTTTGAGGTATCCAGGAAGAAGAGGGGTGATTTTTTTTTGCCTTGTAGTCTGTCTTATGGGAAAGACACTCAGTAAAGTCAGGCATCTTCATCTCTGGATTCTTGATCCATTAATACTTTCCTCCACAAATCTCATGGGCTCCTCTTGCAGGTAACTGAACTGATGGGACACTTTCTACTGCTTCTGGCTGTGTTAAGAGAAATGGGAAACAAACATCTTTTCTGATTTTCTACTAGCCAAAAGCAGCCAGTCTTGCTCACATTTTTAAAAACTTGACTATACCCCTTTTTGCCCTCTATGTACAGCCATATACATACACATATACATAAAGATAAAAACAGATTGAGCAATTGTCTATAGCCTTATTAGTGTGATTAATGAAGGTAGTGATAAGGATTTTGATACCTTTAAAGGGAAGGGAATTATTGACCCTCCTCAGGTATGAACTGAAGCATGGGGTTAGGCATAGACATAGATTCTGTTTGGATTGCCCATAAGCAAAGGAGATGCTCTATAATCATATTCCTTGGATGATTGTAATGGGAAAGCATAGAAACATATACAGTAATTTGTATAGAAGTGACATAGATAATCCCTTATAGCAAATGAGAGCACATGTAGGGGAGCATCTTGAGTTAACCTCTTGACCAACTGTGTAGGGAGAATACTGGAGATCTTAGGGTTTCCTAATCTGTGTCTCCCCTACACAACTACTACAAATGACAAATCTTACACAAACTCTACAGGTCAACTATCACAAATTCTACTAACTATAATTGTTGGAACATTAATCATTGGTATCTCTGTGGTTTCCACAAACCCTTCCCAACATTTTGTGCATTATGTTTTCCATTTCTTCTCCATATATCTCTCTCCCACTGCCTGGTTCATCTAGATTCATGGCCTGATTTGATCACCTTACTTCATTGTATTCTTGTTATGTTGGCCCTAATTCATTCTCCTTACTTCAGTCATTGATAGATCCTTACTTTCTTCCTAACAACAATGAATTTCCTGGGAAAGACATTCAAGTCAAATTCTTGCAAGTCAATTGTGCTAATTACAGAGAACACATCTGACCTTTTCCTTCATAGAATTTCAGAGTTAAAAGAGGCCGTAAAGTCCAACTAAAACAACTCACACTTTAATGAATTTCTGCTCATCAACAAACCAGACTTTTGCCACTGGCCTTTGTTTAAAAGGAAGAAGAGCCTGCTACCTTCCAAAGCAACCCATTCTACCATTCCACTTTTAGAGGGCTCTAATTTTTATGGAGGCTTTCTCCCTTATATCAAACTCTAAATCTGTGTATTTGCAACTTTTACTCATTGTACCTAATTCTTCTTGGGGTGGAGAAGAATGATTCTCAGACCTCTTCTCTTTAGCTGTCTGCCAAATACTTTATAACAGCTATTATATTCTTACTAGGGCTTCTCTTCTCCAGGCAAACTGTAGCTTTTTATTTTTTGCTGTTTTGTGCGTGTAACTCTCCCCTGTGGCTCTGAGAAGGTGTAGCATGTGCAGTGGCCACAACACAGTAAAACTGCCTCAGCAGACACACTAAATCAAGTTAAGGGTAACTCACAAGCCTTAGATCCATTGGTGACTTAGGGAGTTATCTAGTCCAAGCATGTGATGACTCCCCCTAGTGGAATAGGCAGATGAGAATAATTTGTTCCAACAACCATGAAGTAGACAAAAGCAGGTGCTGTGAAGTGCTTAGAGCTTGGTCAGACACTAAAGACAACAACGTTATCCAGTACATCATGGGCCACTGCTGGTTGTCTTGACTTTTGTCTTGCCACTGGACTTTGATAAATCCAGAAAAGAGGGTGAGGCCAATGACTTTATGCAACTCTGCCTCACTTAAATTCAATCATGAGTCAAGACATCACCCTGTGATAACACTGGTGCTTTTTGAAAACAAAGGATGAGACTTCTGGGATCCAAGATGGTAGAGTAAGCAGTAAATAACTCTCACTCTCCCTTACTGTCTTGTAAAGAATAAAAAAAAAGATAGTGCCCCAGAAAAAATCCTGGAACAGTAGAGACAGGGGAAAGACATGAAGAAATAGTCTTTTAGCCTGGGCAACTTGGAGGGTCAACAGGAAAGGTACTTTTAACTAGGGTGGAAGGGAGAGCACAATCCAGGATAGAAGGTGTCCCAGCAAGCCAGCAGCAAGCCCCACATCAACTGGGAGATCCCGAGCCCCAGGGTAGTGGGGCAGACAAACACCAACACCAGGTTCCTCCCACCCCCACTTGCTTTAGCATAGCCAGGGGAACCAGCAGAATCCAGCTCGGAGAACTACCACATGTGCCAATGCAGCATCCTCCAGTGACCAACCTCCCCTGACTTCAATGCAGCCCTGGTCAGGCAGGCACCCTCCAGCAGCCAGACCTCCCTGTAATTTAGTGTAGCCCCAGGGAAATGCAGAAAAAAAAACCCACCTGGCTTCAGCACATGACAGACACCACCACTAGCACCTCAGCTCAATACTAGGTAAGCTGCCAGACCCCTGCAACCTCCAGATGCCAGCACCTGAGGCCTCAGCAACAAGGTCAGGGACCAGGCTCCTACCCACCAGCACAAGAAACTTGGGATAATGCCCCCTGTACTCTAGCAAGAGAGCTTAACTTTAAAAGCCAAGAAATAGGCAAACATCCTGAGCAAAAAACAGAAGAGAACACTGACCATAGAGAATTATTATTGTTACAGAGAACACCAAAACAAAAATTCAGAAGAGGACAACATTGTCATTATACCTACATCTGAAACCTCAAAGGGAAATAAAAATTGGTCTCAATCCCAAAAAGCCTCTTTGGAAGATCTGAAGAAGGAATTTAAAAGTCAAATAGGAGGGAGAGAAGAAAAAATTGGGAAAAGAAATGAGAGGTATGCAAGAGAGAGTCAATACCTTGGAAAATGAAAGACAAAAATTGACTGAAAATAACTCCTTAAAAAATGCAATTGGCTGAATGGAAAAAGAGTTACAAAAATACACTGATACACAAGATGGCAGCTTGAAAACAGGGACTTGCTTAAGCTCTCCCCCAAATCTCTCCAAACACCTGTAAAAAAGGACTCTAAACAAATTCTAGAGCTACAGAAACCAGGAAATAACAAAAAACAAAGAGGGAAACAAGTCTTCAGCCCAAGAAGGCCTGGATGGTCACTGGGAAGAGTCTATAGCATTGTGCAGGGAGTGGAGCGCAGCCCAGCATGAGCCATGCCAGGACAGACCAGGCTGGAGCAGACCAGGCAGAGAAGGCCTCAGGGCCCTGAATCACTGGACTGTGGCAGTTACCAGACTTCTCAATGAACAAACACCAAAGACAACTGAACAGGTCAGTGGGAAAACTGCTGGATCTGGGTGAGAGAAGGGCATGTTCCAGCTCCAGCCCTGGGGTGGGGGAGATGGCTAAAGCATCAGTGGCAGCAGCAGTGGCAGCTGCTTCCAGAGCCCCTGGCCCCCATGAGAGGAATCAAGGGGCTGATCGGAGCGAAAGTGCAAAGATTGCTTTGCTGGCACTGAGACAAGGTTCTTGTGCTTTGCCCTGCTGGAACCTGGGTCACAGTCCTGGCTGGCAGTTCTTGGGTGGGGGGTGGGGGGAGGAGCAGCACAGGTGTGGCAGAGTTTTGTGGTAGCTCTGGAGAGGGAGTCCTCTTAGTGATTGCACTGTAGAAAGGAGTGTCTGCACTCACAGACCAGAGCACAGGCAAGGAGAGGAGCATCATACCACCTCAGAATAGAAGTAGCTCTGAAAACAGCAGAATAAAACCCCTGAAGCTTGGGACAAAGCACACTCTACTCTGAAAGCAGTCATACCCTGACTAAAAGCTCAAAAGTCAAGTAAACTGGCTGGGAAAATGAGCAAGCAGTGTAAAAGGTCTCAGACTATAGAATCTGTCTTTGGTAACAAAGAAAATCAAAACATACAGCCAGAAGAAGCCAACAAAATCAAAGATCCTACATTAAAAGCCTCCAAGAAAAATATGAATTAGTCTCAGGCCTTGGAAGAGTTACAAAACGATTTGGAAAAGAAAGCAAGAGAAATAGAGGAAAAACTGGGAAGAGAAATGAGAATGATGCAAGAAAATCATGAAAAACAAGTCATTGACTTGCTAAAGGAGACCCCAAAAAATTCTGAAGAAAATAATACCTTAAAAAATAGACTAACCCAAATGGCAAAACAGCTCCAAAAAACCAATGAGGAAAAGAATGCCTTAAAAAGCAGAATTAGCCAAATGGAAAAGAAGGTCCAAAAGACCACTGAAGAAAATACTGCCTTAAAACTTGGAATGGAGCAAGTGGAAGCTAGTGACTTTATGAGAAATCAAGAATTTATAAAACAGAATCAAAAGAAGGGGAAAATGGAAGACAATGTGAAATATTTCATTGGGAAAACCACTGACCTGAAGAATACATCCAGGAGAGATAATTTTAAAATTATTGAACTACCTGAAAGCCATGATCAAAAAAAGCCTAGACACCATCTTTCAAAAAATTATTAAGGAAAACTGCCCTGATATTTTAGAACCAGAGGGTAAAATATAAATGGAAAGAATCCACCAATCACCTTTTGAAAAAGATTCCAAAAAAAAAAACTCCTAGGAATATTGTCACCAAATTCCAGAGTTCTCGGGTCAAGGAGAAAATATTGCAAAGAGCCAAAAATGCACTGAAAAGAAGTCTTCCTGAAAAAGTAGAACTGGCCAAATGGAAAGGGAGGTACAAAAGACAACTGAAAAAAAACAATTTGTTAAAAATTAGAATTGGGCAAGTGGAAGATGATTATACGAGAGATCAGGAATCAGTCAAAAAAATCAAAAGAATGAAGAAATTGAAGAAAATGTAAACTACCTCCTTGGAAAAACAATTGATCAGGAAAATAGATCCAGGAGAGATAATTTTAAAGTTACTGGGCTACCTGAAAGCCATGGACAAAAAAAGAGCTTGGACAGATTTTTTTCAAGAAATTATAAAGGAAAACCACCCTGAGGTCCTAGAACCAGAGGGTAAAATGGTCACTGAAAGAATCCACCAATCACTTCCTGAAAGAGTTCCCAAAGTGAAAACTCCAAGGAATTGTAGCCAAATTCCAGAACTATCAGGTCAAGGAGAAAATACTGCAAGCAGCCAGAAAGAAACAATTTAAATATCATGGAACCACAGTCAGGATTACACAGGACCTAGCAGCTTCTACATTAAATGATTGGAGGGCTTGGAAAACTATATTCTGGAAGGCAAAAAAGCATGGATTGCAACCAAGGATCAACCATCCAGTCAAACTGAGCATAATCTTTCAGGAGAGGAGATGGATATTCAATGAAATAGGGGACTTCAAGCCTTCCTGATGAAAAGACAAGAGCTCAACAGAAAATTCCTTACTCAAATACAAGACTCAATAAAAGTGTATAAAGGTAAACAGGAAAGGGAAAAAAAAAACATGTTATTCAATAAGTATAAACATTTGCATCCCTACATAGGAAGCTGATACTTGTAACTCTTGAGAACTGTATTGATATTATGACATTTAGAAGGGCTATCCATAGAAGTTGTGAGTGTAATTTAATTTTGATGTGATGATAAAAAAATCAATGAAGAGGTGAAAAAAAGGATTGTCCAGGGAGAAGGCAGAAGGAGGAGACAGAAAAGGGCAAATTCTGTCACATGAAATAGCAGAAAGTCCAATTACGTTAGAGGGAATAAAGGGAGGGAGGTGAGCATTATTTGAACCTTACTCTCATTGGATTTGTCCCAAAGAGGAAATAACATACACACTCACTTGGGTATAGAAATCTATCTTATACTACAGGAAATAGGAGGGGCAAGGGGGGAAAGGGGAGGGGTGTATACAAAGAAGGGCAGAAGGGAAGAAATAATTAGTAGGGGGAAAAGGAAAGAAAAGGGAGGAGGGTTGATAGAAGGGAGGGCAGTTTGAGGGAGGTGGTGGTCAAAAGCAAGACACTAGTGAGGAGTGAAAGGGAGAAAGAGAGAGAAAAGCTTAACTGGGGGTGGGGGGTGGGGAATAGAATGGAGAGAAAGACATAGTTAGAAATTAGAACTGTGAATGAAATCAGAATGAGATGAACTCTCCCATAAAACATAAGTGGACAGCAAAGTGGTTTAAAAACCATAATCCTATGATATGTTGTTTACAAGAAACACATTTGAAAGCAGAGAAATACACAGAAAGTGAAGGTAAAAGGCTGTAGCAGAATATATTATGCTTCAGCTGAAATAAAACAAAAAAGCAGGGTTAGCAATCTTGATTTCAGACATATTTTAATTACATCTAATTAAAAGAGACAAGGAAATGGTATCGTGCTAAAGGGTACCATAGACAATGAAGTAATAAATATTAATTATATGGTATAACATCAAAATTCTTAGGGCAGAAGTTAAGTGAGTTACAGGAAGAAATAGACAGAAAAACTGTGCTAAGCTATACTAGTGGGTGACCTCAACCTCCCCCTCTCAGAACTAGGTAAATCTAACCATGAAAAAAACAAAAAAGAAGTTAAGGAGGTGAATGAAATCTTGGAAAAGTTACAAATGGTAGACTTCTAGAGAAACAGAATAGGGATAGAAGGAAATATACCTTTTTCAGGAGTACATGGCACACAAAAATAGACTATGAACTAGAGCATACAACCTCACAATTCAATGCAGAAAGGCAGAAATATTAAAAGTATCTTTTTCAGATTATGATGCAATAAATGCTACACATAATAAAGGGCCATAGAAAGATAAACTAAAATTAATTGGAAACTAAATAATCTAATCGTAAACTAAGAATGGATCAAGCAATAAATCCCAGAAACAGTAACTTCATCCAAGAGAATGACAATAATGAGGCCACATACCAAAACTTATGGGATTCAGCCCAAAGAGTTCTTAGAGCAAATTGTATATCTCAATGCTTAAATGAATACAATAGAGAATGAGAAGATCAACAAATTGGGCATATGCAACTAAAAAAGCTAGAAAAAGAACAAATTATAAATCCCCAATTAAATAACAAATTAGAAATTCTAAAAAGAGATCAATAAAATTGTAATTAAGGAAACTATTGAACTAATAAAACTGAGAGCTGGTTTTGTGAAAAAAAAAACCCATAAAATAGATAAAACTTTGGTTAATTTGATTTAACAAAAGAAAGAAGAAAACTAGATTACCATTATCAAAAATGAAAAGGGTGAATTCACCACCAATGAAGATGAAATTAAATCAATAATTAGGATCTATTTTACCCAACTGTATGCCAATAAATCTGACAATCTAAGTGAAATGGATGAAGATTTATAAAAATATAAATTGCCCATATTAACAGAAGGGGAAATCAAACTACTTAAATAACTCCATTTTTGAAAAAAGAAATTGAATAAGCCATCAACGAAATCCCTAAGAAAAAATCTCGAGGGCCAGATAGATTTACAAGTGAATTCTACCAAATATTTAAAGAACAATTAATCCTAATACTATATAAACTATTTGAAAAAATAGGCAAAAGAGTCCTACCAAATTCTTTTTATGATACCTATGGTGCTGATACCTAAACTGAGAAGAGACAAAACAAAGACAGAAAATTATAGACCAATCTCCCTAATGAATATAGATGCAAAAAGTTTAAGTAAAATATTAGCAAAGAGATTACAGTGACTTATAAAATGAATAATACATTATGACCAGGTGGGATTTTACCAGAAATTCAGGACTGGTTCAATATTAGGAAAACTATCAGCAAAACTGGCCATGTCAACAACAATACTAACAGAAATTGTGTGATTATCTCAATAGATACAGAAAAATCTTCTGACAAAATACACACCCATTCCAATTAAAAACACTAGAGAGGATAGGAATAGATGGAGTTTGCCTTAAAATGATAAGTAGTGTCTATCTAAAACAATCAGCAAGTATTATATGTAATGGGGATAAGCTAGAAACATTTCTAGTAAGATCAAGTGTGAAACAAAGATGACCATTATCACCACAGCTATTCAATATTGTATTAGAAATATTAGCTTTAGCAATAACGGAAGCAATAAGAAAAGAAATACACAACAAAAAACAAACCTATCACTCTTTGCAGATGATATCATGGTATACTTAGAGAATCCTAGAGAATCAACTAAAAAACTACTTGAAATAATTAACAACTTTAGCAAAGCTGCAGGATTTAAAATAAACCCATAATAAATCATTGGCATTTCTATATATTACTAACAAAGCCCAACAAGTAGAGATAGAAAGAGAAATTCTATTTAAAGTAACTGTAGACAATATAAAATATTTGGAAGTCTACCTACCAAGAGAAGCCCTGAAACTATATGAACACTTTTCACACAAATAAAGTCAAATCTAAATAATAGAAAAAAAAAAAACATCAGTTGCTTATGGGCAGACTAAGCTAATATGATAAAAATGCCAATTCTAACTAACTTAATTATTTAGTGCCATACCAATCAAACTACCATAAATTATTTTATAGAGCTAGAAAAAATAATAGCAAATTTATTGGGAAGAACAAAAGGTCCAGAATATCAAGGGAATTATTGAAAAGAAATGCAAGGGAAGGTGGCCTAGCCCTACCAGATCTTAAATTGTATTACAAAGCAGCAATCTTCAAAACTATTTGGTACTGACTAAGAAATAGAGTGGTGGATCAGTAATCTTTTTGATAAACCCAACGACTCCAGCTTTTGGGATAAAAACTCAGTATTTCACAAAAAATTGTTGGGAAAGCTAGAAAGTAGCATGGCAGAAATGAGGCATGGACCAACATTTTTATACCATATACCAATATAAAGTGAAAATGGGTACACAATTTAGACATAAAGGCTGATACTATAAACAAATTAGGAGAGCAAGGAATATGTTCCCTGTCAGATCTATGAGGAATGGAAAAACCCATGATGAAACAAGAGATAGAGAACATTATGAAATGGAAAATGGATAATTTTGATTACATTAAATTTAAAAGTTTTTGCACAAATAAAGCCAATGCAACCAAGATTAGAAGGGGAGCAGAAAGCTGGAAAGTAATTTTTACCACCTGTGTCTCTCATAAAGGCCTTATTTCCAAAATATATCAATAACTGGGTCAAATTGATAAGAATACAAGTCATTCCCAATTGAGAAATGGTCAAAATATATGAACAGGCAGTTTCCAGAGGAAGAAATCAAGACTATCTATAGTCATATAAAATGCTCTAAATCACTATTGATTAGAGAAATGCAAATCAAAATAACTTTGAAGTATGACATCACATCTATCAGATTGGCAAAACAGGAAAATGATAAATGTTGGAGATTTGGGAAATTTTGAACACTAATGCATTGTTGGTACAGTTGTGAACTGATCCAACTATTCAGGAAAGCAATTTCAAACTATTCTGAAAAGGCCATAAAAATGTGCCTATGCTTTGATCCAGAAATACCACTACTAGGTTTATATCCTGTAGAGATCATAAAAAAGGGAAAAGCACCCACATGTAAAAAATATTTGTAGCAACTATTTTTGTATTGGCCAAGATTTGGAAATTGAGGGGATGCCCATCAATGGGGAATGACTGAACAAATTGGGGTACATGAAAATAATGGAATTCTATTGTTCAATAAGACATGATGAGCAGGCAGAATTCAGAAAAACCTAGAAAGAATTGCATGAACTGATGCTGAGTGAGGATGAGGAATGAGGAAAACATTGTACACAGTAACAGCAACATTGTGGGATGATCATCTTTCATAGACTTAGCTCTTCTCAGCAATGCAGTCATTGAAGACAACTCCAAAAGTCTCATGATGGAAAATGCTATTCACATCCAGGGAAAGAACTATGGAGTCTGAATGCAGATCAAAGCATACTATTTTTCCTTCTTTTTTTTCTTTTGCGTAGTTTTCACCCTTGGTTCTAATTCTTCTTTACAACATGACTAATGTGGAAATATGTTTATAATATACTTATATATATATAATATAATAATGTGAAAATATCATTGTATATGTATGGCCTATGTCAGATTGCATGCCATCTTGTGGAGGGGGAAAGGAGGAGGAGACAATTTAAAATTCAAAATATTATCAAAATGAATGTTCTAAGCTAAAAATAATTGAATAAATACTTTTTAAAAAGATAAAAGTTAAAAAAAGAGAAAACAAAAGATGAATTATTCCTTTTCCAAAAGACAGATGTAAGAGTTTCGGGTCACTGCTACTCTAGTTTCCTTCCCAGCCTGTGATTTTTCTGAAAGAATCAACATTTTTATTATTATATAATCTTAAAATATTTTCTCTTTCTTCTGCACAAGAGAAAAATACCTCACATATGAATTTGCACTGAGAGAACTCAGAGAAGAGAGTGAACCTATTACTTGTATATAGATATAATTTTTTTATTATATAGGCATTTCAAAAAATTGTAATAGAAATCCATTGGACAGCTTTGAAAATGCAAGTGGATACTGTGTAGCCATGAAGAAAAGAAATAATGTGAGGAAATATGATGCTATTTAAGATGCTTAAATGTAGTAGCAAAAATGGTAAGCTGACTTGAGTAGATGACTCTCAGTAGTTGAGTGGCACAGGAATAGCAAGAATAACAATCAGAGGAGGAGCAGGGCAAAAAAGTCCTAAAGATATGGAATAGAAGATGAGAGAGGTGGAGGAAGGAAGGACAGAAGAAGGGAGAGATTATCAAGGAAATTGTTCAAAAGATAGGATGCTCATTTTGAGCACTGGCCTTCACATTTATTTTAAGAATTCTCCAAGTAACATTTCTGTCCTGCTGTCTGTCAAGCACAAATTGTTTTGGTTTAAAAAACACATTTAATTTATTTTCTTTTATAATTTTTTTAAACCATCACAAAAAGTTAATGTTACTTGTCTAATATACAATTCATCATGCTAATTGGATAGTTAGGGCCATGGAGTTTTTCCTGTCCAAAAGATGCATGAACACTCCTCTGGTGGCAACTTCCTGAATCAATCTGTGCCAGATAACTGCCTTGCAACCACAAGCTACATATGTCATCCAATTTAATTCATATACAATGACAATGGCTTTTAAGATCCCAGGAATATCTGAACATCCAGAGGTACTAAAGATACAACTCTTCTTAGATTGTCTAAATAAAAGTCTGTACCATACATATCACGCAGAGGCCAACAAAACAGAAGCCCATGATGACTCAGTTTGGAAAATTACCCCCAATCTTTGTAAAATTCTGGAAGAGTAGCTTTTTTTCTTTGTTGAAACACAGATCTTTCAAAGGAATAATCCTGTCACTAAGAATTTGGGATTGGAATATTCTACTAAAAATAGTTCACTGGTGAAGAAAAACTTGAAAAATATTCCATGTTTAGCAAACAAAATTCAACAAACATTTATTGACATGTTTTTTGTGTAATCAACACCATGCTGAAGCTAATTTGAGATGATAAGCTGCAGCAAATATAAGAAATCTCATATCACAAAAAAGGAGTTGATTTTACTAAAAATGTACTCCTATCCATCCTGACCTTCCCAGCTTCTCAGTTTTTCTTGATAGAATCACTGTGCTCCTAGTTATTACCCAGTTTTGTAAACTTGCTGTTTTTGATTCTCTGATTCATCTACCTTGCTCATTGTCCTCATATCCAAATAGTAGCCAAGTACTGCCAGCTCTATTTCCATAGAATCAGTCTCGTCCCTCACTTTCTTGCAGCTCAAAAGACCAACACCTTAGGGCAGGTCCTATCACTTTACTCCTGGACTGTGGTAACAGCATGCTAATTGGTTTCCTGCCTCAGAAATATGTTTTTTCCATCTCACTTCATTTTTCAAAAACCTTCAATATCTTCTTTTTGTATCTAGAAGAAAAAGCAGATTCCTTAGCTTGGCATTTATGGCCTACCACATTCTGCTTCCAACCCACCCTTCTAAGGTTACTGCAAATTATTTTCTTTTGTGCAGTCTACATTCCAGCTAGCTTAGACTACTAGTTGTCCCCTAAACCTGGCATTCCATCATTCATTCACCTCCTTGGCATCATTCATAAGATATGTCCCATCTTTGAAATTAATTTGCTATTCATCTCTACAATTCAGAATTGTTGTCTTCTTTCAAGTCTTAGCACTAGTGCTATTTTCTTCTTGAAGTTTTTCCTGATCTCCCAAGCTGTTAGTGCTCTCCTCTCCCCAACTTCTTCCTTGTACTATGCTTCTCTGTTTACATTTTTTTTTCTCAAAATAGAACGTAATATCCTCAAGAACAGGGGAAATCTTATTGTTTGTCACTGTCTGTCTGTACTGACAGTACAACTAATACAGACAGAATCATGGAAATGGTAATTATATTGGCTCATTGCCTTCCACAAATCTTTCAGAAGGACAAAGAAACATTTTTTTTTCTTTTTCAAATATGCTCAGTGACATATTGAATTATGACACCTAAATTCCAGCCAAGGGTCACAAAACATTAATACCCCTTAACAAAAGTAAGAAGAATGTCAAATCAGGCCTTCAGCCTCTGTTTCTTTCTCTGAAGGGCATCTGTCCTCCCTTAAAATGAAGTCTCCAGAAATGTGTTTCAAAATACCCACAAGTCCCCTCACTTCGGCACTGGCTCATAGATGCCTGTGTTTTTAGCTTCTGACAACTTCAAAGTTTATTTTTGAAAGAAGGGTTTACTTCTCTATGGAAAATATCCTCAGAGCACTAAAGGTTTTATACATTATTTGTGAAGCAGCAAGTTTTGGCTTTGCAGAATTTATTTAAGAAACTAAAGAATGCTTCTACCTACTTGCCCTAGGAGGTAAAAGGCCCACTAAACATTCTCAAGCTTTCAATTTTTTTTTATTTTTATTCTAAGGGAAACTGGACTCCTTAGTAGAGTGGAGCTGATCTGTTTATTTCAGCATACCATACAGTAAATTCGTAAAACAAAAACCACATGCACACAAAAAAAGAGTAAGACTTCAATTAATTTTATTTCAGCTCCCTTGAATTTCTTTGTACTCCCTTTGGCATCAGATTTATCCGAGTGCTTTAAATTTTTTTGCTTTTTTGAATAATATTTTTTCAATTACATGTAAAAACAATTTTAACATTTTTTCCATTTTGAGTTCCAAATTCTGTGACTCCCTCCTCTCTGTTCTCCCTGAGGTGGGAAGCAATTTGATATAGGTTACATGTGTGCAGTCATGTGAAACATATTTCCATACTAATCATGTTTTAAAAGAAAACAGACCCTCAAAATGAAAAAAAAGTGAAAAATAGTATGTTTTGATTTGCATTCAAAGTTCATTAATTTTTTCTCTGGAGATGGATAGCATTTTTAATGATGGGTCCTTTGGAATTGTCTTGGATCATTATATTACTGAGAATTGCTAAGTTACTCACCATTGATCATCATACAATATTGCTGTAACTGTGTATAGTGTTCTGCTTGCTTCACTCTACATCAGTTCATGTAAGTCTTTCCAGATTTTCTGATAGCATCCTGGTCATCATTTCTCATAGCACAATAGCATTCCATTACAATCATACAACCTGTTCAGCCATTTCTCAATTTATGGGCATCCCCTCAATTTCCAAATTTTTGCCACTACAAAAAGAGCTACTATAAATACATTTTTTAACAAATAGATCCTTTTCCCTTTTAAAATCTCTCTTGGATGCTGACTCAGTAGTAGTATTGCTGTATCAAAGGGTATGAGCAGTTTCATAACCCTTTGGGTATAGTTCCAAATTGCTCTACAGAATGGGCAGATCAATTCATAATTCCACCAACAGTGCATTAATGTCCCAATTTTCCTCTTCAACATTTATATCTGAGTGCTTTCTTCCAAAACCTTCTTGGGCTTTGAGCAGCAGCCATGGGCAGAATAAGGAAGAAAGAGACAAGACATGATACCCCCAGAAAAGTCAGCTCTTGCCATATAGGACTAGGTCATAATGCATCAGGAATGCAATCTGCAAGCAGACAGGTTTCTCTTTTTCTCTGGTTCTTCTATCACTCCATCTGCCTTTCTCTTTCACATTTTCTTAATACTCCAAAATTTCATCTTATCCTTAATGCTCCCTAATCCTATTTCAAAGAAGCAGGGATGCTGCAAGTTGGAAGAGGCCTTGGAGGTCTTTGAGTATAACCAAAATGTTTTACAGAGGAAAATATTAAGACCAGGAGTGAAGTGATTTCCCCCCACATCACCCAGCTAGTAAAGGGACATTGTGATTCAAACATGGGATTTTAACCCAAGTTCCAAGATCTTTCCATTATACCATACTTTTTTTATATATAATAGGTATCAGGGTTGGAAGGGATCTCAGAGGACATATAATCCAACCCATACTTAAAGTGGAATAATATCTTCTGCAACATGCCCAACCAATGGTCACTCACACTTTGCTGGAAGACCTCCTCACTGTCTCTTTACACAGACCATTAAAGTAACTCTCTCTGTCTCAGCCCTCTCTGTCTCTGTCTCTGTCCTTCTCTGTTTCTCTCTCTGTCTCTGTCTATATGTCTGTCTGTCTGTCTCTCTCTCTCTCTCTCTCTCTATATATATATATATATATGTATATGTGTGTATGTATGTATGTGTATGTATGTATGTATGTATTTTTTTCCTTTATTAAGTCTAAACTGGCATAGTAGATTTGAGTTCAAATCTGGCCTCAGATATTCACAGCTATGAGATCCTAGATCTCCCTCAGTATACTCATCTGTAAAATGGAAATATGAATAGCACCTACATTCTAGGATTGTTGTCAGAATAAAAAGAGATAATATTTGTAAAGTATTTTACAAACCTTAAAGCTCTATATAAATGCTGTTTACTACTACTACTACTACTACTACTACTACTACTACTATGACTACTACTACTACTACTACTACTGCTGCTACTACTACTATGACTATGACTACTACTACCACTACTACTACTACTACTACTACTACTACTACTACTACTACTACTACTACTTCTATTAAATTGACCTATAGTCAATTCCTAAATATTACTTCTAGTTCTGTCCTTAGGGACCAAATCCTGAAGGATAAAAATAAGACCAATCCCCTTTTTATTCAATAACCCTTAATATATGAAAACACAGCTATTGTGTCCTCCCTTAAGACTTTTCTATCCCCATTTCTTTCAGCTTATGCAAATATGATCTCAAGGCCCTTCACCATCCCAGTTTTTCTCTCCAGCTTATTAATGGCTTTCCTAAAGTGGTTAGCCCCAAACTGAATGCATATTTTAGAGGTGCTCTGACCAGGGCAGAACCCAAAAGGTTTATTACCTCCCTAATCTCCAACACTATCCATCTCAACACAGACTAGATCGTATTAGGTCTCTTGGTTGCCGTATCATACTATTGCCTTATATTTATCTTACCATTTTTAGATGAACTGTTGTAAAGACAAATTTCCCCTATCCTATGAATTTGATTTTTGAATCCAAGTCTAATGTTTTAAATTTTTCCAATAAGTTATATTTTATTCCAGTCAGCCCAAGGTTCTGGTTTATATAGATTTTTTTTTCTGGATCCTAACTCTAATGTCCATTCTGTTAGTTAAGCCTTCTAGCCTTGGGTCAAATTTAAATTTGTTGAACATGCCGTTCCTGCTTTTATCCAAGTCATGGGGTAGGTGGTGGGGAGGTTAAGCAGTAAAATGACAAGCATAGATTCCTGGGGCACTTTACTGGGGATCTCCTTCCAAACTGACATAGAATAGCTAATCACTACTTTTTAGGTCTAATTGTTCAATCAGTATCAAATCCATCTAATTTTAATATTGTTTAGGCTATATCCCTCCATCTTTTCTACAAAAATAGCATGGAAAAAATTGTCAAATGCTTTGCTAAAGTCTAAATAAGTATATTTCAGCATTTCCCAGATGTGCTATTCTAGTAAGACTGTCAAAAAAACAGGATATGAAGTTACTCTAACATGTTCTTGATATCTATTCTGGGTAAAGTGTTGCTGGCTCTTTGTGATCTCTATTTCCTTATAGAGATTTTTTTTAGTAGTACATCCTATAACATTGTAAGAAATCACAGACATCTAGTTTGCAAACTCCATTTCCTTTTTTTTTTCCAATGAGACATAAACTTAGGAAAGTGAGAGAGATAAGTTCATGCTCTAAATTAGATTGTATGTTAGCAGCAGAATAAAGGAGAGGTCAAATATTGTTCGTTGAGAATATAATTAGCTAATTATGGATTCCTTTCTGGCATTCAACCTTCATCATGGAATTGCCTATACCTGATGTTTGTTTCTATCATTTCTATTTTAGTGATTCCAATTACAAATACCTAAACATGTGAACAAATGAAATACAACTGTAAGCTTTTTCTGAATGACAACAACTATATTATGCCTGCATAATATGCTTATGAATGTAGTGCCAGGTATCTGAAAGCAGAAAGATGTGCATTTGCATATGTAAATGTACATTTGCATTTGTAAGTGCTCATCTATGCTTCCAGTTATTTGTTTTTAAGCACACTGTATCCATGCTGTGTGTGAATGTGCATAATTGGAGGATATGTTGTGAAGTTTTAGAAAACTTACCCTCTCATCTCAGCAAGTATTATTTGATCAATGCTGAGAAAACATGCATTGTTCAGGTGGGGTACTAACTCAAAATGTCAGAAATAACACCAGAAAAAGAAAAAAAAAAGAACTGTTTCTATTTTTTTTATTATACCATGTTGGAGAACTCTTTTAGATTTTTGAAATGTCTATTTATATGGTAATTGTTCCCCAATAAATGTCTCCTTTTTCTTTTCTTTTTTTCTTTTTTTTTAGTTCAAATTCCATTTTCATCTAATAGCCCTAGCTACCACCTTACTGTGTGAGTACAAATGATCTTCATGAACAGTGGTGAACAAATCAATAAAAAATCTCAAGTCTGGCTCAAGCTGACTGCCTAACTGTTCATGAATTAAAATGAGATAAGAGAAAACTTGAGAAAAATAGCCTGATGTGATTTTTCTGTGTCTTCAGTAATGCTTTAGGAAGACCAAGGCATCACTTGGAATTTGTATATCTATTTGCTATTATCAATAGAATAATATTCAAGTAGCAGCAATAGTTTAGCAGCCTAATGGCCTCTGGTCCCATTCTAAGGAAGTTGAGCTATTATTCCTAGATAGATACATAGATAAATAGATAGATAGATAGATTGAGAGGGGGAGGGGCAGGGGGAGAGAGGAGAAGAGAGGGAGGGAGGATGAGAGTGAGGGAGAGTGCTTTCTTAACTCGATTTTAACAAATTATGTGGACTAAATATGATTTAGTTTTAAAGATGAGAGAAAAAAAATTGTAGCCATATGTATTCTTCATTCTACATGTTTGAGTGAAGAGCTTGGAAACCAAAATAGGCATTTGGAATGAGGGTTGTTTTGTTTCTTTGTTTGGTTGGTTTGGTTTTGGCAAATAAATGATAAATTTTACTTGTTTACCTCTCAAGCATCTTATAACAAATATTCCACAGTTTAAGTGATTGATCAAAATGAACAAAGTGAACATGGTAGGTATAGTTAAAACTCCAAATAAGTTTTATCCATGATAATTTTTCCAAGGTAATATATTTGAAATTATAATCAATATATTTAGCACTCCAACAGATATTAAACAGCAGAATATGCAGGGAACACTTTTTTTTTTTTGCTTTGTACTATCTTTTTGACTGAGGTCATCTCTAGGTTTTCTTCCCCAGATTTATGTGCCTCCAGCTCTCCATAGGATTCTGATAAATTTATCTAATGGTATAAAGACATCTTAGAGATTATTTGACCAAATTTTCCCCTTTTAAAAGTGAAAAAAACTAGGGGTTGTTCTTTCTTTCCTAAAGGGCAAAGTGTGTAGTTCTACAAGAACAAATTACATAATGACAACAATATTATAGAGAAACAGAGCTTCAAAAGACTTTAGAATGCTGATCAATGCAAAGATCAGTAATACAATCAGAAATACAGAAAACTGAAGATGAAACATGCAACTCACCTCCTTCCAGAAAATTGATGGACTTGAAATTTAGAGATGATTTAGAGTAAATCAGAGTTTAATGTTTGAATGTGCCACCAACTGGACCTCGACCTCTAACTGAGCTTTTCTATGTCTGTTAAACAAACAGAGGCTAATACAGCCAGCCAGGAGGCTATATTATTTATCTAGACACTGAAGGGCACTCAAAACATCTGCTATTTCCCCATCTGAATGTTAGCAATAATTTTTGCCTTATTCCTTGCCACAAAATGGCATTAACTCCTCATGAAAACTACTATTTCTCAAATTTTAATTTAATACAAATTTATAAATATTTAAAACTAATAATTGTTATAATCAATCAACTAGCAAAACATTTATTAAGCATCTACTGTAAATTTATATGATTTAACTTGAACTAGATCCTCAATGAGGCCAGGCAATCTTTTTCCTCTTCCATAATTGATTCCATATCCCTCTCTCCATACAATCTTTTCCAAACTTTCTTTTCTATCCTCAAGATTCACACATGTTCCCTATTCCTCACCTCCTCTCCCCAACTGGGAATCTCTTTTCATACTTTGAAAACAGGAACAATTCACCCTGTGCTTCCTCTTCTCCTCTTTTCATTTGATATCTTCTTAATATTATCCCCTACAATGCATCCTCCTTTAATCCAGTGTAGCTCTTATCCTGTATGATGCCAGTCTCTCTACAGGAGTTTTTGATACCCATCCTCTCCTGTCAACTGCAACAAATTGTCCCCTCAAATCTCTCCTTTCTCACCAATCTTCAATTTCTTCTTATCTGTTTTTTTTATCTTACAGATTATAAACAAGCACAAATCTCCTTCATCCTTCACTAGATTCTACCATCACCCAAACTATTGTCCTATGTCTATCCTTCCTTCCTCAGCCAAACTCTTAGGGAAAAACAAAACAAAACAAACAACAACAACAAAAAAACACCTGTCTATATCCATTTCTTCTACTTCCTCTCCTCTCACTTTTTAAGCCTTTTCAACTTATCCTCCAATTTATTTATACCCAGGGATGGTATAGGGGTTGGACAACTGGTCAGAAAGAGATTACTGGTGATGCATTGTTGGCACTGGGTATACATGACACTGATTGGCAACTCAATTGCCCATACACAGTTTTGGGTCATAGTTACTGGGCAGTGAGGAGTACTTCTGGTCAGTCATGAGGGAGCAAGGGCCCTAGTCACAGTTCCATGGTCCAGAGAAGCACTAGTGCTTGATGTATCAGGAGGACAGGAGACCTAGTAAAAGTTCCAAGGCCAGTAAGAGTACTGGTGCTTGTGGCTGTAGGGAAGTAGGGGCTCTTCCTTTGTAAAAACTAGAGTGCAGACCAGTAGAACAATGGACACACTGCTCCCCAGATCACACCACTTTAAAAGCACCAAAAACTTTCAGACTCCAAAATTAGCTATGAAAACAGCAGGATAAAAAATCATGAAGCTTGGGACAATAACACCACAGAGCAGAGCCTAACTTCAACAAATGTTCAAAGTCAAGAAATAGTCTGGGAAAAGTGAGCAAAAAACAACAACAACAACAAAAGAACTTGACCTACTACTATGGTGTCATGGAAGACCAAAAAACAAATGCAGAATAAAACAATATAAAAGCAACAAACAAAGCCTCAAAGAAAAAAAAAATGAGTTAGACACAAGCCCAATGAGAATTCCTGGAAGAGTTGAAGATAGTTATAAAAGTGGTACAGAGAAAAATGGGGAAAGTAGCCAGAGTGATACAAGAAAATTATGAAAAGAGAATTAATGGAGGCAGAGCCAAGATGGCAATGTGAAAACAGGGACTTTGCTAAGCTCTCCCCCAAATCCCTCCAAACACCTGTAAAAATAACTCTAAACAAATTCTAGAGCTATAGAACCCATGAAATGACAGAGTGAAACAAATCTCCAGCCCAAGATGGCCTAGATGGTTCCTGGGGAGAGTTTATTGCACTTTGCTGGGAGCAGAGGATAGCCCAGCATGGGCCATGCCAGGACAGACCAAGCTGGAGCAGACTGAGTGGAGTAAGCCTCAGGGCACTGAATCACTGGCAGCAGTGGTGGTTTCTAGACTTCTCAACCCACAAATGCCAAAGACAACATAGCAGCTCAGTGGGAAAACTGTTGGATCTGGGTGAGAGAAGGGCATGGTCCAGCCCCAGCCCCAGCCCCAGGTTGGCAGAGGTGGCTGCAGCAGCCAGGGCAGCAGCAGTGGCTGCTTCTGGAGCTTCAGGCCCACAGACAGTGGGGGGAATCAAGCACCTGACCAGAGCAGGAGTATAGAGATCTCTTTGCTGGCACTGAAGCAGGGTTATCTTGCTTAGCTCTGCTTGGATCTGGTTGCAGTCCTGGGTGGCAATCCTTCAAGGAGGAGGAGTGCTGGTGTGGCAGAGCTTGTGGTGGCTGTGGAGAGGGAGTCCTCCTGGTAGTTACATGGCAGAAAGGAGTGTCTTCACTCACAGACAAGAGCACAGGCCAGGAGAGGAATATCATACCACCTCAGAATAAAAGTAGCTCTGAAAACAGTAGTGCAAAACCCCTGAAGTTTGGGATAGGGTACTCTCTACTCTGGAAGCAGTTATACCCTTACAAAGAGCTCAAAAGTCAAGTAATTGGCTGGAAAAATGAGCAAACAGCAAAAATGGACTCAGACTATAGAATCTTACTTTGGTGACAAAGAAGATCAAACATACAGCCAGAAGAAGTCAACAAAGTCAAAGATCCTACATCAAAAGCCTCCAAGAAAAAATATGAATTGGTCTCAGGCCATGGAAGGACTCAAAAAGGATTTGGAAAATCAAGTAAGAGAAGTAGAGGAAAAATTGGGAAGAGAAATGAGAGTGATGCAAAAAAATCATGAAAAATGAGTCACTTATCTTTAATCTTTACCCGTCTACTGGGTGCTCTCTACTGCCTACAAACATGTCCATGTCATCCCTAACATCAAAATCCTCTCATTGATCCCTCCATCCCTGCTTCCATCATCCCATATCTCTCTTCCCCTTCTGTGGTTAAACTCCTTGAGAAGGTGTCTACAATAGGTGCCTCTACTTCCTCTTCTTTCAGTCTCTTTTTAACTCTCTAAAATCTGGGTTCCAACCTTACTGAACTGAAACTACTCTCACCAAAATTATTAGCAATCTCTTAATTGCCAAATCTAATAGCCTTTTCTTAAACGTCTGTAACAACAAAGCTACTTGCAGCTGCTGGGGAGTTGTAAGGCCAATATAACCAGCATACAGGAAGGCTGCTAGCACAGGTGCTTCGATCTTCTTTTCCAAGGAAAGTAAATTTAAGGGGTTTACAATATTGCTTTAATTAAACATACAAATGTCATTCACTTAGTTTAAGGGGAAAAGTCAGCACCCTGAACTACAGAGCAAATTCAAACAGAAATTGCAAACAGAAAAAATAACACAAATCAACAGACAGACTTCTGTCTGATTATAGCAATACACACAGTTACCAGAGAGAGAAGCACCAACATCTGGATTTTCAAAGCCGGAGGGTTCCTTAACGGCTACCCAGAGTCTCATCTGGCCAAATTAGACAATCACTCTTCCAATAAGTAAGCCCCAAAGCTTCCAATTAAGGTTTCCAATTAAGGTCTCTTGATTCAATCAATGACTCCTGATTCAAACAAAGGCACCGTTCAATCAAAGGCACCTGATTGCCTTAGTACTGAGAAGCACTCCAAAAGAAAAAAACAACAAAAAGCCCCACTTTGCTTGCCATTACACTCTCATATTTATTTCTTTTTTGTTTAGTTAACCATTATAAACTTTATTAAGTACCTACTGTGATCCACTCCAACAGTACTGTTTCTAAGTGCTTTCTATTTTATTTAACTCCTTGTTGTATACCTTACATACTTTTTTAATGCAACTAAATTTTTTTGCCTTTCTATCATATAACATTTTATTCTGGTTTGGTTCAATTCAATTGACAATTGAGTTCAACAAGAATTAATTATGCATCTACTCTATTGAAGGCATTGTGCTTGACCAGAGTCAGCGGAAATAGGAATTTCTGATATGTGGGCTAAAACATTATCCTTTGAGTTTTATTGATTTTGGAGTGACTAACAAAGGCTATTTTAGGACTTCTAAGTTTTTCTCCATTCCAGTTCATTCTCCACTTGTGTCAAACTGATCTTCCTTAAGCTCAAGTCTGACCACGTCACTTCCCTATTCAATCAACTCCAGTGGTTCCCTATTACTTCCAAAATCAAATACCCTCTGATTTTAAAGTCCTTTGTAACCTGCCCCCTTCCTACCTTTCCAATCTTCTTACAACCATTCCCCTCCATACACATGGTAATCCAGTGATACTAGCCTTCTCGCCTTTCGTAACAAAAGTCATTCCATAGTCAGACTCTGGGCATTTTCACTGGCTGTCCTTCATTCCTGGAACTATCTCTCTCTCCTCTGCCTCCTATCTTCCCTGGTCTCATTTAGGTATCACCTTTTGCAAGAAGCCTTTTCCAGTCTTTAATCTTTTATAATGATATTATTACCAATTTATCCTGTCTATATCTTTGTTCATACATAGTCATTTGTATGTTGTCTCCCCATTTTATCGGGAGCTCCTTGAGAGCAAGGCCTATCTGTTTCCTTTTTTGTATCCCCAGGACTTATCATGATGCCTGGCACATAGTAGAAATTGAAAAATGCTTGTTGACTGGCTGACTACAAATAGAAATAAAAAAGAACAATCTAGCATTTTCAATATTCAAGTAATCACAGAAAAAGCAACATAAGAACACATGAAGAAAGTAGTATTTCTCATCCCTACATTTATCATACTTCTCCAGAAAATCTGATTACTATTAACTACAATAATTAGGCTGTCATCTTGCATCCCCTAAGCAAAACAAATCTTGGTACCTGAGGACAAAGAGGATTAAAATAATTAGTAAAAAGATCATTTCACCTCATCATTATTGGAAGACTCTCTTCGTAATTCTGGGCTTCAGCAGTAGAAAAAAAGATAATTCCTCTTTGTTCCAATATAGAAATGACAGTCATATTCCATTTAATGGGCTCTTTGATATTTCTCTAACACATTAACCTATAGTAGTACTAAATATGTAAGTGAACTCAGCTTGAGTGCTTCTCTCTATTTCTTCTCATGTATGACATTTATTGGTTCCGTTTTATTTCTGTTTTCCTCATTCCTAATGATAAAGCAAATTCTGAACGAAATTAATGTCTAATGTACAGTGTTATGTATATATGCATATATGTAATATATACACATTATATATAAGCATACATCAGATTCTTCATGGAATTAATACAAAAGGATATGTTTGTACACAGAATAATACCTTTACTTTCTTTTTTAAATAAATAATTTTTTTTAATTTTTAGTTCACAGCACTCAGTTCCACAAGTTTTTGGGTTCAAAATTTTCTCTCCCTGCCTCTCCTCCCCCTCACCCCCAAGATGGCATGTAATCTAATGTAGGCTCTACATATACCTTCACATTAAACTTATTTACACAATAATCCAGTTGTAAAGAATTATAACCAATGGAATGAATCATGAGAAAGAAGAAATGAAACCAAATAAGAAGGGGAAAAAAAGGAGAGCAAATAGTTTGCCTCAATCTGCATTCAGACTCCATAGTTCTTTCTCGGGATGTGCATAGATTTTTCCACCATGAATCTTTTGGAACTGTCTTTGAACCTTGCATTGATGAAAGGAGCCAAGTCTATCAAAGCTAGTCCTTACAGATGCCATGTGTCTGTAATTGTGTATAATGTTCTCCTGGTTCTGCTCCGCTCACTCAGCATCATATCATGTAGGTCTTTCCAGGTTATTATGAAGTCCATATCTACCCATTTTCTTACAGCACAACAGTATTCCATTACCTTCATATACCACGACTTGTTTAGCCATTCCACAATTGATGGGAATCCCCTTGATTTCCAATTCTTTGCTACAACAAAAAGAGCTGCTATAAATATTTTTGTATATACACATCCCTTTCCCACTTGTGTGATCTCTTTGGGATACAGCCCTAGAAGTGGTATTGCTGGGTCAAAGGGTATGAGCATTTTTATAGCCCTTTGGCATAGTTCCAAACTGCTCTCCAGAATGGCTGGATCTCTTCACAACTCCACCAGCAAAGTAACAATGTTCCAATTTTCCCACATCCTCTCCAGCATTTATCATTTTCCTGTTTTGTCATTTTAGCCAATCTGACAGGAGAGATGTGCTACCTAAGAGTTGTTTTGATTTGCATTTCTCTAATCAGTAGTGATTTAGAGCATTTTTTCATGTGCCTATATATACCTTTAATTTCTTCCTCTGAAAACTGCCTGTTCATATCCTTTGACCATTTCTCAATTGGAGAATGACTTGTATTCCTATAAATTTGTCTCAGTTTCCTGTACATTTTAGATATGAGGCCTTTATCAGAGACACTAGTTGTAAAGATTTTCTCTCAATTTTCTGCTTCCCTCCTACTCTTTGTTGTATGGCTTTGTTTATACAAAAACATTTCAATTTAACATAATCAAAATTATCTATTTTGTATTTTGTAATGCTCTCTATCTCTTGTTGTGCGTGAATTCTTTCCTTTCCCATAAATCTGATAGGTAAATGAATCGTTGCTCTTCCAAATTGCTTGTAGTATCAGCCTTTATTCCTAAATCATGAAGCCATTTTGAGTTTATTTTGGTAATATGGTGTAAGATATTGGTCTATGCCCAGTTTCTGATACACTGTTTCCTAATTTTCCCAGCAGTTTTTGTGAAATAGTGAATTCATAAGAACACTCCCTCCTAGAGTTTATGACAGAGGAGAGGAAATCTGGGTGTAGGATAACATGTTCCCTAGATTTGGGAAAACATTTTTAAAAGGATTAAGAGGAAAGATAGGCTCCCATTAACTAAAATACTACAGAGTAAATCATTTGAGGAGGGATGGAAAGTGTCCAAGAAGGAAACTCTGAAGAAACAAAAGGAAACTACTCTAGTGTTGAGGAAAAAATGACCAATTTAAAGGGACCAATTTAGATGTGCAACCAACTTAGATTGAAAAAAGAAAATTCAAAAGATAAAAACAACGATAGGTAAAAGAGGATCAATATGAATTTGGCAAAGTCCTATAAAAAGAGTTGCCGGAAGTACTAAATCTCAAGACTAAAGAGGGAAACTAGAAGCAAATACAAAATATCTTAGTCTTATTGGAAAAAAAGAAAGACCAAAGAAGAGATCTTTGCTTGGGGTGAATGAGATGATAGTAATGACATTACAGAGAAGACAGATTTATGGTTTTCTCTGCCAAGGATTTATGATCTTTGCAATCGAAATAACAAAAATGACTAATAAAGAATTGATAGTCACTATGAGTAAAAGAGTAAAAGAGAACCTACTCACACTTGAAAAATTATTCCAATTCAGATGAGTTATAACTTTGAGTAACAAAAGACCTGGTAGTTGTAACTGCATAGCCACTGTCAGTAATATTTGAAATACTGTGGGAAACAGAAGAACCACGAGATTGGAGAAGAATAAATGTCCCAGTTTAAAAAAGGAATGGGTTGAGCATTGAGAGTACACGCTATAGTACAGTGAGTTTGACTTTGATCCCTGGGAAAGTTCTAGAAAAGATCATTAAAAATATGGTTAGTGGATATCTAGAAAGGGAATCAGTAATTATAAATAGCCAACATGGTTTCATTAAGAGTAGGTCATTTCACTTACCTCTTCTTAGCAATGCAAGAAAAGACTCATGAGGGAATATGCTATCCATATCCATAAAAAAAAAATATGGAGTCTGAAGGCAGATTGAAGCATTCTATTGGCTATCTTTTTTTTTTTCCTTTTGTTTCTTCTTTCTTGTTGGTTCTAATTCTTCTTCACAACAAGACTAATGTTTAAATATGTTTAATATGAATGTATATGTAGAGCCTATATCAGATTGCACACTGTCTTGGGGTGGAAGGAGGGAAGAGAGAGGGAGAAAATTTGGAACTCAAAATCTTATGGAAGTGAATGTTGAAAGCTAAAGATAAATAAATAAATTAGTAATTTAAAAACGTGAACAGAAAAAAATTAAAAAAAAGAATAAGGTATTTTGGACTAGTCTCATTTCCTTTTTTAAGGTAAGATTACTAAATTATTAGATAAAAAGAACGCAATAAATATACTCTACTCAATTTTTTGCAAGATTTTTAATAAAGTATCTCAGACTATTCTTGTAGAGAGGCTGAAAAGATATGGACTCAATCCGTGGCATCAGGTTCACATAAAAACAGGGCCAATACTCCATAGATAAAGATCCCTGCAGAATACATACTGGGTATTATCAATGTATTATTTATTTTTAAAAACATTTCCCAATCACATTTTAACCTGGTTTGTGACCCACTAAGGAGCATTGTGGTCTACATGCTGCCCACAGGCTGTATTTTTGACACCTTTGGACTAGACAATGCAATTAGCTAGATTCAGAACATTTAGAGAGGTGGCCAGTTTCTTTTTTTTTTCTCAGCCAAGAAAAAAGACAAAGTTTATTAAGGGTTTGCCATAATGGGTTGTTTTAAGAAATCCCACCCTTTGTGACACCTGTTTTCACAAGCGGGCCAGATTGAATCTACTGAACTAGACTGAATCTCAGCGCCTTCATGGAGGCAAGATGAGACTTATACATTCAAAGATTGTAAGAGGGATCTAGTATGGTCTTGAGTAGTCTGGGATGACTAGAGGAGGGGTTTAGAGTGGACTGGGGTGACTGGGATGATGACCTCCAGGGTGGGAAATAGCTGAAAGCTACCTGGAGATGACAGACAATAAAAGAGTTAAGGTATAGATATTTTGATCAAGATCAAGGGTGGGAAACAGCCAGAAGGCAATTCAGAGGTAACCAAACAAGGGAAGGCTAGGCTAGGCTATTTGGGCATGAAAAGCTAGATCAAGTGGGAAGATTCAGGGTGGGGCTCAAGGGGATTCTGACAGACTTTACTCTAGATTCAAGGGGATTCCCAAAGACTGTGCCCTCATCATTCCCCCCTCAAACAAATAGGACCCAAATTATTTTGGGGTCCAAGGGGATTCCCACAGTCTAAACCCCATCATTTCCCCCTCAAACAAATGGGACCCAAATTCTTTTGGAATAAAGGGCAAAGGTCTCAGCTTCTGAAATTTCTTCCTTCTGGCAAGGAGCGTAGAGTTATCCCTGCCTCGATGGGTCCCAGTCAAGGGGTACATAGTCTGAGCAGTCGTCTGGAAGTTGATGGCTTGGAGCCTGGAGGAGATAAGCTTGGCAAGGAGGTTAAGCAAACAAGCAGGAAACAGGCAGTATAGGAGTATACAGAAATGACAGTTTCCTTGGTGTAAAAGACAATTTCCCTAGAGGGAATTAAAGATGACTATTTCATACCTAGCTCCCCTAATCAATTGTTCTGTGTACCACACTGCTTCAGGGTCCAGAAGTGTGTAGCACACCAACAAATTAGGTCGGGGGTGTCAAAGTGAAAGGCTTGATATTTGGTGAGCCTGTGGCTAGCCAGCCACTGGTGGCCATCTGCTTCTAGGATGTTCTGAGCTTGATGGGAATTCAGAGCTTCTCGGGGTTGGTCTGCTAGAAGTTTAGAAGCTTCTTCAATTAGAGTGGCTGTAGCAGCCATGGAGTCTAATTGTTCTGAAAAACAGGCAACTGGCTTGGGGTCAGGTCCTAAGGATTGGATTAGGATTCCCAAAGCCTGTCCTCTCCTTTCATCAACATACAGAGTGAAAGGTTTTTCTAGAGTAGGTAAAGCTAATGCTGGAGTGGTCGTCAATTTAGTTTTCAAAGTCTCAAAAGCTTTAGTCTGGTCAGGGCCCCAATCTAGAGGGAGTGAGTCAGGGACTTGATTGGCAATTAATGGTTGCAGTCCCTCCCAAGCCTTGGGCTTAATTGGATATTGAAGGCCATGGAGGAACACATAAGAATCTCTGAGGTGAATAAAGGCTGGGGTGGCATGAGTAGCTTTCCCAGGAATTCCCTGATCCCAAACAGTTGGCTTCACTGTCTCCCACACTTCTGGGAGAACATGGGGAGGTGTAAGAGGTTTAACTAAAGAAAATTGGCTCCCCAATTTTGCCATCAGGGCCCTTCCCAACAAAGGGGCAGGGCCAGAGGAGAGTGTTAGGAAGGAGTTTTCTAACAACAGATCCTCAAGGAGGCCAGGGAGGGGGTATGTTGGGAGACATCCCTTAATTTCACTTTTGATGCCCATGATGGGTCGAGGGGTGTGTAGGGCCAGAGCAATTAGTTAAAACAAGAGAACATAGCCATGATAAAGTGGGTAACCTTACCTTCAGCCTCGATTTTGCCCAGGTCTCTGTGAGAGAGGTAGAGAAAGTGGGAGCACTGGTGAGCTCCAAGATTTCCCCTCCTTCCGAGTCTTGAGAAGAGTGGAGGACAGGGTACTAGGAGGAGGCTTTACCACTTTTCCAACCTTGGGGACAATCCTTCCTCCAATGTCCCTCCTGGTTACATGCTGGAGGCATGGATCCTGCAGGCTTCCTCCAGGGGGGTGCCCTAGAGGGGAACTCCTTGGACCAGTGACCGTCCTTGTGGCATTGAAAGCAGGTTTCCCCATGGCCCACACTGCCAGGCTTCCTCCAAGGGATCCCCTTGGAGGGAAGCTCCTTCGGTCTTTTCCTGGCCATGGCAGCAGCCAAGAATAGTACATGTTCTCTGTCTCTATTCCTTTCCCTGTGTTTTCTTTCCTCTGTTGCAGCCAGGTCTCTATTGTTAAACACTCCAGAAGCCATCTCCAGTAATTGGACCTGAGGTGATGGAGGTCCCATTGCCAATTTCTGCAGTTTCCTCTTGATATCTGGGGCAGACTGATTAATGAAATACCTGTTAAGTATTGCTGCCCCTTCGATAGAATCGGGATCCAAATTTGTGTACTTCTTAATAGCTTCTACTAGCCAGTTTTGGAAAAGGGCAGGGTTTTCCTTTTCACCCTAAGTAATTTCCCTAATTTTTTGAAAATTTATCTCCTTTTGAAATGCTGTTCTTAGGCCTTCTAACAGGCAAATTATCATATGGTCTCTCTTCTCTCTATCCTCACTCTTTTGGTAATTCCATCCTGGGTCACTAGTGGGAACAGCAGCTGTTCCTGGGGGGTATTTTATGGGGTTATCACTAGCCAAACTATTCCCAAATTTTGGGCCTTGTTCCCAGATCTTCCTCTTCTCAGTGGTACAACAGATAGAGAAGAGGATGTGCAATTCACCCCAAGAAAGCTCAAACTGTAGGGACAGATCACTAAAACCCTCAGTAAACATAGTGGGGTCTTCGGATTATCTCCTCAGTTTCTCTTTAACCCTAATGAGATCTGAAATGGAGAATGGAACATGCACTCTGATTGTCCCCATAGAGAAAGCAGGTACTTCCCTCAGCGGAAAAAGCCTTAAAGGAGCTGTGGAGACTGAGTCTTGGGGAGGGATATAGGAAGTCCCACTTCTTGTGAGGGAGGGGCTGGGTGGTGCCGGCTGAACTAGATTGGACTGCAAGGCCAGGGGATCCAGCTGGCAAGGGAAAGGGTCAGCTGGCACCTGAGGAGTGGAAGAGGTCAATAGGAGAGATACCCCAGAGACTGCCATGGCAGCAAGGCCCATGGTGGTAGATACTGAAGGGCCTGCAGTAGGGCCAGGCCTGGAGGCCAGAAGCTGAGTAGGGGCCACAGAGGGAGGCATCTCAACAAGACCCTTGGCTGTGACCTGAGCAGGGGTTGTCAAGGGGGGAGGGGCTGAAGCACTAGGGGCCATAAGAAGGGGGTCATCCAAATGTCCTGTTCACCCCCATCACCCCTTTGTGGGGCAGCTCTAGCTACAAACATCTTACAACCTTTTCTGAAGATGAGGTTCTTTTTAAGTTCCTTAAAGAAATTGAATTGAATTGAAGGAATTGAAAAGGATTAACCCATTTTGGGCATTTGGGCTGGAAGTCCCTTCCTCTATAGTAAAGGAGAAATTAGGAGTAAGTGTAGAGAGACAAACAAAATAAAACAAGACAAAAAACCCCACAAGAAGGTACCTGTTGGAGTTTCCCAATTCCCTAGCACAAAGAGAATTGAAAGAATCTGGCATATGCTTCTGGATGGAGCATCTATCCATGTCCTCCATGCTTCAGAAGCTGTGCCTAGGTCCATGGCCTCCAATATAGCCACTGGACCAAGAACCACCTGAGAGCATCAGGCTGAGTGCAATAAGACAGCCTCCTAGCTGTCTGATCTACTAGGATCTGCTGAGGTCAGGCCCAAAAAGCATCTCCAAAATGCTTGGAGAGTGAGAAGGGGATTGGGAGAAGGGGAGGCCCACATACCTTCAGTCTTGGCTGGAGAAGAACTTGAGATTAGCAGTATTCTTGGTCAGGGAACCAAAAATGAAAAGACTTGGGGTTGAGGGGTGCTTGACACCCCAAAGTACCGACATGCTGGGTCCTGCCAAAAGAATTCGACTCAAGCCTTCTCAGCCAAGAGAAAAGACAAAGTTTATTAAGAGTTTGCCATAATGGGTTATCTTAAGAAATCCCACCCTTTGTGATGCCTGTTTTCACAAGCAGGCCAGATTCAATCTACTGAGCTAAACTGAATCTGAGCCAAGGTGGCCAGTTTCAACGGGTAGGTTTCAATATCAGCATGACAGGATATCTCCCAGAGTACTCAGTGATATGTGTCTGGTCCTTTGCCATTTAACATCTTTACAGAGGATTTAAATAAGGATTGAGATGCCAAACTCATCAAATTTTCTGTTGGCATAAAGATGGAAAGGAGAACTGGTGCACTGAATGATAGGTACAAGGTCTACAAAACAATCCTGAAAGGCTAACAAATTGGATGAACTCTAATGTGGGTCAGTTCAGTAGGGAGAAATATAAAGTATTATATGTGAGTTACAAAGAAACAAACACACAAACAAAAAGGTTCACTAGTGTGCTGTGGTCATGGCATGGCTAAATAACAGCTGTTTTTCCAAAAAAAAAAAAAAGATCTTGGAATTTTAGAGGACTTCAAGCCAAATATGAGTCAGCAGTGTATCATGGCAGCCAAAAATATAATGTGACCTTGAGCTGCATTAAGAATAGTTTCCAGAAATAGGAAAGTGATTTTTAAAAAAAAAAATTATACTGTGCCCTCCTTAGACCCAATATGGAATATTGTGTTTATTTCTTTAAGACATAATTTAAAGGCCATCCAGGCGAGGGCAAACAGGATGGTAAAGGGCCTTGAATTCATGTCACATGAAGATCAGTTGAAGGAACTGAAGATGTTCAGCTTGAGGAAGAGAAGAACAATAACTGCTTTCAAGTAACAAGGGAAGTATTCTGGATCAGAATTTCTGTTCTGAGTAAATTTAGAATTGATTTTGAGATTAAAAAATGTCCTAGCATTTAAAGCTGTTCCAAAGTGTAACGAGCTGCCTCAAAAAAGTGGGGGCAGGGTGTTTCTGTTTCCTTGTAGGTCTTGATGCAGAGCTTGGACTTGCTGGGATTGTTATAGTGTGGATTTCTTTCATGTATGCATAGGGTTATGTGGCTCCTAAGGTACTTTTCAACTCTCAAATTCTCTAATTTGTGATTCATTCTTTTCATATAGCGAAAAATAGTGAATTGATTTGTATTATCAAATCATAGAATTGTAGAGTTGGAATTGAATTTACAAATAATCTAGTCCAATCTCCTAACTCATGGGCAAATTTCTTGTACAACATCTCTGAAGTGTGGCTATCTAGCCTCTGCTTGGATACTCCCAGTGACTGGGAACTCACTAATTCATAGTGAGCTCTTGATTATTCTAATTATTAGGCAGTTCATATTTTTTAATATTCTTCCTCTTTCCAGTAGTAATTAGGCAGCAAAATACCCTCTCAGGAGAGATGCCAGCATTAGAAAAACCTGAAATCACTGATCAGTGTGATTGTGAGTCAACCTCTGGGTCATGACGACTCACTGATCCTGTCTTATCTCTGTCAAACAAAGGCTTTATGACACTAAGTCACTGAACCTCTTAGTGACCTCAGGCAATACCCTATGACTGTAAGTTGTAGGGTAGTTGTCCTTCACTTGATTGATGGAATTTCCTTATCAGGAATCCCCTACCCCAATTAAACCACAAGTCCAGTCCAAAAAATAATGTCAGTACAAATAAATTGTTGTGAGGAACATTAAGATAATTTTCCAGAGCCTGGATAAATGTGGAAACTAGCAACATGGTGGTGGTCTTTCCACATTTGAACTATATTGGAAGAGAGATTACTACTGTACAAATGTCTTCTGGGCTATGTCTTCTTAATGGTTCCATTGGACAATAGCCTCCAAATTGGTCCAAATAGAAGGAGTTCTATTTCTCTCCTTTCTAATCTATCCTTCATCATGTTACCTTAACTTCCCTAATAGAGTGCTAACAACATAACACTCCTTTAGTCTAAAACATTCACTGGCTCTTTACTGTCTAAAGGATTAAAGTATGCTGATCCTAGCATTTTAAACCCTCCACAATATTGCCCCATCTTGTCTTTCCACCTTATCTTAGACTATTCTCTTTCATAACTCTACATTTCAGCAAAATGACCACTACCTAACATTCCCATATTTTGACTTCTCCCATAATTGTCCTTCTGTTCATGTTGTTTCCTGTCTCTGTGTAATTCAACTTTCAATTATTGTGTCTAATATAGCAAAGAATGTGGGAAAACAGGGACAAAAATTAAAAAGTCCAGGTTCTCAAGGATTTTTATTGGCTACTTTCCTGAGGAGACAGAAGTGTTCCATTGTACTTCCATTTTGTTGTTGTTGTTTTTGCAAGGTACTGGTTATCACTATTATACGGTGTTGCAACAGTTCGGCTAGCAGCTGCTGTGGGGGTAAAAAACCAACACGAGCCCAACAACAAGAATGCTGCAAGCCCAGATTCTTTTGATCTGCCTTACTAAGGAAAGCAACATTAAGGGGTTAACAAACTTACTTTAATCCAACATACAAATATCATTCACTCAGCTCAGGGGGAAAAGCCAGCACCCTGAGTTTCAGAGCAAATACAAAGAAAGCAAATAAACACGAATCAACAGACAGATTTCTGTCTGACAAAATCACAATATACAGTTACCAGAGAAGCATCAACATCAAAGCCGGGGAGCTCATAACAATGGCTGGCCTAGCATCATGCACCACTCCTGCTGCGGCTCAGAACTCCAAAAGAGAAAGCCAACCTCTGGGTTTATATATCTTGTTCAGGGTCAAAGGTGAGTCACACATACGACTCACCCACATGACCTAAAATCATCACAAAAATGCAACTTAATCCCACATGGTCTAAAAGCCTCTGATGCCACAAACATGTCACTCAAACCCATGTAAACTAGGCTTTCCATTGAGGCAAGGAAGTTATCAAGGACTCCTAATTTAATTAAGGAAACAAAGGCCAAACTCTTCAAGGGCATTTGGTTGAATAAGTGCTAAGAGCCCATCTTGATTCCCAATACATATGGTTATATGATTAATTGTTCCCATTGTTTGTGTTTCTGAATATGATTCAAGCCAGAAAAATGACCAATATGGATGTCATATATATGGAATATTGGTATACTATATTACATTTAAGGAGTAACAAGGAACTATTGGTTATATGGGTACCTGTTGATATTGAGGATAAGAACAATGAGTGCCATACATGATTCTGTGGACAAATTGGGTAGATGTTGAGTATTTTATAAAGGATATCAGAAAATTTTTAGGGGCACAGCCAAGATGGTGGCAGGAAAGCAGAGACTAGCTTAGACTCTCCCCCAAATCCCTCCAAATACCTGTGAAGAATGTCTCTGAACAAATTCTAGAGCTACAGAACCCAAGAAATAACAGCGGGAAGCAGGTCTCCAGCCCAAGATGGCCTGGATGGTCAGAGGGAAGGGTCTATTGCACTGTGCTGGGAATTGAGAACAGCCCAGCGTGGGCTGTGCCAGGACAGACCAGGGCAGAGGAATCACTGAGCTGTAGCAGTTACCAGACTTCTTAACCCACAAAATGCCAAAGACAACAGGTCAGTGGGAAATTGCTGGACCAGGGTGAGAGAAGTACATGGTTGGCCCAAGCCCCAGGGGTGTCAGAGGTGGTTCAGCAGCAGCAGCATCAGGAAGCTCCCACAGCTGCTTCCAGAACTCCAGATTTGGTTGCTTCTGGTCCCAGGTCCACATAGTTGGAGGAATTAAGTGGCAGATCAGAGCGGGAATGCTGGGAGCACTTTGCTGGTGCAGAGGCAGGGTTCTATTGCTTTGCCCTGCTTGGATCTGGGTCGTGATCTTGGTTGGTGGTTCTTGGGGGAGGAGAAGTGCTGGTGTGGCAGAGCTTGCTGTGTAGAAGCAGCTTTGAAAAAAACAACACAAAGCCCCTGAAGTTTGGGACAAAGAACTCGTCATTCTGAAAACAGTCATACCCTGACAAAAACCTCAAGGGTCAAGTAGTTGGCTGGGAACATGGCCAGGGAGCAAAAGACTCAGACTATTGAATCTTCTTTGGTGACAAAGAAGATCAAAACATACAGCCAGAAGAAGTCAACAAAGTCAAAGAACCTACATCAAAAGCCTAAAAGAAAAAATAGGAATTGGTCTCAGGCCATGGAAAAGCTCAAAAAGGATTTGGAAAGGCAAGTAAGAGAAGTAAAGGAAAAATTGGGAAGAGAAATGAGAGTGATGCAAGAAAACCATGAAAAGCAAGTCAACAACTTGCTAAAGGAGACCCCAAAAATACTGAAGAAAATATCACCTTAAAAAATAGACTAACTCAAATGGCAAAAGAACTCCAAAAAGCCAACGAGAAGAAGAATACCTTAAAGGGCAGAATTAGCCAAATGGAAAAGGAGGTCCCAAAGACCACTGAGGAAAATACCACCTTAAAAATTAGAATGGAGCAAGTGGAAGCTAGTGACTTTATAGGAAATCAAGAAATTATAAACAGAACCAAAGGAATGAAAAAATGGAATACAATGTGAAATATCTCATCGGAAAAACCACTGACCTGGAGAATAGATCCAGGAGAGATAACTTAAAAATTATTGGACTACCTGAAAGCCAGGATCAAATAAAAAGCTTAGACATCATCTTTCAAGAAATTATCCAGGAAAACTGTCCTGATATTCTAGAGCTAGAGGATAAAATAGAAATTGAAAGAATCTACTGATAGCCTCTTGAAAAAGATCCCAAGAAGAAATCTTCTAGGAATATTATAGCCAAATTCCAGAGCTCCCAGGTCAAGGAGAAAATATTGCAAGCAGCCAGAAAGAAACAATTCAAGTATTGTGGAAACACAATCAGGATAACAGAAGATCTAGCAGCTTCTACATTAAGGGACTGAAGGGCCTGGAATATGATATTCTGGAGGTCAAAGGAGCTAGGATTAAAACCAAGATTCACCTATTCAGCAAAACTGAGTATAACACTCTAGTCATGGATTTTCAATAAAATAGAGGACTTTCAAGCATTCATGAAAAAGAATAGACCAGAGTTGAAGAGAAAATTTGACTTTCAAATACAAGAATCAAGAGAAGCATGAAAAGGTAAACATGTAAGAGAAATCATAATGGACTTACTAAAGTTGAACTGTTTTGGTTACATTCCTACATGGAAAGATGATATTTGTAACTCATGAAACCTTTCTAAGTATAAGGGTAGTTGAAGGGAATATATATGTGTGTGTGTGTGTGTGTGTGTGTGTGTGTGTGGATGTATATGTATATATGTGTATGTATGTATGTATGTATGTATGTACATATATATATATATACACATATATAGACAAAGGGCACAGGGTGACTTGAATAAATAAATAAATACAATTAAGGGGTGAGAGAGAAATATATTGGGAGGAGAAAGGGAGAGATAGAATGAGGTAAATTATCTCACATAAAAGTGACAAGAAAAAGCAGTCCTATTGGAAGGGAAGAAGGGGCAGGTGAAAGGGAATGAATGAATCATGCTCTCATCAGACTTAAGGAGGGAGTAACATACACACTCAATTGGGCATCTAACCCTACAGGAAAGTAGGGGGGAGTGGGATAAGAGAGAGGGGATGATAGAAGGGAGGGCAGAGTGGGGAAGGAAGTAATCAAAAACAAACACTTTTGAAAAGGGCCAGGGTCAAGGGGATAAGATTGAATAAGGGGGGACAGGATAGGATACAGGCAAATATAGTTAGTCTTTCACAACATTACTGTTATGGAAGTGTTTTGCATAATGATACATGTGTGGCCTATATTGAACCGCTTGCCTTCTCAAGGAGGGTAGGTGGGGAGGGAAGAAGGGAGAAAATTTGGAACTCACAAGTACTAAAAATGAATGCTCAAAAAAAGTTGTTTTTTACATGCAACTGGGAAATGAGATATATAAGCAATGGGGTATAGAAATCTATCTTGCCCTACAAGAAAGTAGGGGGAAAGGGGATGGGGGGGAATGGGGCAAGAGAATGGAGGACAGACTGGGGAAAAGGGCAATCAGAATATATGCCATCTTGGGGTGTGGTGAGGGTAGAAATGGGGAGAAAATTTGTAACTCAAAATCTTGTGGAAATCAATGTTAAAACTAAAAAATATTAAATAAAGAAATAAAGGGGAAAAAAAGAAAAATTTTAACACCTTAGTACATTACAATACCACTGAAGTTATGTGTTAGGATAACTGTATCAGATCCCTTCCTGCAAAGGGTATAGAATTGCTTAAAAGGGTCAAAACACCCTTGAATTGAGATGTCTTATCCAAAAGTAAAATGATATAACTGCTTGGGGGTAGATTAATCATAGATAGCTAGATATGGCGATAAGATTGTATTTATACTATAAAACTGACCTTGCTGTCTTAAGCTAAAAGTTTTTAGGGGAAAATTCATGCTGTGATGGAAGAAGAAATAATCTGAGAATGATATCACTCCTCTCTGTGTTACTTTCGCTCTCGTCTTCTTTTCAGCCAACCTGAGGCACTGGCCACTGTTAACTTCAAACTGGACATATTTATCCCTTTCCCTGTTCCCCTACCTTCCAGTATACCTGACCAATTACTACAAAAACAAATGAGATGATTCAAGACACAGAATGGGATGAAACATGGAAGCATTCATGAAAATATAAAGCAAGTCCCCTCTGGTACATGCATTAAAACCAGACTATCTTCTTTCCTTAGTAGAAAGGGTATGGATTGGCTCCGAATGAATGTAAATAATAATTGTTTCTGTTTTGGCCAGAAAACCTTAGGGTTTTCCCCTCCCAGATCTGTTTTTTAAAGAGGCTATTCTTTGCCTCATTTTATTAAGCCTTAATCATTGAACGAACGCTGCATCAGTCAAACTGAGATCTGTTAAAGACCTTAGCTTGAAAAGGCCAAGGTCCCCCACTGTATCCTGCACCATCTCCAGTTGTCTTGATCCATATCTAGCCACTGGACCCAGATGACTCTGGAGGTGAAAGTGAGGCTGCTGTCTTTGCACAGCCTTCCCTCACTTAAATCCAATTCACTTGCATGTCATTGCATCACTTCCCTGATGTCATGGTCTTCTTCGAGAATGAAGGACAAATAGCAACATGGAGCTGGAGAAATTGTAGGAACAACTTTATTCTGTGTAGTGATCCTAGAAAAACCAAGCCTTAGATTTTGACCAAGGTAAAACACTCATGAATCACTCTCCCTCCCCCAATACCATAATGATGGTGTAGGAGGAAAGTCACGACAAATGCAATGACATGCCTAACCTCTACTCTTTACTGGAAATTATTTAATGCTTACCCCTAGAATGCAAAGCTCATCTCAAACACTGATCCTCCTACCACAGCTTGAAACTCTTTCTACCAAAACTGTTTTGACACCATCTCACCAACTACTGGCACATTAAACAACCTTGGCATTCTGCTCAATTTCTTATTCTCATCCCACATATCTAACCAGTTGAAAATATTGTTGATTGTACTTCCACAAAATCTCTCAATCCATTTCCATCTGTATTCACAAGCCACCACCCTAATTCAGGACCTCATCAGCTCTCCCACCTGGAATATTGCACTAGGCACCTAATTGTTTTCCCCACCTCAGATTTATTCCTACTCTACTCAGGAGCTAAAGTGCTCTACCTAAATTCCAGATTTGATCGTGTCACTGACCCTGCTTAATACACTACAGTTTTTCCTATTATTTTTTAAGATGAAATATGAACTTTTTTAAAAAAAATTTAAATCCCCTCCTTTTTTTAAGTGAGGAAAATCTTAACAACCAAGCCACTATTAAAGTCATGCTAGTTTTTCTTAAAGAGATACTGAAGCTATATTCAAGACTTAATTGGTTCATGGGACTAAAAGACTGGCTATTGGTATCATTTCCTTTTTGTTTAGGTATGAAACAGCAGGAATGAACTCTAGGAATTCTCTAATGTTTGGTTAGAAGACCACCACTGGCAATTCAGAGGCCAGTGAGTTTTGCTCAGCTTAATCAAGTTGTAGTGTTCTCAATATATATCCTTCTTGAATATCTTTCCTGTCTGTGGGTACATAATATCCTTTTATTACATGTTAAACAATCCAACAGTATTTAATTTCATTCCAATATCAGACTTAAAACTACTAAGGATTAACCTGAGTCAGGCCCAGCCCAAAACAACTTCACACTCTGGCTCTATTCTGCCTTTCCAGAAATAATTTATTATATGTTTCTTATGCATCGTTTATTATATGTTGCCCTTTACATACTTTTTGTAGGCTAAATTATAAGAAAGCCAAACTGGTCCCTCACATATACACGTCTTGGTGCCTTTGCATAACCTCTCCCCCAGAACTCCAATGCACTCCCTCTTCATTTCCTCTTCACAGAATATCTCATTTTCTTTAAAGCTCAGCTCTTCTGATGCTTTCTCCATGAAGCTTTTCTGATCTCCCCTTGCAACACCCCCATGATTCTAGTATAACACTCCCAATACTACCAAAGTGCACTGTATTGTGTATATATATGTATATATATACACACATGTACACTGTATATATATATATATATATATATATGTATGTATACATATATATACATGTACACTGTATATATGTATACACATATATGTATATATACATGTACACTGTATATATGTGTATATATATGTATGTATATATACATACACACTGTGTGTATATATATGTATATATAAAAACTCATATTTATATATAAGCATGTTGTTTTCTCCTCTGATGTAATGTAAACCCTGAAAGGGCAAGGATTCTTTTAATTTTTGTCTTAGTATCCACAGTTGCTAACATAGTGCCTGGCATGTATTAGGTCATTAATAAATGCTTGTTGTATGATTAATTGGTTGAAGTCTTTGAATAATGGAACAGTACTATATAAATGAATAAGTTCCCAGGTTTATCCATCCAGGTACAACCTATGTCAATTATTAATCTCAATCCTCAAGACAAAATTAATATTATTTATCTTGAATGATACAAAGTTTTAAACATTTCATAGATTACTTTTTGGGATAAGAGTTATATTCCATGAAATCAAAGGAACCATGAGAGGATGCTGCAGCTCCAGAAAGGTGTATTAGGAGGGCAGAGTTTATAATCTCAAAGAGGATCATAAACATGTCTGAAAGGTTCGGAACCGCCGGATATAAGAAACTCTCAAAGTAGAAGGTAGAAGAATCAAAACATATATTTAGGCTCCACAGTAACCAACCCATGAACCAGCAACCCCATTTTGATATATTGATCAAAAGCTTCCAGGCCCAATAAGTACGCCTTGAAAGAGTAACCAGGAGGCTACAGAGAAGCATGATTGCGTAAAGCAAAATCATGCTTCCCCCTCTATGGTAAAAAGATTACCCACTGGCCTGAAGTCTTTGTTCAGCTTCCTCCCGTAGGTCAGCTCTGCTACTGGCAGCTCCTGCTTCAGCTGTGGCTGTGGCTGTAGCAGCCTCTGGCTCCAACGGGAGCTGCTTTTAACCATCCAGCTTCTGCGGGGGTGTAAGGTACGCCGGGGAAAGCACAGGTTCTTTCAATCTGCTTAAGCAAGGTGAAGGGGTTGACTGGGAAAGCACAGGTTCTTTCCATCAGCTTAAGCAAGGGAAGCAAGGTGAAGGGGCCGACAAGCTTACTCCAGTCCAACATACAAACAGCATTCAGTTCAGGGGAAAAAGCCAAACTAGTCAAGGGCACTTGTTGACTAAGTGCTAAGGAGCCCATTTTTGGTTGCCAATACAAAAGGTCAGCAATCAGGCATCTGAGATGATCTGAAGGCAATCTTGTGGTAACAGGAAGGGAATGGATTCATAGTTTCTCAAGGGCCTTTCCAGCACTAATTTTATTGCTTTAGAATAAAATAAAAATTTTCAAACCATGTCTAGTTGATCTCAGACATTAGAGAGGGCTTTTGCAAATGTTTCATCAATTGAAATTGAAGTAGCTTTTGAGATAACAACAGTACATATTTACATTATTTTGTATTATGTCAATTTTTCTTTTGTATGGGATATATGAAAACTTCTATTTTGTTATCATTGCTGTTCAGTCATTTTTGGTCATGTCTGATTCTTTGCAACCCCATTTAGGTTTTACCTGGCAAAGATACTGGAATGATTTGGCCGTTTCATCCTCTAGCTTATTTTATCAATGAAGAAATTGTGGCAAACAGGGTGAGGTGACTTGTCTAGGATCACACAGTTATTAAGTGTCTGAGGCCAGATTTGAACTCAGGAAAACTCAGCTGTGTGACTCCAGGCCTGGCACTCTATCTACTGTGCCATCTAGCTGTCCCATAAACTAGCTGTTCCTATTTATTTCCCCTTTCTTCTAAGGGTAATGGCATTTTTTACACTAATTTAAAGGGAGTAGTTAAGTAAAAAAAAAACACATATTGGAACAGGCTGAGAGCAAAGTAGAAACAGGTAAAATGTATGGACGTTTTTTGTCAAGTGATAATGACTATTTGTGTTTTTATGTGGAAAGTAACAAGAAAAAACTCTTTAAATTATAATAAATTTTCTTTTCAGATATCTGGACCCCTACTCATCAGAAAATCTTCTGAAATAGTACAAGAGACCTATAGATATTCCAGCAACTGAATTATGCATGGTCAAGCTTGCTAGACAATCAGGGTATTACTATAATGTAATCCTCAGAACAAACTAAGGACTTTGGTGATCCTGTACACATATGTACTGAATACAGAATATTACCCTTGAACTCTTAATTCTTCTACTTACTAATAAAACACGTTATTTATAGTTAAAAATAGTCCATCTACCCCTTCAACAGGATTAATAGAAAACCCAAGCTTGATGAGCAATATATAGGTGTCTATGGACAGGGTTTATTCATCCTACGTTCAGCAATAGAATCATAAGGTTTGGGAGAATGTCGAGGCCCCACCTGTCTAAGCCCAGTCTTGTGGAGAGGCACTATTCAGATCTCCCACTAAGTTGGGGCAGTGGGCCAAGTGAAGCAATTGAGAGCAATACACAGGTGATCAGAGTGAGCAAGCAGACAAGAGTTTGGGCCACGGAGTGAGTAAAGGTGAGTATATTAAATTTCTAATAGTTGGAGTATAACTAATTGCTTTCAAAAGAATATCTATTAAGCAATATCTATAAAAGCCATAATGGTATCCAAAATATCCATGAAGATGACAATTTAGATGACAAATCTAAAGACATCCTTATTAATCTGACACTGACTCTGTCCCCCATCTAGGTGACATCTTAGATGACAATTAATCTTATTTATATGTATAACTGGTCACATCACTCATAAATATTTATTTTTTTAACCTTCACTGATTCTCTGTTTATCTTTAGTTCACACTATTTTGTCTGTCATTCAAGGCCTTCCATAATCTGGTGCCAACCTACTTTTTTCCAGTCTTATCTAATACTACTCTACTATGCAGTGTCCAACCAAAGTGACTGTGTTCTGTCCTCAAAACGTGGCTGTCTTTTTGACCTCTCTTTTGCCTTTCTTCGCTCTACAATACATCCATGCCTGAAATTTCCTTCCTCTCCCTCTTCATTTGTTGGATTTCTCCCATGTGATAAACCCCAATTCAAATACAATCTCCTCTATGAAGAAACAAATCCTCCTCAATTTCCCTAGTGATTAACAACTTCCTTCCACCTCACATGAAACATTTTTATACCTAATTGAATATACTTTTCAAGTATTATTTTTGACTGTCAGAAACTGTCTTTGAATCTCCTCCTAGCATAATGCTCTGCACACAGAAGACACCTAAGCAGTGTTTGTTGATTTGTTGTGATTGAATGAAAAGGCATCTATAAACTGCTGTCTTGAATTATATTGCGTATTATGAGTTAAAAATCTGTCTGAAGAATTTTCACGGAAAGCTTTCATTATTTGGCATAATTCTTTGTCTGGGGCTTGGTGGAGTGCATGTATATGTGTGAAAAATTAATCTGTAATATGTAAACATTATATGTATACCCTTTTATGCCATTCATTTGTCATTCCACAATCATTATTTGGTCTTTGTGTTCTCAGTACTTTGTACAGGGGTCTCTAAGGCCACATATATAATGTAAATATTTCCAGATTTCCAGTTAGGCTTCTGTAAATATTCAGACAATAGTTTAGTGAGGATGATGTCTTGAAATAGTGGAGCTCTCTCTATCTGACAAAAGAGAGAGAAAAATGAATGCCCTAGATGGGTAATACCTTAGAACCCACCTTCAGTCCCTTGAATTTTCAAACTAGCATCTCTCAGCAGGTGTTCCTGAGCACATTTCAGCTGCCAGACAGGATCAGAGAGAGAAATGAAATTGCTAAGGAAACCAGCTTCCCCAAAGCCCTGTGAATCATGAAGACATTTACAAGTAAACATCCAAAGTGTAAATCGCACCTGGAAGACCAGATCTCTTCTGCTGCTTTCCTAAAGCCATTTTCATTTTCTACTATTATCTAGTCACAAAGAGTTCATATATACTCTAAACATTTATACTGCATTCACATCTTTTTCATACCTAAGTAATTGCAATCAACAAAAATGAGATGAAGTAATCTATTTTTATACCAAGGATCTTGGAAGAGAGATGCCTGAGCACATTTGCATGTCTAGCCCAGGTGGGTCCCTGTCAAATTAATAAAGCATTTTTTGCTAGTCTATTATGATTAAATGGGGTTCACATTCCATGTCTTTTTCCTTGGGGTAGGAGTAGTCATTCTATTCCTTCCAAGATTTTGTCTATCCAAATATACATGATTTGTAATTAGATGGCCATCCAATCTTTCTGGGCAGAATTTATTTTTGCTTTATTTCCCACTCATCTCATTTGCCCGTTTGTCCTTCTCCCCTTCCTAACTCTGACACTGACCCCCATTCTGTCCCCCATTCAAGTACAATGATACATGGTTTGTTGCAGATACCTGTCAGTTTCACTCCATGAGAAGTCATATGTCAACATTGCTTACTTCTCCCTAAAGAGTAGTAACATGAACTTTAGGCAAGAAATAATACTTGTAGGTGCTAGCTTCTGGGAATAGTTCTCACAGTAAATAGTTATTACAGGAGTAAGAACCCATGCAATTCTTTAAAAGACTTTAAAAGAAGAAATTCTTCTAGTAATGGGATTTGAATTTTCTCATTCCTGACCCTTTGCCAAAATGTACACAACACACCTGCTTTCTCAGAAACCTTTTCCACAAAAGTGGATTTTAATAACTTTGTGCTTGAACTTGAATTGTATTTAGAGATTAATGGGAATGTAGTTTGTCAAAGTCTTCATACTAATGCACAAGTGATTGTTGCATGTGCAAAGGGGAAATAGTGAATGAATTAAGCAATTTGTTATCTTTCCGTGTCCAACTGAAGAAAATGGAGGCTGCCTTTTAATAGAAAAATAAATTCTCTTAGGAAACAAACTGCTGAGAAAGTAGATAATGTACACAGTGGAGGTGGTATGTTAATTTTCCTCTGTTTTCTGATGTCTGCCAATTGCAAAATTACCCCTGATGTAAGTTAATAAATAATGTATGCACTGTTAATAGATCTCAAATCTAAAGTTCCTGTTAGAAAGAAAGATTGTGCCAAGTTATAAGAGAAAAGGCTCTGTGGGAGAGGAGGAGAGGGAAGGAAGGAAGGGAGGGAAAGAAGGTCAAGGAGAGGAGTATGGGAGAAGGACAGGGAGAAGGTCACTGTATGGTGGTCACCAAAATGATATTCGATAAAATGTAATTGTATTCACATAGACTTGATTGTATGTATGTATGAGAGAGAGACAGAGAGAGAAGAAGGAGGAGGAGGAGGAGGAGGAAGAGGAGGAAGAGAGGGGAGAGGAAAGGAGTCTGGCAGAGAAGGAAAGAAAAGTTTTGCTCAGTTAATAGTACTTGATACTATTTACTTAAAGTGCCCAATGTCAATAAGCAATCAGAACATCAAGTAGGATTTTCAAAGTTACTTCACAAGAGATTATCTTTGCATATCTCCCCTCTTTTGAAAACTAAGTTACTCATGACTCACCAAATATATCTTAAAAGGTTTACAAATCTGTCTCTTTCAATGGAGTGATTTCCACAATATTAAGTGCTTTCTTTTTAATGGTGAAATCTTATAATGTTATCTCACCTTTTACACATTCCATTGGATTGTAAACCTTTGAAGGCAAGAACTGTGTCATACTTATGCTGCCAATACCTATCCTCCTCCTCTGTTTACAAGAGACTAAACAATGTTAGATTCTTAATGATAGTGTTCATTTTGCTACAGTTTCTCCATCATATTCTCTTTCTGTTCAACATTATTTAGTTTAATATTGATAAATGAGTGGCAGAGACTCGTTATTTTAAGAGATTCTCAAAATCATCCTTCCTCCCCTCCCCCAGGATGAGGAAACAAATCTAATTTAACTGTCAAATTAGATAAATACAACTAAGGATGATATCATGGGATTGTTAAATAGGCAAAAAGCAGTGATGCGTGAAAAGGTAGGAATGCATAAAAAGGTAGGGAGTCCTAGGGACAAAAAAAAGTAGGGTAGAGGTCACAACTCTACAAGCCATCTGGGCCATTTTATGTAGGGGATTTTGGAAGTTGAAAAGAAAATAGTCTTCCCAACTCCCTTAAAATTTTATTAAATGGATATAATAAGGTATTGTTGTTCTTCCTAGTTTTCAAAAAAGGGCCAATGACACCACAGGGTGATGCCTTGTCTTGCCCATGAATTGGATTTAAATAAGGCAGAGTTGTACAAAGTTGGCAGCCTCACTCTCTTCCTGAGTCACTGAAATACGGTGGCAAGACAAAAGTCAGGATGACTGGTAATGGTTTGGTTGTTGTGGATGAGCTTGGCATCTTCAATGTCTTATCAAGCTCTAAGCACTCCACAGCACCCGCTTCAGCCACCAGGCTATTGCCTAGATTGATATTTGGTAATCATGTGCATGTAGATAATACTTGATGTATGTCACCCAACTCTAATTTGTGGCTTAGGAAAGCTGCAGCATAGCATAAGCCACACTCTGGTAAACCCATTTCAGCAAATAGGCTAAACCAGGTAGAGGATAACCAACAGACCTCAAACCCATCTGAGATTTAGAGGGGTGTCTACACCAAGCATGTGAAGACTTTTCCCAGTAGAGGAATTGGTAGATGAGAAAAATTTGTTTTAACATCCATAGGTCAGATAGGCAACTTCTCCTTTCTTTAGGAAGTATCCCAAGATGGGCCGTTATAGACTTGTTTAGATGTCTAGGATAAATAAGTCCTTCTGCAGCAGTAAATGCAATGATGCATTCATTTGACATTTGTTTGTTCATTTTTTTAAGGAGGGGAAATTGACATCTGATCATCTATAGTACTATTAAAAATCACTAACCAGAACTGAGAATGGAATTTAGGAGATAGTAATGATTGGTTGTTCTAAGACAATCTGACCACTAAGAATTAAGTGCATACCCTGTTTTGGCAATAAAATTGTCTTTTGTCTGTTAAGACCATTTAGAGCTCTTAATTGATTGTGTTTTTGTAAAAATTTAAATGTTCTGGAAAATTTCTCATAAAGCTATGATACTTGAGATTCTCAAATGTCATGGTAGCAGTGTTGCATAATAAAAGGGGCACTCATCTTAGAGTGGGAAGACAGAAGTCCAATTCAGATATTAACTGTCTGACCCTGAGAAAGACCCTTAACCTCTCTGAGCTATAGTTCCTCATCTCTTAAATGTAGATAATAATATTTTCACTAATTGTCTCACAGGATAGTTGTGTGGCTCAAGAGATATATTAAATATAAAATGCTTTGTAATCATAAAATGCAATTGGAATGTCAGTTGTCATTATGTTGATGACAAATAATCACTTAAATTAGCCTAGTTTCAACCTAATTTACCCCTATACTAATTTGGACTTTCAGAATTTGTGAGGGACCTAAAAATAACTATTATAGCAAAAAGAAAACATACAATAGAATACTTGTGCAGCATATAATCACCCTTATTTTCCTCTCATTCACCAAAGCTTTGCTTATGTACTTTATTCCATTTAATTTAACTAACATCTGTTTATTAAGTGTTTACTTCATGTGAAGCACCACTCCCCATGTGTAAATTATAGGGTAATCCAGCATCCTGAGCATGAGATACTGAAGCTGCCTACTCTGTGATTGGAATAAGTCAATAGAAAATGTCATCAAGCACCTATTCATCATGAAGTCTCTATTGAATGACCCAGACTATTTTAAGTGACTATAGTCCGCCTCTTTTAAAGTACAAGGGCTTGTGAGGTCCTGGTCAGAGGACCCACAACCCATAGGAGAACTTTGAGAAGAGCAGAGTGGCTAATCTCTTCCCTGCCCAGCTTTAACTCCTTCCTATGTTCAGAGTGTAAAAAGAGATGATTAACTTTTACACTCACATGGAAAGTAAAAGCAAAATGAAAGTCAATTGATCTATGATCTATTTTAAAAATTAACAAATGTGGTTAGGAAAATAGAAGAGTTGATATTCCTCCCCTTCCAAGAAGACCACCCATGTCAGAATTCTGTGAATATTTCTTTTAGCCAGTTTCTAATTCTTCCTATTGCCTAGATAGATAGATAGATATTTAAAAATGACTTTATCTCAAATGCCAGATGACGTGTCATTTAGAAGCCTAGCTACAATAATGCCAGTCATGTCAGTATGCCAATCAGGCAATCAGTGTACTAAACTGCTTTCTAACAACAGATTTCTGATTGTACTAACAATTACATTTTCCCCCTGTTTATCTCCCTTTCCATAATAAAATTTGCATGCCCTCTGCTAATGCTTATTTTATAGTAAAACTCAATTCTTCATAAAAATCTACTTATACTCTGAGCATAGAGATACACAATTCACTTTTCAGGACTATAGAAACATCTAATTAACGCATGTTTTGAAAACAGGTCATTCTTTTAAGGCATCCAAGCAGGGATTACTGTTTGTTTTTTTCAGAGTTTATTATCTCACTTCTCACCACTGAAACTGGGAATGAGAGAATGCTGATTTCCAGGATACTTTGCTTTTGGTCTATGTAATGTTCACCTGTAAATCCTCTTGGGAAATCAACTAGTGCTGTGTTGTTTCTTTTCTTGCTGCTCACAAAAAGCTTAAGCGTACTTTGGGGCCCAGAGCAATCAAGGCAAAGCTCCATGTCTGAGGTAACACAGGGGAGTGCTGGGGGGCAGTGGGAAGAAAAATGGATTTAGATTGTCTTTTGAATTGTCTTTCTAAAAACTGACTGACCTACACAGGCTGGTCCCTAAATGAGGGAATAAAGAGAAAAAATCTTAATCCAAATTTAATAATTGGTGGTTAATGTAATAGCAAATAATAATTTCTCTTACATGAACTCTGAAATTCTTTGATCTGATCAGTATCTTTTATTATTCTATCCTTTTCTCTACCTTATGACCCCTAATTCTGTTTTTCATCCTCACCAATACTTTAAGTTCCTCAGTCCCTCAGATTTTTCCCAATCCATCAGCCTGAACTGGTAATTCTCTCTTCCCTACTCTATATCAACCCCTTGGTGAACCAGTACATTTCTACAATCCAGTTCTTTACTACACTATCTGATCATTTATCTTGGCTTTCCAAGACCCCATCTGGGATTACTCCAGCCATTTGCTGTTTTCACTTTTATTCATGTGCTGCTAAAGAGAACTGGTGAAAATCACATACTAACTTGGTCCACTACAAATCTGATTTACCATCCCGCTTTCTCAAGTTACTACTCCCAACTTTTTTCATTCCTCCTCAAGGTTCCCATGGCACTCCCTTCCTCATCCCCCTAATACCCTCACCTAATCACTTTGCATCATACTTCACCAAAAATATTGGGGTTATTTTCCCTGAGCCCTGTCTTCTCCTTTTCTCTTCATCTCACATTGTTGAGATCACTTCCCCCATAATCTCTTCCTATCTTCCTGTCTCAGTTGAAGAGGTGGCCATTCTTTTTGCCAAGGAAAATTCATCCTCACACAAATTTGATCCCATTACATTCTGTCTTCCCCAGTAAATTATCCCCTCTATTACCCCCACTTATTTTGCTAATTTTCAACCTATTCCTTCCTTCTATCAAAAAACCCCTATTTCCCCATCCTTAAAACAAAACAAAACAAATGGAAACCTTGTTACTTAATCTAACCATTCCCATTACCTATCATCTTGTATCTCTCCTCCTATGTGTGGCTAAACTCCTTGAGAAAGCTGTCTACAATTGGTATATCTTCTCCTCTCACTCTATTCTAAACCATCTGCAGTCTAGCTTCCAACTCATCATTCAACTGAAACTGTTCTAAGTTACCAATTATCTCTTAATTGCCAAATTTGATGTTTTTTCTCAATTCTCATTGTTCTTGACCTCTCTGAAACCTCTGACCCTCTTGATCACTCTCATCTTCCGGATATTTTATCCTCTGTAGATTTTCGTCACACTGCTCTCTCCTGATGTCCTCCTCTCTGTCTGACCTCTCCTCAGTTTACTTTGCTGGGTATAACATCCAGAATATATACACTGAACATAGGGGTCCTCCAAGAGTCTATAATGGGCCCTTTTGTCTTCTCCTTCTTTATTATCCAACTTGGTTATCTCATCAGCAACCAGGTTTTCCATTATTATATCCATGCAGATGATTCTCAGATTTAGCTTTTCTCCTGACCTCTATTATAATATCACCAACTGTCTAATGGACATCTCAAATTTTATTTCCCATAGACATCTTAAACTCAACATGCATAAAAGATAACTCATTATCTTTCTCCACAAACTCTCCTCTCATCCTAATTTACAGTTGAGTGCACCACCAATCTCCCATTCATCTAGGCTCACAAACTCAATTTCATCCTCTTTTTGCTTGAACTTATACCCTTCCCCCACCACACTATATTTATAACTAAGCCTTGTCATTTCTACTTCCACATAATATCTTTCATATATATCCCCTTCTCTGCACACACAAAACCCCACCTCAGTACCTCACTCCTTGGCTGTTGCATTAGCCTGCTATTCGGTAACAACAATGTTCCTAGCAGCTGTTGTGGGGGGTGAAAGACCAACAACAAAAGCACACAGGAATGCTGCTATCACAAGCTCTTTGATCTGCTTTTCTAAGGAAAGCAACTTTAAGGAGTTAACAATCTCAGTTTAATTAAACATACATATGTCATTCACTTAGTTCAGGGGAAAAAGTCAGCACCCTGAACTTCAGAGCAAATGCAAACAAAAACTACAAACAGATCAACAGACAGGCTTTGTATGTTCAAGACATCACATACATAGTTACCAAAAAGAGAAGCACCAACATCTGGGTTTTCAAAGCTGGGGGGCTCTTAACAATGGCTATTCAGAGTCCCGTCTGGTCAAATCACACAACATTCTTCCAGTGAGTGAGAGCCCCAAAAGGCAATACACTAACCTCTGAGTTTATATACACTTCTTCAGGGTCAAAGGGCTTCACCCCATGCAACTCAAACACACGTGATTTAGGCCTTCCCTTGGAGTAAGCAGGTCATCAAAGACTCCCGATTAAATCAAAGATTCCTTAGTGCTGAGAAGCACTCCAAAACAGACAACAAAAAGTCTACTTTGCTTGCCATTGCATTTGAAAAGCAAAACTCATCAAAGGTACTTGAATACCTGAGCATTTCAAAAGAAAAAACAGTAAAAAAAGTCCCACCCTAATTACCATAACATATTCATCTCCCTGACTCACATCTCTCCTCACTCTAGTCCATCCTCTACTCAGCTGTCAAACTGATCTTCCTGAACCCTAAGTCTAACCATGTCATTCCTCTATTCAATCAGCTCCAATGGTTCTCTATTGTCTCCAAGGTCAAATGTAAAATCCTCTGCTTCCCTTTGAGGAGCTCTCCATAACCTGGCCCCTTGGAACATTTCTGGTTTTCTTATATCTTATAGCCTACTACACTTTGACATCCAATCATACTGGCCTGGACAGCTAGGCGGCACAATGGATAGAGTGCTAGGCCTGGAGTCAGGAAGATGAGTCTGGCCTCAGACACTTACTAGCTATGTGACCATGGACAAGTCACTTAACCCTCATCCTTATTTGTGACATGAGCTGAGGAAGGAAATGGCAAACCACTCCAGTATCTTTGCCAAGAAAACCCCAAATGAGGTCACAAAGAGTTAAACATGATTGAAACTGTACAACAACAAAATAACAACAACATACTGGCCTATTTGTTGTTGCATATAAAACTCCATATCCTGACTCTGAGTATTTTTCCTGGCTAAATTCTCTTCTTCCACATTTCTGCCTCCCAGGTTCTATCGTTTTCCTTAATTTCAGCTACTGTCCCTGCTGAAAAAAAAGCTATTCCCAGTTCTCTTTAATCAGTGCCTTCCCTCTGAGATTACCCCCAAAATATCATGTATATACCTTGTTTGTACATAATTGTTTATGTATTGCTGTCTCCCCACCCCTCCCCCGCAACCCCATTAGACTGATGTTCTTAAGAACAGGGACTGGGAGGTTTTGTTTTGTTTTTGTTTCATTTTTGCTATGTAATTGGTACATAGCAAGTGCTTAATAAATAATTGTTGACTGACTGATTAAAATCAGAGATCCAGTCCAAACTAAAAGTAAATATGAATTTTCCTTTATGTATTACATCCATAGATACCAGAACCCACTTTATAGACATCGTTGTTTTGTGTTGTTTTTTAAATAGTGAGAAAAGACAAAGTGTGTCAAAAAGTCTGTGCTTTTAAAACTACCTAAGAAAGGAAGTATGGGAAGACGATAAGACTTGGTACCATGGGATTCTTTCTCCTCTGTTTCATTAAGATAATAAGATGGCTAAAAGTTAGGTATTAGGTAGGACAACCTTAGATTTGGACTCCCAGGAGCTCTTGACAATGTGTCCCCTAAACATGCTTCATTGACATGATACCTCTCACTAAACACAAGCCACATTTTCCTATCTTTCTCTATCCATTCCTTAATTCTCCCACCATTTCTTTTTTTTTAATTTCTTTTCCCTTTATTCTTCCCTGTTTCCTTCTCTTCACTTATTCTTAGTCATTAAAAATCATTTCCTTGCTAAAGCCACAAGTGATATAAAGGTAGAAAATCCAAATTAAATAATTGATGAGGCATTAAAGTTGTTGCGGTGCTTTACTATGTGCCTAGGAAGAAATTGAGAAGGGAATGTTACACTAAAGGAAATATTTTGAGTTCTAAAGTACTGATATTTGTGTTGAAAAATACTATCATACCTTCATTTATTCGTTTTTTACTCTATAGTTGTAATTGAATTGACTCTTAGATGGACAATTGCACTGAAAGTATTTTCTGAGTATTATGGTGTTGATTTGGAATTTTGTGTAAAGGCTTTTGAAGCCTATTTCTAGGGGAGCCAGAGGGCTGTTAGCCTCTGCAAACATATCCCTGTGCAATGTGAAAAAGGATAACACAGTCCCAAGGGGATTCAATGTTCCTATAGATAAGCAGTAGTGAGATCATTAGTTGAGTAAAGCAGGATGAAAAGAAGTCGAGACCAAAGCTACAGTCAATTCAGGGCAGAGGTCTCTGTTGGTCACGGATAGCAACTTGAAAAGGTGTCAGGGGCGAAAGAGTTATTCAGATAGGAAGGTGTAAAAGGCAGAGAGAGCTCTAAGAGCATCAGGTATTAGGCCTCAGAGATGTGGAGGCAACAGGTAATTTTCACTTTGTTACTGTTTTTCCTTCTCAAAAGGAGCTAACATTTCAATAACTAAATTGATCATATTAAAAAGCCTTGTATATACTGAAGCTTGCACTTCTCCCACTCTTTGTAGTGCTTGACATAGTTTTATAATTTTGAATTTGGAGTTTAAGTCTTTGAAAGTTTCTTTTGCCATTATCATGTAATCTTAGAAATACAAGGCAGTCTTGTGAGGTCATTCTAGCTGCCTACTTTCCTTGGCAATGTTAAAGATCAATAACTGATATCTTTTCAAAAAATATTTATTTTATTCTGAGCTTAATAAAATGAGCATTTCTACAGCATAGTAGAATAGGAAAAAAATGATCATACATGAAACTGCAAATCTGTTATGTACAACTTGTATTCCTCTGAAATATATAGTTACCCAGTTACCACCATTAGACACAGGTACATGTGTATATACATACATATATATATATGTATATATATATAATGCATACATACATACACATATGTAAAATCATTCTATACATCTATTTATCAGTTCTTTCTTTGGATGCAGCTAGTATCTTCCTTCATAGGTCCTTTGTAGTTAATATGGGTATTTATAATACTCAAAACAACTTAGTGTCTCAGAGTTGTTCTTAAAACAATATTGTCACCGTATAAAAAGTTCTCTTGGTTCTGCTCATTATGTTCTTCATTATTTCATGCAAATCTATCTATATTTTTCTAAGATCATCACCCTCATCATTTTTTCTGGGGCAGTAATATTCCATCATAATCATTATACCAGAACTTGTTCAGCCATTCCCCAACTGATATACAACCCCAGAATTTCAAGTTCTTTGCCACCACAAAGAGAGCTGCTGTATTTTAGAACATACCACTTCTTTCCCTTTTTCCCGTAATCTTCTTGCTAAACAGACCAAGTAGTGGTATTTCTAGATCAAAGGATATAGGCAGTTTAATAACTCTTTGGCCATTTATTAATATTAATATTAGTTGATATCTTATATATAGCTGTATCTTCAATTATTCTCATGTTTGTTAATCTTGTGGGAGTAATGATTCTTAGCAGTAACCTAGTAATGGGTGGGTGGAAGAGTACCACAGGATGCCCTCTACTCCCCACTTTCCTTGATAATTACATGGGTAACAGGACATCTGCTGATTATTCCAATAGGGATGGAGGCAGAAGAACCCAGCTCTCTCTCAACTAGCATCTGTCAATATGGTTCTTTTATTGGGGGTTAGGTGACTACCACCAGATTTAAAAAAAAAACAGTAAAAAAAGAGTTTTAAAAAGTGAAAATAGTATTCTTTGATATTCATTCACATTCCATCAGTCCTTTCTCTGGAGATGGATAGCATTTTTCATTATGGGTCCTTTGAAATTGTCTTGGATCACTGTATTACTGAGAATATCCAAGTCATTCACAGTTGGTCATTGTGCAATATTACTGTTACTATGTAGTGTTCTGGTTCTGCTCACTTCACTTTCCATCAGCTCATGTAGATTTTTCCAGGTTTTTTTCTGAAACCATCCTGCTTGTCATTCTTATAGCAAAAAAAAAATATTCCATCACAATCATATTCTACAACTTGTACGGCCGTTCCTCAATTTACAGACATTCCCTCAATTTCCAATCTTTTGCCACCACAAAAAGAACTGTTATAAATGTATTTGTATAAATAGGTCCTTTTCTCCCCCCTGCTTTTTCATCTCTTTGAGTACAGACCTAGTAGTCATACAGCTAGATTAGATATGCATAGTTTTATACCCCTTTGGACATAGCTCCTAATTGTTCTCCAGAATGGTTGGATCAGTTGAAAACCCCATCAATAGTGTATTAGTGTTCCAATTTTCCCCGCATCTCTTCCAACATTTATCATCTTCCTTTTCTGTCATATTACCCAATCTGATAGGTGTGAGGTAGTACTTCAGAGATGTTTTAATTTTTGTTTCTCTAATCAATAGTGAATTGGAGCATTTTTCATATAACCATTATCAGCATTGATTTCTTCTTCTTAAAACTGTTTATATCCTTTGACCATTTATTAATTTGGGAATGACTTGTAATCTTATAAATTAGAGTCAGTTCTCTATATATTTAAGAAATGACACCTTTATCAGACACTTGCTGTACATTATTTTCCTCAGCTTTCTGCTTTCCTTCTAATCTTCATTGCATTGGTCTTATCTATACAAAACCTTTTTAATTTTATATAATAAAAATTATCTACTTTGAATCTTATAATGCTTTCTATCTCGTTTGGTCATAAATTCTTCCTTTATCCATAGATCTGAAATCAAAATTTAAAAAGAAAAGAACATTTAAAATAAATAATAAAATTTAAAAAATAGTTATTTAAAAAAATCTATGTCAGATTTTTATGATTAATTGACATCAAGGTCACTGGTCTATAACTTATAGCATCTACCTTCTTTCACTTTTTGAAAGTTCTGTAGCACTTCTACCATTCTCCATGACTCATCAAAGGTCCCTGACAACTGTTCAGCAACCACATACATTATATAATATAAGTTAGCAATTACATAAATACCTTTCAATGTAATTCATTCAAATTAGGCAATCTATGGAATACAACTTGGTGCTCTCTTATTGCTTCTCCATTTATCTTAGGATTCAATTTCTTGTTAATTTTGTCCCTGTTCTTTCTGGTTTGAATACCATTCTTGAAGTTAGAAAAGCAGAAATAATACAGGAGATGAAATAGTTCTACTTTCTCTCAATTGTTTATCATACAGCCCATTCACCTCTATCCTGAACAACAGTCCTACCTTTTCCTTGTTCCTCTATTCCCAAACATAGATTTTAAAAGTCTGTTTAATTTTCCTTACAATATATTTCGATCTTCAGCTTTAGCCTTTCTGACATATTCTCAAGAAAACACCTCACTTTTTTGTATTATTTTTCAGTTACTTGCCCTTGTATCCATTTTATGCACATATATTTTAAAACTATAAACTAGTCTCTGTTCTACCCCTGCAGCCATATCTAGTCCCTTTCAACACTTCATTTTATTCTCTCCTAACAGAAGCATTCCAATGTTGCTCTTAAAAGCTTACCATTTCTTTAAACTGATTTTTTACAGTCTCAGACCATGAGATCTTTCCTATATTCCTGAACTCTTTGAAATCTGTTCTCTTTCAGCTTTAGGCACACCTCAGATTATGCTCACCATTTTCCTCCTCATCTATTCTGAGCTTTAAGATGCCAGGGTCAGTTCCTTCTACTTCCTGTCATTTCTACTTCAACAATCAATTCTTACGTACTTCTCAGAATTGGGTCCAGAATACTAGTTCCCCATAACAATTCCTTTACCTTTGCAAAGATAAAATTACATATGAAGAAAATCAAGAAATCACAGCGATTTAGGTGTAATTAAACTAGCCAATGGACCAGCCCCACTTTATCTTATATATATTTTGTTCGTGCATGGTTGCCTGCATGTTGTCTCCCTCATTAAATTGTGAATTATTTGAGTTCAGGGCCTGCTTTTTAACTTTTTCTGTATCTCTGACAATTAGCCTTTATAATTTAAAGATGGTATGGGACCACTTTACAATTTCCAAAGCGCTAAACATATACTATTTCATTTAGTTAAAAAATAATTAAACATTTTCTCTCCAAACACCTTTAAAGCTGGAACTTCCTACGTATGGAAAGCTTAAAATAAGACTTCTTCCTCTGCAGAGTCCTTCTGTGATACTTAAGTATGAAACAGAATTATCAGGGCTTCCTAAAGGCCATGCCGCTGCAGTACAGACTCAAGTATATTTTACATTTGATCCCAGAGGTGATAGTTAATTGATGGAGTTTATTGAATAGAGGGATGACATCATCATACCTGAGTTTAGGAAGATAATTTTGACAGCTGAATGGAGGACAAAGTGGAGTTGCGACAGATTTGTAGCAGACCAACCAACCAGCAGGCTACTGTAACAATTCAGATATGAAAGTGATGAAGGCCTGCACCAAGGTGGTAGCAGTGTCAGAGGAGAGAAGAGGGCATATATGAAAGATATTATGAAGGCAAAATCAACAGGGCCTGGCAACAGATTAGGTGAGAGAGAATGAAGAATGGAGACTGACACCTAGGTCACTGCTGCCAGATTTAGATACTGCTGCTATCATGGGAGAATGATACTAGGATGTGAATGAGGAAATAAAAAATCTTCAGATTCTTTGAAACTCTCACAGTCTCTCTTCTGGCCAAGTTGGGGCATGGGGGTGGGAGCAAAGGAGACCAAGAATTACTTGTCTTCTCTCATGCAAAGAATTTTTCTAAGGTGTTTGCTTAGAATGACTTCTACTAAGAAACTACAAAGATGCTTAACTTTTGTGCTCTGGTCTTCTGTTTTATAGAGAAGCCAAAAGGAATGACTAGATTTCTTCCATAAATTGGAGCTGAATTTCTATGGAGGTACCCAGGCCATGTGTGCACCTCATGAACAACCATTATATGTTTTCACTTTATAAATGCATCAGGGTTAAAGAAACACAGTCATTTCAACCATACCGTTATAAAACTGTAACATTACACTCATAAATCTTAATAACGCTGTCCATTAGTGAACATAGTATCCATGGGGGAGAGTGGGCAGACACTTAAATAAAACTAATACAATCCAACTCCAGAAGCTCATTGGTACAAGACTGTCTTCTTATTGGTATAGATTATTGCCTGGCCCATGCATAAGGGGTAGGGGTGGAGCCCATCTCCTCATGCAATGAGCTTTGGGACTTGGGTTACATTAGCAATGAGGCACATGAGTGGGGAAATTCTTGTGCCTAGGTCAACTCACAATTCCAAACTAAAGGCCATATCTTCCCCATCCTTAAAACAACTTACTTGATCTGTCACCTTTTAATCTATCATCCCATATAGCTCATTCATTTTACAAAACTAAATTCCTTGAACTCCCTTTCCTCTAATTTTCTTCTTAACTCTACAGTTTGTCTATGAATCTCAGCATTCAACCAAAATAGCTCTCACCAAAGTTACTATTAATTTTTTAATTGCCAGATCTAACGGCTATTTCTTAATCTTCTTCCTTGACCTCTCTGCAGCCTTTGAAACTGCCGATCAGCTTCTCCTTTATGTTCTTTCTCTTGAAGTTTTTTTTGTGATAATATTTTCTTCTGATTCTCCTCCTACCTATCTAACCACTCCTCTCAGTCTCTTCTTATGGATCTTCATCCAGGACTTGCTTGATAACTGTGAGTGTCCCACAGAGCTCTATCCTATGACCTCTTCTATTTTCCCTGTATACTGTTTCACTTGGTGATCTCATGATTCTCAAATCTACTTATGCAGCCCTAACCTCCCCTCTCATATGCATTATCATGTCTAATTGCCAATTAGACATCTTAAACTGGATGTTTTATAAACATCTTAAGCTCCACCTGTCCAAACTTTCCTATTATTATTGAGGACACAAACATACTCCCAGGAGCCCAGGCTCACAACCCAGGTGTCATTAATTCTTCACTCTTTCACACCTAATCTGTTGCCAGGCCCTGTTGATTTTACCTTCATGACTTCTTTCACGTATGCCCCCTTCTCTCCTCTGACAACTGCTTCCACCTTGGTGAAGTCTTTCATCACTTTCACACTTGGACCATTGCAATAGCCTGCTGGTTGGTTGGCTGCCTACAAGTCTGTTACAACTCCACTTTATCCTCCATTCAGCTGTCAAAAATTATCTTCTTAAATTTCAGGTATCACTATGTCATCTCTCTACTCAATAAACTCCAGTGGCTCCCTATCACCTCCAGAATCAGACATAAAATCCTCTGTTCAAGTAAGATCCTCCCTCTTCAGATTTCAGGCATTTTCAATGACTATCTCCCATGAAAATGCGCTCCCTTCTCTCATCTTTTTGATCTTCTTTAACTTTCTTCAAATTCCAGCTAAAAATCTCACTTTCTGCAGAAAGCCTATCCTAATCCCTCTTATTTCTAGTGCCTTCCCTCTCCTGATTATTTCTAATTTATTTTGTATATTGTTTGTTTGTATATACTTCCTTATATGTTGTCTCTCCCATTAATTAGACTGTGAAATCCTTAAAAAATTCCTTTATCTTTCTTTGTATCCCCAGTACAATACCTGGCACATGGTAGGTACTTAATGTTTATTGATTGAATCTTGAAGCAACACATCACCTGCTAGAGAATCAATCAGTCATTCAATAAACATCTATCAAGTGCCTACTATGTGCTAGACACTGCGCTAAGTACTAACAAAACTATTTCTCTGCTAGCTATTCCTGTCCTGGTTCTCACAATTCTCCTGCTGAACAAAGCTGTTATCTGCTACTGATGGGACACTTAAGCAAGGTCAAGCTCATTTAGTCAAAATCTCCCCTGTCAGGGTATTGAAAAAATGTTATGTACATTTTGCAAAAATATATCAACATAGCACCTAGCAAAACAGTAAAAAGCCTATCTTCTTCTCTTTTCTTTCCCCTGCTCTAAACTACATATTTATGGCAAAGGTCAAGAGAAGCACCCCTGTGATTTCCCCTTAACTGGATTGCAAATATTACTAGAGGACAATCGGCTCAGCCAGCTTTTCAAATAGCAGAAGGTTTGGCTTTCTTCCAATGTAATTCCAGCAGTTACAATACGCAGGCAGCTAGGTCACAAAATGCACAGAGTTCTGAGTCTGGAGTCAGGAGGACCTTAGTTCAAATCTGGCCTTAGACACTTACTAGATATGTGACCCTGGACAAGTCATTTAACCCTGTTTGCCTCAGTTGCCTCATCTGTCAAATGAGCTGGAGAAGGAAATGGCATAATACTTCAATATCCTTGCCAAGAAAAACCCCAAATAAAGAGTCAGATATAATTCAACACCCCAATGCTCTCCTGAAATCAAACAGCTTCTCTAAAATCAGCCATCAAGATTGGTGATCAACTTTGTTGAGCTCCTATCAACCACTATATAGTACCTCATGTTAGTAGCTTTTCACTTTTGCCTATTGTGTTTTCCATTCCCAGCTTCTAGCTCTTCTTGTATTTAGCTACTTCTTACTTCCTGTTTTATCTTCAGTTTGTCATCTTTCTCTCATAACTTCTGATTCATCGAATTGGATCTCCTTAAATTTAGCGAATCATCTTCAGTTTATTATGTGATACTCAAATAATCAAATAATCCACTCGTCAGGTCAGAATCCCAATAGTCCTTGTATAACTTTCCCATAGTTCCCAAACAGTTATTTGGTTCATATTTTCTTAGTTATAATGTTTAAACCTCTGACAATAGTCATATGTCAATGAGTTGATGGACTACAATATGCCATAATTATTTTTAGCTCTTCTTAAAATAGATTTCTCTATACATCTCAGTTCCAAATAATCTCTTCTTGAGTATTTTTTATTTAAGATACTGTGATTCTTCTTAAGCTGATTTTCTCAGTTCTAAATACAATATTCTTTTTTCCCCAAACTAAAATGTACACATAAGGGACAGAACATTAAAGTTCTATGTTAGTATCTTCAAGACTGACCCGGAGAAATCTGAGACTTTTGTAAAACAGCAAAGGAGATTGACCAAAAGTAAAAGGAAAAAAAATAACAAGAGGGTAAAAAATAAATGTTCAATTTTTGTAATACAGCTTACATAATACAGTTAATTAAATGAACTTATGTTTTCATAAAAGCCTAATTGCTATGAAAATATGATTTCAAACTGAAAGTACATTAAAAAGTTTAGATAAAAAAATTTGAATAAAATAGATAGACGGCATGAGTTCAACTAGAAGTTAAGCTAATTTTTAGATAGCAGGAGAACATGAGATAGGCCACAAATTGAATCAGTGAAGTGAGTGTCTACATTAGTGAGGTCAAACATCTATTTAAAATATCAAAATATAATATGATGAATGATTTTCTCTGTAATTTTTAGGAATCACATTTAGTACTTTCCACATGTGAAAAGTATTACTATAAGTTGACCAGCCAAACATGTAATCAGTGACTATGGCATACAAAAGTGAGTTTTAGTTTTCAAGTATAAGGCATATACAAGAAAATGCTTTGTAAACCTTAAAGCATCATATACATTTTAGTCATTGTTTATGTTTTTAATACTAGAATTTCACGTTACCTTCAATTTTTTACTAATACTTTCTAAAATTGCCTTCATTACTATAGAAATTCCTCTTTTTCGTAAAAGATGAATTAAGCTATATATTATTAATTTTTTTGTTCACAATATGAAAGTTCCATTTTCATTACTGCGTTTGAAATATATCATGAAGTATTCACCTTTTGTGGAAATTAACAGGCAAATCACTTTTTAGTCATAAGAAATCTAAGAAATAGGTTTTGCTATAGAGAATGGAATGGCCAGAGAAAATGTATCTTTTGTTTACAAAGCAATGAAAACATTTTCTTCATTTATTCAATTTTCAGAAACTTGATGTCAATGGATAGTCAATCTCAGAGTCAGAATAACCTGGGTTTAAAACTTAGGTCTGACATATACTTGTCTCTGTGGTCCTGAGCAACTCTTTAAACTCTTAGTGCCCTAGACAACAATATTGTAAGATTATAAATTGCAGAATAGTTGCAGTTCTGCATTAATAGAGGGAATTTCTTTAAACGAAGCTTTCCACAGCATGGAAATCAAAGGTGTGGACAAAAAAAGAAAAAGATTTTTACTTCCTTCTTTGCTTTTCCAAAGCCTCAATGACCTTTCTGTTCCTCTTCCAAATTCTTAGAATACAAACTGCTTTATCACTCACTTAATATTCAGGTTATGCTGCATTCCACTATCATTCATCATTTCCTATATATGTAATACCTTTCAAACTATTTGATTATAAGCTCTTCAAGAGTAAAGAAAGTGTCTTACACCACAGTATCCACCAGGAAGCAAGTAAATAAAGTAAATAATGTTTTGTCGTTGATGATAATGATGTTGTTTCTTTTTAAAGTAATTTAAATATATTGAGAAAAAGAGAGATAGTAGTTTTGATGAGCTGGTGTATATGTGATACGAAAATAAAAGCTTATAAATGACAAATTCAGAGTCAATCTATTGATATTTTAATTAATTTATTTTTAACTAATTTACTATTTTAGCACTTTATACCCATCAACTAAATTGCATAAATGTAAAAATAATAAATAACAACCAAATCAACAGAGTAGAACACAGATCTTAATTTTTATCAGGATGACTAACTCTTAGCAGGTTTAAAATTAGGATCTCTGACACAATTGTCATTACTACTAGATACACTGAAGGAGGGCATTCATCCTTCTTAGGCTGTAAGATTTTATACTTCAGAAAAAAAAAATCAATAATCAAGTTTCCTCTAAGTTGAAAAGAAACTCTAAAGTTATCTGGTCCAATCCAACCATAAACAGGAATGCCCTCCAAAAATTCATAACAAGTGGTCATGTGTCTTTACTTGAAGATATTAAATGATGGAGAAATCACTGTCCAGAAGAATTCAATTCCATTTTTAAAGTGCTAATTATTGTCAGTTATACCCTTGACTTGAGCAAAATCCTCCTGTCTGCAATATCCGCCCATTGCTAGTCACTCTTCTACCTAGGGCCAAGGAGGACAAGACTTCCACATAATAGTCTTTCAAATATTTGAATATAGATAGCAGGTTTCCCCATAGTCCTCCTTTCTCCTGAGAAAATATCTCAAATTGAAGGGAAACTATTGTTGCATAGTATGTTATTTAGCCCTGTCACCATTTAGGTTGCTATCCTCTGGACATGTAGTTTGTCAATGTCCTTTTAAAAAGGTGCCAGGAACTAAACTAAAACTGCGTAAATGACCTAATCAGCAAAGAGTGTAATGTGCCTAACAACTCCCTTGTCATCTTTTTTTTTTTTTTTACTCAGGTTAATCACACCAGTAATCCAATAAATCTCATAGTTCTGCCCCCCACATAACCTGTTATTTAGCCCTGCTTTCCCTGTTTAGGATTTGCACAATTGATTTCTTGGACCCAAGTATAGCACTTCAAGTTTATCTATAGTTATATTTAATTTCATTAGATTTAGGCTTTTTTTGACTATTAAGATCCTGATTCTGTCATTCTGTGTTAGCAATACCTCCCAAATGCATCATTTGCAAATTCACTAAGCATTCCAATGATATTCCTATCCAAGTCATTGTTTAAAATGTATAATAGCACAGGAAAATGGGCAGTTCTGCTAGAACCTCTCTTCAGACTGAGGAAAAAAAAATGATGGCTTTGGGGTGGTGGGGATGAGGGAGGAGGAGAAGGGTGTCTCTTCATTCAAACCATTTTGAATTCATCTAAATGTACAATCATGTCAAAATCATTCTGGGGGCCCACAAGAATATCATGAGAAATTTCATCAAAGGCCTTGCTGAAGTCCAGGAATATTTTGTCTGTGGTATTTCCCAGACCTACCAGTACAGTAATCCTATGAAAAAGGGAATTAAAATTATTCTGTTATGACTTTTTCTTTTGTAAAGCCATGCTCAGTACTCATTAAGTCATCCCTTTAATAATACATCATAGAACTTTGCTATGAATCAAATTCTAGCCAACTGGGCCATACATGTAAGAATTTCCCCTTTTCTAGTCCCTCTCCTCTTCCCCAAAAGGGGGCAACAATTTACTGTCTTTACTCCTGTGACACCTTCCCCATTCTCTATATCTTTTAAATGATAATCATATGCCAATTCTTTCACTACTGTTGTATGTTATTCATCTTGGCCTCATGGTTTCTGGCTATTCTAGCTCTAAATCATATGAACTTGCAATGTGAGGTCATTAATTCAGCTTTTGCTAATTTAGAATGTGTAATGCAGAAAGTAAGAGGATGAAATTTAGTTTGGAACTACCTCTAAAAAGCATTTGCTAGGTAAAATCATAACGCAAATTAGATTCTAAGAAAAATGCTTATTATATGTAGGACAACAGACTATTTTATGGCATTTATAATAACATTTGAAAATTAGAGCAATTAACAAAGCATTCTTATCAAATTACTGAAGTATTGGTATAGGTTCTTTAAGTATCTCTACAGGACCATGCTATGTTAATCTATTATAAATTACTCTATGTAAATATAAGTAATTAAAATTAATTTCTTTTTTAATATTTTGTAATTTACTTCTTTTTAAAAATAAATTTTAATTAGTCTTCCATCAATGAAAATGAGTGATATTTGAATGCACTTTTTTTCAAAGAAGTACTTGTTAATGCATCTTCATACCTGATAAGAATCATAGAGCTTAAGTTGGAAGAGGCCTCATAGAAGACTTTTAGTCCAACCCCCTCATTTTATATAACAGAAAATTAAGGCCCAGGGAGTTTAAGTGATTTGTCCAAGTTCACCTAGGCATTTCTCTAATGGCTAAAGTGAACACGGCACATCATTATCCAATGGAAAGTATAGCAGAGTTGTGCCTCTTAAAAGAAGGGCCTAAGATCAAATCTGGATCCATTCATCGCAGGGCTCCAACCTACAGCGTCTGATGGCAGGGTACTTTCCCCCTCTGTATTGTAAGCCTTTGTATTTTCTCATGGACAAACTCTTCTGGAATTTGGACTAGGAAAGATAAATCTGATCCTTTGCATTCCCTGGAGAGCTGAGATTTTTTACAGATCTCTATTTTCTATGGGTATTTATATACATCTATAGGAAAAGCTAACTCTAGTAATAAAACCTGACCCTGGCTTAGTCTATAGGATTGTGTGTCTAAGGATGTGTTCTGAGACAAAAGTCACATGTGAATTCTACACTGTGCTGAGTAGTAATAGGGAAAAAAAGAGTAAATAGAACTGATGCAATGCCCTTACAAAACCAGTCATGGATAAAAATGAAAAAACTTGGTCGGACAATCAAATTCAACATACATTTATGTAACACCTACAATGTGCAAAGTATTGTGCTAGATACTGGGGAAGTTTATGGAAGACATGGAGCTTATAGACTAGTAAGGGGTTGTAATATCACAAAAGCTTAGAAAAAGCCTCCAGATGTCCAGGAAGCAGAGTTCAGGCCAGGTTTTGAGATCCATTTGCACAATCCTGAATGGTGATCAGGATCCAACCTAGCAATAAATTGATCAAGCACCCAAGATACCGGGGTCTAAAGGAAGGAGATACTTATCCACTGGCTATGCTGCATATTGAAAGGTAGAAGTGAACAAGATGGAGCAAAAGCTGTGTAGAAATGGCTTTAAACATATATAGCCCCTTATGATTTGCAACATTGCAGCACAGTATTTGACAAGTATTTAACATGCCTTGCAAGCAGTAGGTGCCCAATAAATACTTGTTGGTTGAATATATGAATGACATTACTTTTTAAAATGGCATACTTTTCAGATAATTGAATTGGAAAGATCACAAGTTTTGAATTAGATGATATGGGTGTTAATCTCGGTTCTGTCATCTACCAGCCATATGACTTTCAGGAAGCCTTTTCACCTCTGCGAACCAATTCAATTCAATAAACATTTTTTAAATGGGTATTATGTACCAGTTACAGAAGCAAGCTGAAAAGGGTGAAGAGGAGATATATCATGTTTTGTGAAGTCCAAACCAGGCAGACGTGCTGATGGAAAAAGGAAAGGTAGCTAATGTTTCCAGCTTCTCATAATCAAAATGAATATAATAATTCTTGGGTAGGTTATAAAATATTGCCACTGAAGAACTGTATATATTGAATTGTGTACGTGGTGTCCCCAAAGTCTTAATGCATTTTTATGCCAATTTTTATAGCAGTATAAATGCTGCAGAATTAAAAAAAAACAATTTTAAAAGGTTAATTATTTAACTTCTTAAAATATTGATGCTTCCCATTCCAAATAATCTACTACAGTCATTTTAAAGTGTGGCATTAATATGTTAACATATTTTCACTAACGGCCTTGGCCCTTAATTACATGAACTTAAAGCTGATTGGCTGAGGTCCCTTTAAAAGCAGACAATAAAGAACTTAAATTGTTACTACTGGCCTACGCAGAATGTCGCAGTCCTGGAATAGAGACAATGTCTAAGTCTGAGTAAAATAGAAACAGGAAAGTCCACACACTAGTAATGGCCCAGTATTTGAGAAGAAATCACACCTTGAGTTGCTAGCCTCATAGAATCTGGATATGACTGACTGAAAATTCATCAGCGTATAGACAAGGTGAGGGCTAGTATACAATTCACCATTATTGTTTCCACCATCCGGGGATGCTAACATTATTTGGGAGTAGTTTGAATGTGATGTCAGGAAGGGTAGTCCCTATTATACATCTCATAGAACTTAGGTGATGCATACAGATAATCAGAGTAGGGGCTCTGTCATTCTTCATCAAGTAATTGAGTAATTAAGTCAAGTAAATAAAATGACTAAAATGCATATATTTATTGAAGTGAATAAGAGCAATCTGATTGACCAAATCAGGGCGTTTCAAGCCTTTCATGATCTGGCCCCAACATGTCTTTCCAGCCTCATTTTATACCACTCCTTTTCTTGCACGCCATAATCCAGGCACACTGACCTTCTCTTTGTACTGCATACATAACATCTCACCTCCTCTCTATGTTACTTTACTTGGGTCATCACCCATACCAGCAGTGAACTCTTTCCTCTCATCACATAGAATAACTCTTCCATCAAGATTAAACTCAATTATCATGTTTTATATGTAGTTACACCTGGCAAGCCAGCCTAGCTGAAGAAGCAAGATACCTAGAGGCAGAGACAGGAATACGTGTAAGGAGAGTCAAACCCTCACTGTTACCTCAACTACCACCTCCCCTCAGGCCTTCATAGAAATAATTCAGGATCCTGAAGCCAAAAGCTTTGGGAATAGCAGTGCCACCCAGACCAGTGATCCTGCTTCCATACCAAGCCCCACAACCATAATTCAAGGTAGAAGTCATTGTGGAGAAGGGACCCACTGTTCTCACCACCAGAAACATCAACTTTGGATCAAATACAACCAAAGGGCAGGTAAGTCTAAGACCTCTAACAGTGGCAAGACTTCCCTTCATACCCCATCACTGGTTCTGCTTACAACCCAGCTCTCAGGGCCATCATCTTAGTAAGCAATCCCTTGTGGACATGCAGTATGGCATCTGATCTCATAATCACCCATAACTATACAACCATGATTATCCAAAACTCTGTATTTCTCCTCTGATTATAACCTCTTCTCTTTCCATGTCTTCTTTTTCCTCACTTATTCTCATAGCATCCTGCTAATTCACAATGAACTGTTCTCACCTCATTCTGGCTCTGTTTAACTACAGGATCAAGACTGATTTTGAAAGGAATGACTCTGCAATACCAATACTAGGTCTGTATCCCAAAGAGATTATAAAAAGGGGAAAGGACCCATACATACAAAAATATTTATAGCAGCTCTTTTCATGGTGGCCAAGAATTAGAAATTGAGGGGATGCCCGTCAATTGAGGAATGGCTGAGCAAGTTGTGGTATATGAATGTAATGGATTACTATTGTTCCATAAGAAATGGTGAGCAGCAGATTTCAGAAAAACCTGGAAAGACTTGAATGAACTAATGCTGAGTGAATTGAGAAGAACCAGGAGAACACTATACACAGTAATAACAATGTTGTGTAATGACCAACTTCAATATACTAAACTCTTCTCACCAATGAAATGATCAAAGACATTTCAAAAAGACTCCTGATGGAAAATGCTATCCATATCCAAAGAAAGAACTATGGAGTCTTAATGCAGACTGAAGTGTATTATTTCTCTCTCTCTCTCTCTCTCTCTCTCTCTCTCTCTCTCTCTCTTTCTCTCTCTCTTTCTCATGTTTTTTTTCTTTTTGTTCTGAGTCTTCTTTCACAAAATGACTAACATGGAAATATGTTTAATGTGATTGTACGTGTATATAGCCTATATCAGATTGTATGTCATCTTGAGGAGAGGGGAGGAGAGGAAAGGGAAAAATTTAGAACTCAAAATCATATAAATAAAAATGTTGAAAACTAAAAAGAAATTATTATTATTATTATTATTATTATTATTATTATTTGAAGGAATGGTTCTGGAGAGAGCCAAGATGGTGGAGAGAGGTAAAGGAAAAACTGGGAAAAGAAATGAAAGTGATGCAAGAAAATCATGAAAAACTAGTCAACAGCTTTCTAAAGGAGACCCAAAAATATTGAAGAAAATAACACCTTAAAAAACAGACTAACCCAAATGGCAAGAGAGGTCCAAAAAGCCAATGAGAAGAAAGCCTTAAAAAGCAGACTAGGCGAATGGAAAAGTAGGTCCAAAAGCTCACTGAAGAAAATAATTCCTGAAAAATTAAAATGGAGCAAATGGAAGCTAATGAATTTATAATAAATCAAGAAATAATAAAACAAAACCAAAAGAATGAAAAAAAATAGAAGACAATGTGAAATATTTCATTGGAAAAATGACTGACCTGGAAAATAGATCCAAGAGAGATGATTTTAAAACTATTGGACTACCTGAAAGCCATGATAAAAAAAGAGCCTGGACATCATCTTTCAGGAAATTATCAAGTAAGCTGCCCTGATATTCTAGAACCAGAGGGTAAATAGAAATTGAAAGAATCTACCAATCACCTTCTGAAAGAGATTCCCAAAATGAAAACCCCCAGGAATATTATAGTCAAATTCCAGAGTTCCCAGGTCAAGGAGAAAATATTGCAAACAGCCAGAAAGAAACAATTCAAGTATCATGGAGCCACATTAAGAATAACACAAGATTTAGCAGCTTCTACATTAAAGAACTAGAAGGCTTAAAATATGACATTCCAGAAGCCAAAGGGCTAGGATTACAACCAACAATCACCTACCCAGTAAAATGGAGTATAATCCTCCAGGGGAAAAAAGGATATTCAATGAGATACAGGACTTTCAAGCTTTCTTGATGAAAAGACCAGTGCTGAATAGAAAATTTGACTTTGAAATACAAGACTCAAGAGAAGCATAAAAAGGTAAACAGGAAAGGAAAATCATAAGGGACTTAATAAGTTTAAACTGTTTATATTCTTCCATGGAAAGATGATACTCATAGCTCATAAGACCTTTCTCATTATTAGAGTAGTTAGAAGAAGTATGTATAGACACATAGGGCACAGATATGAGTTGAATATAAATGGATGATATCAAAAAAATTAAATTAATGGGTGAGAGAGGAGTGTACCAGAAGAAAGAGAAAGGGAGAGGTAGAATGGGGTAAGTTATCTCACATAAAAGAGACAAGAAAAAGCTTTTACAGTGGAGGGGAAAAGCAGGTTGATGAGGAGAAATGAGTGAAACTTACTCTCATCAGAATTGGCTGAAAGAGAGAGTAATATATATACTCATTTAGGTATAGAAATCTATAGTAAGAGGGGAAAGGGATAAGAGAGGTGTGTGTGTGATAAAAGGGAGGGCAGATTTGCAAGGGAGTAGTCAGAAGCAAAACACTTTTGAGGAGGAACAGGATTAAAGGAGAAAGAGAATAGAAAAAATGGGGACGATAGGATGGAGGGAAATTCAATTAGTAATACTAACTGAAAAAAAATTGAAGCAAACTTCTCTGATAAAGGCCTCATTTCTCAAACACATAGAGAACCAAGTCAAATTTATAAAAATAAAAGTCATTCACCAGTTGATAAGTAGTCAAAAATATGATCAGTTTTCAGATGAAGTAGTCAAAGCTATCCATAGCTATATGAAAAAAATTACTCTAACTCACCATTGATTGGAGAAATGCAAATTAAAATAATTCTGAGGTCCTACCTCATACCTATTAGATTGGCTAATAGGAGAGAAAATGACAAATGTTGGAAGGGATTGGGAAAAATGAAACATTAACGCATTGTTGGTGGAGTTGTGAACTACTTCAGCCATTCTACAGAGCAATTTAGAACTATGACCAGAGGGCTATAAAACTATGCATACCCCTTAACCTAGCAATAATACTACTAGGTCTGTATCACAAAAGAGATAAAACACAAAAAGGAAAAGGATATATATGTACAAAAATGTTTGTAGCTGCTCTTTTCTGGAAGTAAAGAATTAGAAATTGAAGGGATGTCCATTAATTGGGAATGGCTAAACAAAGTGGGACATGTGACTGGGATGGATACTATTGTGCCATAAGAAATGATGAGCAGTATGTCTCAGGAAAAAAACCCTGGAAAGACTTGCTTGGGCTTATGCAAAGTGAAATGTACTCTGTACAAAGTAACTGCAATATGGTAAGATGATCAGCTATTAATGACTTAGCTATTCTCAGCCATACAGTGATCCAAGACAATTCTGAAGGACATGATGAAAAATTCTGCCCATCCCCAGAGAAAGAACTGATGGTGTCTGAATACAGATTGAAGCATACTTTTTAACTTTCTTTATTTTTCTTGAAGTTTTTTTGTCTATGTTTTCTTTCACAACATGGCTATTTTGGATGTTTTGCAGGACTACTCATGTATAACCTATATTGAATTACTTGCTTCTCAATAGGAGTGGGAGAATGGGGAGGGGGGAAGGGAGAGAATTTGGAACTCAAAGTTTTAAAAATGAATATAAAAATTGTTTTTACATGTAACTGGGGGAAATAAAATACTAAAGTAAAAAAAAAAAGATTTACTACTTAAAAAAAAGGAATGGCTCTTATATTTTCTCCTAGTCTCCCGAGCAACTAGCAAAATACTCTACATATAGTAAACTTAACAAATGCTTGTTTAGGGACAGTTAGGTGGCACAGTGGATAGAGCACCACCCCTGAAGTCAAGAGGACCTCAGTTCAAATCTGGCCTCTGACACTCACTAGCTGTGTGACCCTGGGCAAGTCACTTAACCTTTGCTGCCTCCATAAATAAATAAACAAATGGCTATAGAATTGAATCTTTTATTAATTAAAGGGTTTCAATATCTTTCCAGGTACCCATACTTACAAATTTAGTGTCATCCTTCACTCTTCACTGTCACACATTAAACCGCCACTGAATTTTGCCCTCTCCATTTTCACAACATCTTTTGCATAAGGTCCCTTCTGGCTCACTCATACAGCTACAACCCTGGTTCAGACCCTGGTCATCTCTCACTGGGACTACTGCAAAAGCCTTCTAATTGGTATCCTTGGTTCAAGCCTCACCCCACTCCAATTTATCCTTCACTAGGTTGCCAAGGTGATTTTTCCCCCAAAGCCTCTGGTCAGACCATTTCAGGCTTACACACCCAGTAAGTGCTGATCAACTATACACACAGGGACACCCTGGAATCCCTTCCTGGTAATGAGCTGCCACAGCTAATATCTTAGCCCATCCTCTGGCTGGGGCCAGACCCAGAGATCCCTCTGTAGCAGCTGAGAGCCAAACCCACCCAGGTAGATGGCCCAGGTCACTCTCAGCAGCTGCTCACTTGCTGACAAGAATTCTAGCACCCTTCCTGGTGAGCTCAGAATCCCTCCCACTTGCTACAGGGGACCTCATGATCCCTTCCTGGAAGCTCAAAGTCCTGCAGTCCTTTTCCAATGCACCTAAATAGATTCCATGACTCATCCTCAGCAAAGAGCCTTTCAGCTCCCCACCCCCAACTCATAACATTAGAACTGAGATTGGCTCATCAGCCCCTTCCAGTTACTAACACCCCTGAGCCACACTGACCCTTTTACCTAGGCGGTGATCCTAAGGACTCCTGAGACCATGCACAGAAGCTGGGAGCTCCATGAACACATTGAGATCTCTGGCAGCAGCCTTACTTTTCCCTTCCTACCCTGCCTCGCCCAAACTGCCCTTCTCTAAAGTTCCAAGCCCCACCCAAATCAGAACCCTCCCCCCAGTAGCTTAAAGCAATCCCACCCAATCACGCATTGACAGGGACTGAAAGACCCCTCCATAGCCAACCTAATGGGCCCCAGACACCCCTTCCCAGAAGCTACTTGAAGACTGACATGGACTCTGGACTCCGAGCTCCTCCTGCAGCCATCCCCATATCCACCTGCCCTCAGAAAAGGACAACACAAATAATTTCCCATTTTAAACTGGTTCTTATCCTCTTTCCAGCATGTGAGGAGGCTGAAAGAGGAGGAGCCTATACATCCAGGTAAATCAGGCTTGATCCCCAGGAAAAGAACTCACTATCTACTTCCAGGGTCCCCACTTGCTTGCAGCAACTTTGCCGGTACCCGGAGAAGCTGCTGGGAGATGCTGTCAAGACCTAGTTTAGGATTCTTTTCCGTAGATGGTTAGGTCTGGATTTAAAATAATCTGGACTTGACTAGTAATACATGTTAGGTCCAGGTGTAGAACTTTTGTGAATAATGTTAAGGGTAAATCACTCGCTGATTACGAGCCCATCATATGCTAATCACAGGCCTATCTAGATATGATCTGGAGCACAGCACCTCTTTGTATGCAGATAAAGGAGCCTTCATGGACTGCAATAGCTAGTACTTTAGTACTCTAGCTAGAAGCAGACCAGGAATGCCTCTGTAGCAGCTAAAAATCTAAATCCACCCGGCTGAGGAGGACTAGATATCTCTTACCATAACTGCTCTGAGCACAGGTCACTCACTATCAAGAACTCCAGTACCCGTCTTTTCTGAGTCCCCGGCACTTTTTAAGGGTGACGCTGGAATCCCGTCCTGGCAGTTCAAAGCCTTTCCCCAAGGACTCAACCTTAGCAACCCAGAGCCCCGCCCCACTGACGGCACTTGATCTGAGACTGTGTGCTCAGCGGCCCCTTGTAGCATTGACAAATCAACTAAGAGCACTGACTCTTTTCCTGGGCAGTGGGGCGCTTCAGAGGACTGTCCACCCCATGACATGGACTCTAGTATTCTAGCACAGAAGTTATGATCCTCGCCCACTGCTTGAGTCCTTGGGTAGCAGCCCTACCTGGGCCAGCCTCAGCAACTCCAATGACCACCCAGCTGCAGAATTCTTAATCAGCTGAACTCCTGCCCACCATTGACTGGGACCACAGAACTCTGAATTGGAGACCTAAGCAGGAATTGGAAACCTGACTCAGTTCATCCGCCTGAGAAATCTATGTCATGTATTCTTAAACCAGGAATGCATAAAGAATACCCATATAGAATCTCTGCCTGTGTAATGTTTTCACCAATTAACTTGCTCGCAGTCTGCTAGGAGATGCAGTTCAGAGACTCCAAGAACCTCTGTACTTCTTGTGTGGCAGTGTTTATTGTTGTTTGTCATTCTACTCTGTGTTCACTTTTCAAATATTTTAAGTAATTGAAGGTGCTTCAACTTTTCAAAATTTCCTTATCCTAAAATTTCTATATGGAGACTATCTGAATACTTATAGAAACTATATGAATATTATATGAAATCAGATACACTGAATGATATGGAGAAAATGAATAAACAATTATGATAGGGCAATTTTATGAATTTAAATAATTTTATTCATTACCTCCATAAAAGCCTTACTCTGATTTGTTGTGTTTTAGAAATGAAATGTGTGTAGATAGTATTCAAGGTCTAGCAGGTTTTACAAAATTAAAAAGGCTTTAAGGAAAATCCTAACAACAAAATGTATATTTTCTCAAAGACCAGTCCAGCCAAGGAGGGAGAGGTTCATCACCAGTAGTCTTCCCAACAAAATATTAATTCTTTGGATATAGATGAAGAGAATTGTGAGTGAGATATCAAGAAGGAACATAAGCACTCAAAGGATCAAAAGTCAGGCAGTTTATTACTCACAAGCATTCAACTCACCAACCTTATAATCCCATGAGCAAAAACAGCCAGCTGCTCAGATGTACTTACTGTTAAAGAGTCCACATCTCTATGTCTCTGTCATTGTATGTTATTGTTCTGTTTTTGTTTTTTTTCTGGGCAGATTCTCAGGGACTGAGAAGGAGTCTGGACTGTAATCCCTTCTCCTACCTTATTTACCATAAGGTCATTATGATTAGGAAAGTTTGCTAACCTTGCATACCTCGATAAATGTATGGTCAATGTAATATTCACATTCCCCATGGTGGCTATGAATATGCTGGCATAATTCTGAATCACAAAATATAACAGACTCTCTGTATAGAAGACAGAACCAAAACATTTATTCAAACACCAGAAAGCCAAATCCCAACACCAGAAAACTAAATCCATCAATGCAACAAAGAAATTCATATGCAATAACAATGCAGGGGGTACTGCCATCTCAAAAGCTTTCCCCTGCTTGGGCCTTCCCACAAACAAACACTCACAGCTAGCTAACTGCTTGCCTGCTTCCTCTCACTCCCTCAGCTCTAACTGCTTTGACCAGCTTCCTCCATTCTGCTCCACTCTTCTTGCTCCACCCTTCCTTTTCCACCAGCCAACTCCTCTCCCCATGGGCTTTATGTGACTTAGGCTTCCATGTGACTTAAGCAGGTCACATGGGTTTATTAATGCATGGGAAGATCTTTAAATTTACATTACCATCACAATAAGTTTGCTAAACTTTGTCTGATTAGGAAACTCTACTGATTATTAGCAGTAGAACCTTACACTTGTTTAAATGTTGCAGACTGAAGCAGTGTACATAGGAAGAACTAAGGTTCTTAGCAACTTCCAGGGCCATAAATAGATCAATCAGAGGCCAAATACAGAGGCACTTCTATCAGCTAGAGCCTAGTTAGCCTAGGAATTACACCACTTCTCAAATCATGGTAACCCATGACACAAAGAAAAAATACAAATGGCTCTCAAACCTTTACATATTCCTTCCAATTCTGTAGTGATCATGGTAGTGTCGTGAGAAGTGCATTGGTTACTAAGAATCACCCATTTTTAAAAAATGACATCTTCTTACTGTATTTTGTTTTTGTATATTTATGAAGCCATACTTGTGGGTGCTTATGTTAATGATGTAGATTGATGATACATCTATGACTGCATGTGTCATATGACCTTTATCCATGTCTTTCCCAAGGTTCATAATGTGAGTCCATCCAATGTGGTGTGGGCCTTCATTGCAATATCAAGCCATCACACATTGACTGTCCAATGGTTATTCCTTACTCTCATCATATAAATTCCTACTAAAACCCCTATCACTGAGACTTCTCTTGTAATAAAGAAAAACAGATAAGCAAAAACAAAAAACATAACAATTCTATCTGGAAGGAGATAGTATAACATTAATTTAACTTCGTTCTATGAAGATGAGATCCTTGTGTAGTCATCCAAGAGTGGACATAATACTGGAGGAACTGAATCAGACAATTTATTTTTACTCATTTTGAATAAAAAGTCATCATAAGGAATTTGCAACTAAATGAGAGAATGCCTGTCATGTTCTGCTTGGGGAGGAAAAAAAAAGACATGGTGAACATAAGCTCTTTGTGTACCCAAAGGCAACAAGAAACATCATTTTAAGGGATTCCTTATCATCCCGCTTTGCAATGTTCATTCGCAAAACAGCCACTGTGAAGAGAATCATAACTTATACATAGGCATGTTATAAAAGATGGAGAGGCATGGGAATTTCAGGAAGACCTCAACAAACTTCTCCAAACCTAGCCTTGATTCTCAGTGACTTTAATGAGAAAGTAAGAATGAATGAGGACAATAAACAAATATTGGGGGAAAAAAGTATGGAATTCAGAAGTGAAAGAAGCCAGTCATGTAGGCTACACAGAAGCCACATATATACTTTTTTTCAGTAAGGCAACTGGAATATATGGCATATGGTAATTACTCAATGATATCTCTATAAATAAAATTGACTGTTTCTTAACATTAAAAATGAGGCAGACTGATATCATTTATAGTGAGCTCCCTTGGATCAAGGAGACCTGGGTTTGATTTATACTTATGGCACATATAGGTTATGTTACCCTGGAAAAGTCACTTAACTTCTCAGTGCTCTAAGAAGCCCTCTAAAATTATAAGTATCAAAGAACGTATCAATGTGTATTGCTTGACTGAGTTTCCTCATCTGGCAGTCCCTATATCAATGAAATTATAGGACTAGTCCCTATCCCTCTATCCCTCAGCCTATAGTAACCAACTAGTTACACATGTGGAATCTATTTTAGAATCAGCTATTTTCGTGAAGTCATACAAGTAATTTGTTATAATAAAGGTGGAAATCAACACCAAATGAAAAAGGAGGGAGGCAAAGATGTGACATGACAGTTCCAATGTGATCTGTTTACCTAGGCACTGAAAAATGGGAGACATATAAAGTCAAAGAGGTTGAAATGATTTGCCATCATTTCTTATAGAAAATCAACTAGTGTAAAGCAATCACTATAAAAAGGAGGCCGAAAGAGCCCAGAAACTTTAGATCAGAAAGACTTTATTGCTTTGTCATTTGCAGAGACACGATATCCAAAGGCAATATTATTTTAGAATATGGACTTGATTTGCAAAACATTACAGAGGAGGATGGTAGAAAATTGTGATTAGCATTATCTGATAAAACAGTAAAGTATATGCAAAGGAAAATGAATTTTCAGAAAGTTTAGAGTAAGATTCAAGCAAATATATTATTCCAAGAACATTTAAAAATAAAAATGGAATAGTGACACCAAGCAGACAAAAAATGTGGAACAAATTTGTCAGCATTTGTAACAATTATTTTAAAAATCAATGAATTATTTTTTTAAAAAAATCAACATGAGTGAAACAAACACACTTAAATGCTAAGAAATTTAGCTTCCGCATAGATGAAAACAGAAAAACAACTAAATAAAACAAAGTACATCCAGAAAATCTGTGTTAGTCACCACCATTTTGATAGTATCATGATAGCAATTTTCAAAATATTTAAAAGAGAGGAAGTTATCAAATGATGAGTTGAGAGAGGGTCATGGAAATCATTGACTATACTATTATGAAGTAAAAAGTGGTTGAGAATGTCAACCAGGCAAAGCCCTGCTCTCCCTCCCCCATGGTAATACAATTTGAAATTCTTCCCATTCATTAATAGGCCCATGTGACATACTTGGGTCACATGATAGCCTGAGTCACATGAGCCTGTAGTGGGAGGAGCTTGCCAAAGGATTGGAGCAGGAAGTGGTGGCTCAGGAAGGGTGGAGCAGAGCTGAGAAGAAGTGAAACAGAGCAGTCAGAGCTGGGAGAGAGAGAGACACACAGAGCATCTGCTAGTGTGAGTGAGAGAGGGAGTAATTTTGCCCTTGTTTGTGGGAAGGCCTAATGGAGGGAATGTTTGGGGCTGGTGGTGCCCCCTGCATTGCTAATGTGTATAGATTTCTTTGTTGCTATGATGGATTTGGCTTTATGGTATTGGGATTTGCCTTTCTGGTGTTTGAATAAATGTTTTGGTTCTGTCTTCCATGTGGAGAGTCTGTTATATTTTGTGATTCAGAACTATGCCGGCATATTCAGAGCCACCATAGGCAATGTGAATATCACATTGGTGCTACAGCCCCCACGTCCCGCATTCAGAAGAGTCCAAGTTAAGTTGAAAGCAAAAAGATTTTATTAGAAGGAAAATTAGACATGAATACTGGGGCAACCAGATGATGAGCCCATACCCTAGGAGAGGCAGGAGTAATTTATGCTTGAAAACCATAAGGAGAAAGTTCAGGGAGAGGTTAAGGTAGAGAATGGACAGTCTTTTCCAGGAACAGGTAGAACACAGAAGAAGGATGTTTTGTAGCAACAGTTGACCACAAGACTGGTTTAAGCAAGTCTGAGGCACACAGTTCAGCAAGGTCATGAAGCAAGCAACAGCAAAGGTATCTGGGAGTGAGTAAGACTTTTGGCTCACTGCAGCCTCCCAATTGGCTCCTTTTGGCAAACAGGCTTACTCTGTGTCCTCTAAGTCTGTATAGTAAGATAACTCATGAAAAATGAACATTATAGTCTCAGGAGTATTTCCACAAGAGGAAATCAATAAGTATCAAACCTACATGCTTACTTTCTCAATTCAATGAAATTAAATTATTTACATACCTATTAAGACTATTCTTAATGAAAATGTGAGAAAGTGACATATATACTTCTATAAAGGACCTTATATTTAAAACAACACATTTCCCTGAAAGATGCAAAGAATATGAAATACCACTTTGTGTGTTGTAATGTTAATGGAATAAGAAAATTTTCCCTGTCCATTAATAGGCCTATGTGATCACATGTTTTCAATCACATATGTCTTGCTGCTTTGAACTTTGGCCCAGCTGTGATACATCCCGAGTCACATATTGCCTACTTGGGGATGAACTTGCCTAAGGAAGAGCTTGCTTAGGAGGAGGCTTGTTTACTGGGCGGCTTGGTTGTAGGAAAGCTTTCATGCCTTTTGGTACTAAGCTAATTAGGCATTGAGTCACAAGGGTTGCAGTGCCTTCTGGCTCTGAGCCTATTAGCCAAAAGTATATATATATATATATATATATATATGTGTGTGTGTGTGTGTGTGTGTGTGTGTGTGTGTGTGTATTTATATTCTGAGGTGAGATTTTGCTTTGGGGGTTTGCTCATGAGAAGGAACTTTTGATTTCCTGGACAGGATTCTGAGTAACTGTTTGTTAAGAGCTCCCCAGCTATTCAGATGTTGGTGCTTCCCTGATCTGATGGTGTATGTAGATGGTTGTACTACTTTGTTCAGACAGTTGGAGCCCTGTCTGTTGCTCTCTGCGCTAATTTCTCTGCTTGTATTCTCTCTCTCTCTCTCTCTCTCTCTCTCTCTCTCTCTCTCTCTCTCTCTCTCTCTCTCTCTCTCTCTCTCTCTCTCTCTCCACACACACACACACACACACACACACACACACACACATATGTATATGTTTAATTAAAGTAAGATTGTTGACCCCCTTAAAGTTGTCTTTCCTTGAGAAAAGCATATCAAAGAAGCTGTGCTAGCAGGCCATCCTGGGTATGCCAGGGTGCTTGCTGATGCATGTGTGTATGTGTGGTTTGTTGTTTATAAAATGCATTAGACTTGTTAGATCAAAATCTAACCTTGAAGTCTTTCTTTGAATCAAAGTAATATGTATATGTTAAATCACATAATGTTCCTTGACAGACATATTACTGAGATAATTTTATTCAATGATCCTATGATTATAAACATACCATAATAGTTGATGACATTCATAAACACTTAGATATTGATCAAGGACTACCACATATTAGCTCTTTTTAGAGCCTTACAATAACACCATGAGGTAGGTACTGCAAAGATTTTATTCCCGTTTTACAGATAAGGAACCACAGGCTCAGAGAAATTTAGTGACTTGCCCATATTCACAGCGTATTAAGTATCAAAAAAGGGGATTTGAACACAGGTCCTTCTAACTCTGAATCCAGTACACTTTACATCATGCTACCTCTCTAAGCAAAAAAAAATGAGATGTGTGTTCAATAAAGGTGCTCAAGGAATAATATGTTTTGCAGAGTGCATATGAACTTAGAAATCCCTGTAGAATCTATAGAAGATAAAGTCTCCAAATGCTGTCATTTGTGAATTGTGCTGATTTTAAACACTATAGATCCTTCTCAACATACTTCATAACCACACAACTGGGTTAACATAAAAATACCCATGAAGGTGGGGGAAAAAGTAAATAAAAGTGCCTTTTGTCAAGAAAATGGCATGAGAGTGGATGTCCTTTGAGCTAGTCCATCAGTTCACTTTTTTTTATCTTGGACAAGTATTGTGGAAGGAAAATGAGCTGGTCTAAAATTAAATAGGAGAGTGTAATGGTTACATCTGAAAAAGTATGCAGTTCTTTCCACAGTGCCAAATTCCTTAACTCAACAAACTCATCTTTGAACACCAATAGTTTTCTAGTTATGCTAACTGGTAAAATAAGCTAGTAAATCAATTTCTGAAGAGTTAAAATTCATTATTTATTGTGATCTAAAGCAAGCTATAATATATTACCAATGATTCCATGCATAAAAGAAGTAGCAAAAACTACATTGTCTCAGAAATATAGGATAGAGAAAGTAGGCGGGTCAGTCACACATTAGTACAAGGGATAATAGACTGCTAAATTATGTACTGGCATCCACAGAATGCTAAAATATCTAGAGTAAGTGCTTCAGCACTTTGAATAGATCTGTTATAGAGATCTTGTGGGATATGGGTAAGAGTTGCAAAAGATATGCAGGCATTAATGCACCACTTAATTAGTGCAGGCAGCTTGCACCATTGGGGGGATTACTCACACTGATGAAATCATGGATTATTGATTAATTGAAGAAAGTCTCAGCTAGAAAACAATTAAAAGTCATATCTTAGTTTATAATAACATGAGAGGGCAGTGTCCTTTTCAAATGGTGTTTTCACTTTGTGGTAGAGACAGAGGGGCTTCTAAGCTATACTATTACAGTGAAGACTAATTAACCTAGTCTGGGAACATTTCTTATCATCTGAATATGATAAATTGAATCCAATTTCTCAATTATTTTTCCTGCCACACACAAATTAACATGAACTAGTGGGTCTCTCCCTACCCCCGCTCCAACCAGTCAATAAGACCTACCTCTCTGCCTTGTGACTGCCTCTGACCCTGACCCAAAAGGAGACACTTAAACTCACACAAAAAGTCAGTTGGAGATGAAAATTCAGATATTATAGGGAAGGAACTCCATGGGAGATGAAGTTTTGGGAAAATTTTCTGTCTGTGGAATCACAGACTCCCACTTTATTTTTTTTATCCTCCTGATGGCATTTTGAAGTGAAATCTATTATAAACTCCTTGTTTGGTAGATGTATAAAAAGTTTTTCCTTTTCTTTTCCTTTGGTTGTTTTCCTATCTATAATAGTCCAATAGATAGGCCAAATACTTGTTTAAAAAAGATTTACAGTATCAACTTCTTATTCTAAAGATAATAGTCACTAAGTCAGAGTGGAGGTTGCTAGAAGAAGCTTCGATGTGCAGGTAGCCCACATAAAAATAACAGAAACAAAGTTGGCCCCAAGGGATGTGTGAGTGTGTGTCTGTGTGTCTGTGTGTGTGTCTGTGTGTGTGTAAGAATGTGTGTACATGATATAGAAACTGGGCCACCTAAAAAGACCAATCACAACTCTCACCTACCTGCATTCTGCCAAATTATTGTCTTCAAAATCCATGAGGTATAACTTGAAAAGAATGGTTATTATATGTATGGGGGAGATTTTTCTATCTAAAAAAAGAGTATCTGAGCTCTGAGCTGAACAGTTGCTCACCCCTAAGACCCTTACATGGATTCTGATGCTTTCATCTGTGAGTCTGTCAGCAGATGATATGATGGGGCTGGAGACTTAACAACTCCAATTGGAACATGCGTGAAAACACTGCTTACCCTCCATTATCCTCAGCTGAGATGGTGGTGAGAATTGTAGACCATGTAATCCAAGAAATCAGTTTAAGCATCCTGAATTTCTTAAACTAATTCATGTTTAAAATAGTTTTGGTGCTCTCTTTGGCTGCAGTGGCAGTGGCAGAGGCAGCACCTGCTCCTGAAGTGTGTGTGGCTGGGGAGGAATCGAAAGGAAACACTTGAAGCAACAGGAGTCACGACACAAGGAGGAGCTGAAAACAGCCCTGCCATCTTCAGGGTCCAGTATCACTACCTCTTGAGGTTCCATTGAAAGTCTCATCCAGGACACTGAGAAGAGGAGAAAACAGGCAGGTAGAGCAGAGTGAATGAACTTACTTGTTTACCCAAGGACACAGAGGTGTTTTGACAACAGGTATAGCATCTGACCCCAGAGCCTCTAGTTGTCAAGGCACATCTTGGAAAAGACCTTAAAAGGGTCTAGTAAGGAGGTCATTGAACTTGACTTTGGTCAGTTACCAAGGAGGATGAATTTTTCTTTCTTCTGAAACAGGAGCATATACAGTTGCATATGTGGATCACTTTAGCACTGGAATATTACAAGCAAGGAAAATCAGATGATTTTTGTGAAATTGTTAGAAGCAGCATGGAGAGTTGGCAACCTGGATTATAGAGACCATGAAAAAGATCAATTGACTTGCTTGGATACATTGGCAGCCTAATATGTATAGCAGATCAGGAAGGAAAAAAACAAAACAAAAAAAGCAGTAAGGAACTCACCACACAGGCAACCTTGTTGTATATGGTGGCTGATAAGATTATCAAGTATGTGTGATCAGAACCATTTTTTTAGAAGAACCTGCTTCCATCTATTGGAAAGTGTAAAATGTGGACCAGATTGATGCATTGTAAAATGCAGGTGTAAAATGTACCAGATTGTACCCAGTCTTCAAATAATATTCCAGTCTTTCTTAATAAAACTTATAATTTATTCAAAAAGAAAGATTATAGAGGAGCCCTTGAATACTATAAAGAAGCACTGTGTGCCAACCCAGGATGACCAGTGGAAGTCCACCTTTGTGAAACTAAACAAACTGAAGAAAGATCCTTTGGCGTTCAGCAGGGACTTGGAACTCAACTCCAAGGATGTGGGAACATTAGTTAGATTGGCTGTATTAGAACTTAGTAATAAAAATGCTATCAAAAATGACATCTAGCTTCCTTCCCCAGCATATACAATTGCTTCTAGCAATCCTATGATACTAAACCACTTGGCAAATCATTTTCTCTTCAGAAAGGATCATAGCAAAATCCAGCACTTGGCTTTCCATGCTTTCCATAACACAGAGGTAGAAGATATGCAAGCAGAAAGTTATTAGCTGGCTAAGCCCTTCCATACCCAGGAAGACTATGACCAAGCTTTCCAGTACTACTATTAAGCCACCTAGTTTGTCTTTCTTTTTAATATTACCTTTTAAATTTTTTTTTTTAGTTTATGTCAGAGGTGAAAAGGAGAATGTGCCTCAATGCTTTGAGAAAGTTTTGAAAGCCTATCTCAACAACTAGGAAACAATGGAGTTTCTTGGCTCTCTCTATGCTGCCTCAGAAAATCAAGACAAAGGAGACATTGCCAAGGTCCACTTAAAGAAAATCACAGAGCAGTATCCTGATGATGTCAAGATGTGGATTGAACTGGCACAAATCCTAGAACAGACAGAAATACAGGAACTGCCCTGTCATTTGCAGAGCATATACCTCTATCCTAAGGGAAAAATTACAGGTCATCCCACCAGAGATTCTAAATAACATAGGCATCCTCCATTTTAGGCTCCGAAACATAGGTGAGACAAAGAAACATTTTTTGGCATCGTTGGATTTTGCCAAGGCTGAGCTGAGCATGAAATGCATTGCTATGGTGCTATCTCTGTCATACAACCTGGCCAGACTTTATGAAGTAATGTGTGAATTCTAAGAAGCAGAAAAGCTGTATAATAATATATTATCAAAATATCCTAATTATGTTGATTGCTATTAGTGATTAGGAGTGATGACTAGAGATAAAGGAAATTTTTATGAGATTTAAGATTGGTTTAAGGAATGTTGGGATTAAAATTTTGAACCTACAATAAGAGAGACCGAGGCATAGTTCTGAGCCTATGACACTTTATTAAATGATCCACGGTCCCCTCTAATGAAGTGGACCTCAGATCTTCCTCATGACATGAGATATCCTCTTCTTCAGGGACCTTGTTTTTATAGAATTTAATACTCTAATACGCAAAAGAGGCGTGACAAAATACAGAATCTCATTGGTTGATAGACTTTGCTTTTGAGGGCCAAGAATATTAGTAGAGGAGGGTCACAAGTTGGGTAAAGCGTGGGGCATTTCCACTGACTAAGGGATTATAAGGTGATTGTAAGATGGTTATCTGCTCATGCTGAACAAGAGAGAATGGTCCAGAGGTACAAAAATAAATTGGGGGACTTTCCAAAGCATCAATACACCCCAATCATGCTGGGTTTGGACATAGAATTTGAGTAAAACAGGATGGAGATATCCTTGTCAGCGTTCTTGTGGTTGCACAAGTGAGCCTCATAACTTGATAAACAAGTACTGAACGTTACATTAAAGTTTGAGGCTCACTATAAGAACCTATCTATCCTTATGTGATTTATATATCAAACTGATTGGAATAGAATAGGGGTACAAATGAATTATTTCTCACAGGAAGCCCTTCAGATTAATCAGCATCATCCAGATGTTTGGTCCCTGATTTGTAATCTTCATTTTGCCTTGTTTGTCCAGGTCAGAAAAAAATTGGAAGAATATTAAAACAAACATCCACTAAAAATGACATATTCTGTGATGGCCCTTGGCAGTCTGGCAACAAACTTTGCATCAACCCACCAGAAACACAAGAGAAGGAAAAGCAGCATCATGACAGTGCCCAAACAAGTCTTCAGAAGTGATCTTAATAACCTCTATGCTGCCGATGGCATAGGTGCTGTGCTAGCCCACAAATGATGTTTCCCTGAGGTCTGTGATGTATTTGCCCAAGTAAAAGAGGCAACCACAGATATCAATTATATGTTGCTTAACTTAGCACATATCTGTGTGGAGCAGAAGCAATATATCAGTGCCATTCAGGTGTATGAAAACTGTCTCTGAAAGTTCTACAAACACCAGTAAACCTGAGGTCATGCTATATTTGGCCTGTTCTCTCTTTAAGTGCAGCAAGCTGCAAGAGTGCAAACAGACTGTGCTGAAGGCTACACGTGTGGCACCCAGCAATGCAGTTTTCATGTTTAATATGGCTGTGGGACTTAAGAGGGTAGCTACTTCTGCCCTCAAGGATGAGAAAAGTAATGTCAAGGAGTTGCTTAATGTGGTTAAAGAGCTGGAATTTGCCCACTGGTATTTTAGTTATTTGGGTAAAATAGGAGAAAAAAATGAGATTGACTTGGCTCTTGCTGCTAGAGAAGCCAGGAAGTGCTCAGCCAGGCTCAGTACCATGTGTCCCACACCCATAAAAATAGAACTACAATTAAATAGAAGCAAGAGAAAGAAATGTTAAGGTAGAAATTGCTGAAGTAATAAGAAGGAAGCATCATTGACAGAAAGAAAAGTAAAAGCAGTGAGCCCAGTATGTAGAGAAGACCAAGAACATCCTCATGTTCATGGGGGAAGACAAAAACAGCAGGTGTTCTAAGAAGGCAGGTGAGTTTGATGAATTTGTCAGAGATGACATTGAAGACATTTCTGTTTCCAAGAAGAAGAAAAGTAAGGACAGTGGAAAGGGACAAAGGAAGGAAGAAGGTGTTGAAAAAAAAGAGAAAAAGCAAAGGAGACTACCAGAGGAAAATGATGAGTCTGATGAGGACTAAACTGAAAATGGCCCCAGACTGAAAAAGCATCAGAGCAGAAAATAAAAAAGACCCCAAACCAAAACAGTTGCATGGACAAATAAAATCAAAAGCCACAATCTCTTCAAGCAATTATTCTTCAGATGAAGATAAGCTTTAAAACTGCAGATGAGGACAATGGCATTATGGTTGTCAGGAAATTTTACCATAAATCCAAAGCCCTTTTCCTAAATATATCACTCTTGTTACATTCCCTCCTCTGCCATGGATTTACTGGTTTGAAGAGTCTGACTCACACACTTGCTCGCGCGCGTGCACACACACACACACACACACACACACACACACACACACACACACACACACACACAAAGACATACCAGGAACAGCAATAGTGATTCAGAGATGATGGTGATCTGCTCAAGAGATGTGTCACGTATGAGAATGATTCTGACAAGAACCCAACCCAGTCTGGGAGTAACACTAGCAATACTAGCAGTCCCAGATCCAGCATGCAAAGAGTACTCTGACAGTTATCAAGTCAACTCCACAGAGGAGGCACTCAGGGTCTGAATAGCTACAAGTCCATCCAGTCAGGAAAGAGCCATTCAGAAGGTTCTGAAAATGTCTGGGCCAGCTTCATTGAGTGCTAATTCAGAGCAAAAGTCAGAGAAATTCTCAGATAATGAGGATTATGAAAGGAGCTCTGGGAATGACTCAGAATCAAAGGCCTCCAATAATGAGGCCTCAGGGTGGGATTCCAAAGACAGCAATTTGATTTTAGTTCATAAATAAGCTAAATTTCTAGAAGGAAACTTTTTTAAAAAAACATACAAATGAAATTGGCGAAATGCTTATAAGGTTTGGTAAAACTTTTGAATTTTTTTCTAAGGAAAACAACAACAACCACAACAAAGGGCTTCCTCACCATCAAAGATATTTCTCTCTGCATTTATTCAAGTCTAAGTCCTATTTAAATGTCATTACCAGAGGTGTTCATATTATTTTATATATAACTTGTTCTAGCAAGGCAAAGTAGAAAGAACTATCACTTTCCTAATTTTAGCCAATAAACATTAATTATCTCAATTTGACTCTTCTCTTTTTTAATGAAAAAATATAAAAAACAAAACATCTGCATCTTACAACTGACTTGTCTTTAGCTCTGAGTGTACCATAACTACCAGGTCTTTAATTTTTAATTTTTTTCTTACACTTCTTCTTATTCTGGTTTTATCATCTAAAATATTTGCTTTTTATATGTATGTATGTATGTACATTCCTAATTAGGAATGGTAAGCATATTAATGAATGTGTCTGTGGGGGGGGGCAGGATGTGTTTGTAAGGCATTGACCTTTTCCATCTGGATATTTTATTTACTGAAAGAGGAAGAAAAAAGTCAACTGTTTGTGAAACATACAGAAAAGTAGCTTAAGGAGATACAAACAATTCTGAGAAGATGTTAGGGAAACCGACACTTATAAAAGTACTTGATGAGACACATATAGTTCTTAGAGGACCTGAGAGAAATCTCCCAGCCTTTAGGAAGCAAAAAAAAAGAAGAAAAAAATTACTACTAGAAAAGAAAGCTGTTTCCAAGAAGCTAATTTGTACACTGTTTTTGTTGTTTTAATTTTTTTACATATTTTAAAATCTCTTTTTAGAAGTTTGAAGGTTTGGAGTCAGAGCCAAGATGGTGGAATAAAGGGCAGAGACTTACTTGAGCTTGCCCCCAAACCTCTCCAAATACCTTTAAATAATGACTCTAAAAAAATTCTGGAGTGACAGAACCCACACAAAGATGTAGTGAAACAATTTTCCAGACTAAGACAAGTCAGCAGGAAAGATCTGTTTCATCAGGATGAGAGAGGAGCACAGTCCAGCACAGGCAAGGACAGCACAGACCAGGCCCCAGCAAACCAGAAGCAGGCCTCGGGAGCCATCGAATCAGCACCAGCATCAGCTATTTCCAGAGCTTTCAGCCCACAGATGGCAAGAAGGTCTAACATCAGAATGAGATTATAGGGGTTTCTTTCCTGGTGAGGGCAGGAATCTGTTGCTTTGCCCACAGACAGATCTGGGTTGCAGTCTTGCATGGCAATCCTAGGGCCAGGAGGAGCACTAGCATACCAGAGCTTGTGGCCAGAGTGGAGCAGGGACCCTCCTCAGAGTTTCAAGGAAGAAAAGAGTGCTTGTGGTCATTCACAGAACAAAGACAGTCCAGACAGTAGCAAACACTACTTAGAGCATAACACTTTGGAAAAATAGAAAATTTCCAGGTCCCTAGAAGCATCTATGAAAACATCTGCACAAAATCCTTGAAGCTTGCAACAGTGCACCTTCAATCCTTGAAGCAGAGCCCTACTTTCACAAAGAGTCAAGTAATAGGATGGGAAAATGAGCAAACGACAGAAAAAAAATTCTGACCATAGAAAGTTACTATGGTAAACACAGAAGATCAAAACATACACTCAGAAGAAGATAACAAAGCCTAAGCTCCTATGTCCAAAGTCTCCAATAAAAATATGAATTAGTAGGCCATGGAAGAGCTCAAAAAGATATTTGACAATAAAGTAAGAGAGGTAGAGGAAAAATTGGGAAGGGAAATGAAAGTGATACAAGATACATGAAAAATGAATCAACAACTTGGTAAAGGGGAAACACACAAAAATACTAAGAAAATAACACTTCCTAAAACAGGTTAGGCCAAATGGCAAAAGAGGTTCAAAACACCCGATGAGGAGAAGAATGCCTTAAAAAACAGAACTAGCCAAATGGCAAAAAGCCACAAAAAATCCCTGAAGAAAAAAAAAAACTCCTTAAAAATAGAATTGGTCAAATATAAAAGGAGGTACAAAAACTCAGTGAAGAAAATAGATCTGGAAAAATTATAATTGAGCAAATTGAAGCTCATGAGTTTGTGAGGTGTCAAGAAACAGTAAAAAGCCAAAAGAATGAAAAACTAGAAGACAATGTTGGAAAAGCAACTGACTTGGAAAATAGTTCAAGGAGAGATAATTTAAAAAAATATTGGACTACCTGAAAGCCATAGTCAAAAAAGGAACCTGGGCATCATCTTTCAAAAAATTATCAAGGAAAACTGCCCTGTTATTCTAGAAAAGGACTGCACAACATACAGCCCCCCAAATGATTTCAGGTGGCTTTTATGTGACCTGAAGCAACCAATCATAGTCAGTCTGTCTCTAGTCTAACCTATCTGTGGCCCAAAGAAGTTTACTAGTTGTGCAGCTCTATTTTAGAACCAGAGGGTAAAATATAAATGGAAAGAATCCACCAATAACCTCATGAAGGAGATCCCAAAATGAAAACTTTCAGGAATATTATGGCTAAATTCCAGAGTTTCCAGCTCAAGGAGAAAATATTGCAAGCACCCAGAAAGAAACATGTCAAGTATCATGGAGTCACAGTCAGGATAACATAAGATTTAAGCTTTTACATTAAAGTATCAGAGGGCTTGCAATATGAAATTCTGGAGGACAAAGGAACTAGACTTACAACCAGGAACCACCTACCAAGCAAAATTGAGTATAATCCTTCAGGAGAAAAAAAAATGGACATTCAATGAGACAGAGCACATTCAAGCATTCTTGATGAAAAGACCAGAGCTGAATAGAAAATTTTACTTCCAAATACAAGACTCAAGAAAAGTAGAAAAAGGTAAAAAAGGAAAGGGAAATCATAAGGGACTTAATAAGACTAAACTTTCTACATCCCTCCATGAGAAGATGATATTTGTAACTCATAAGAACTTTCTCACTGTTAGGGCAGTTAGAAGGAGTGAGTTGAATATGAAGGGATGGCACCTAAAAGAATAAAATTAAAGGGTTAGAGAAAATGTACTGGGAACAAGAAAAAAAGGAGTGGTAGAATTGGGTAAATTACCTCATAAAAGAAGCAAGAAAAAACTTTTACAGTGGAGGGGAAAAGCAGGGAGGTGAGGGGGAGTGAGTGAATCTTACTTTTATCAGAACTGACTGAAAGAGGAATAACATACATGCTGAATTGAATGTAGAAATCTGTCTTACCCTACAGAAAAGTAGGAGGGGAAGGGGATAAGAGGAGAAGGGTGGTAGAAGGGAGGGCAGATTTGGGGAGGAGGGAGTCAGAAGAAAACACTTTTGAGGAGGGACAAGATGAAAGGAGAGAGAGAATCAATAAACAAGGGTACAGGACAGCAACATACCAATAGTAACAATGAAAAAAAGTGAAGCAAGTTTCTCTGATAAAGCCTTCATTTCTCAAACATATAGAGTAATTTGTAAAAATAAGAGACATTCCCCAATTGATAAATGCTGAAAAGATATGAATAGTTTTCGAAGGAAGTAATCAAAGCTATCTATAGTCACATGAAAAAAAAATACTCTGTCACTATCAATTGGAGAAATGAAAATTAAAACAATTCTGAGCTACTACTTCATACTTCTTAAATTGACTAATAGGACAGAAAAGGTAAATGACAAGTATTGGAGGGATTGTGGAAAAATGAGACATTAATCCATTGTTGGTGAAGTAGTTAACTGATTTAGCCATTCTGTAGAGAATTTGGAGCTCTGCCCAAAGGGCTATAAAACCATGCATACCCTTTCACCTAGCAATACCACTACTAGGTTTGTGTCCCAAAAGAGATAAAAAACAAAAGGGAAAAAGGTCTATATGTACAAAAATTGTTTATAGCAGCTCCTTTCTGGAGAGAAAAAATTAGAAATTGAGGGGACGCCCATCAATTGGGGAATGGCTGAACAAGTTGTGGCATGTGATTATGATGGAATACTATTATAGTATAAGAAATGATGAGCAGGATACTCTCAGAAAAACCTGGAAAACTTGCTTAGGCTGATGCAAAGTGAAATATACTCTGCACAAAGTAACATCAATATTGTAAGATGATCAGCTGTGAATGACTTAGTTATTCTCAGCAATACAATGATCCAAGACAACACTGAAGGACTGTTTATGAAAAATGCTATCCATCCTCAGAGAAAGAACTGATGATGTTGGAATACGTATTGAATCAAAGCACACTATTTTTCATTTGTTCATTTTTCTCGAATTTTTTGTTTATGTTTTCTTTCACAACATGACTATCATGGATATGTTTTGCATAACTACACACGTATAACCTATGTCAAATTGCTTGCCTTTTCAACGAGGGGGGTGGGGAGGAAGGAAGCAAGAGAATTTGGAACTTCAAAGTTTTAAAAATGAATGTTAAAAATTGTTTTTTACATGTAACTTGGGGAAAAATAAAAATAAACAGTAACAAATTAAAAATTTTAAAAAGAATTGACTCAAAGAGAGAATAACATACACACTCAATTGGGTATAGAAATCTATTTTACCTTACAAGAAATTAAGAAGGGAAGGGGATAATAGAAGAGGGCCGGGGTGATAGAAGGGAGGACAAATTAGAGGAGGGGCAGTCAGAAGCAAAACACATTTGAAGAGGGTGTTTCAACAATCTGGCTAGCAGCTGTTGTGGGCGGTAAAAGACCAACACAAGTCCAACAATAAGAATACTACCAGCACACTGCAAAAGCACAGGTTCTTTTGATCTGATTTAGTAAGGAAAGCAATGTTAAGGGGTTGACAAGCTTATTTTAATTCAGCATATAAATACCATTCACTTAGTTCAGGGGAAAAATCCAGCACCCTGAACTTCAGAATAAAATACAAACAAAGTACAAACATTGACAGACAGACTTGTCTGATTCAAATCCCAATACATAGTTACCAGAGTTTAACAAAGTCCCAATATCTGGGTTACAAGCTGGAGGGCTCTTAGCTACGGCTGTTCAGAGTCTCCACATCAGCACCACCATGAGTGAGAGCCCCTGCACAAATGGCTCTGTCTTCTCTTCTTAAAGCATTTCAGACGTCGTCTGAATGACCAGAACTTAGGCTCCCGTGATTGGCTCTGGTTTTAGCCCCTCCCCTTAGGACCCTGGGAGCTTCACGCCCACATTGGCTTAGCACCTAATAGGGGTTTGGGCCTGGGGCTTAGCACCTAGTAAGACTCAATGAAATACACTGAATTACTCAAAGGAAAGAAAAGCCAAACTCTTCAAGGGTACTTGGTTGAACTAAGTGCTAAGAGCTCATTTTGCTTACCAACACAGAGGGACAGGGTGAAAGGAGAGAACAGAATAAAAGGGGGGAAGGTAGGATGGAGGGAAATATAATTAGCAATAGTAACTGTGAAAAAAATTTGAAGCAAATTTCTCTGATAAAGGCCTCATTTCCCAAACATATAGAGAATTGAGTCAAATTTATAAAAATAAGAACCATTACCCAATTGATAAATGATCAAAAAAATGAGCAATTTTCAGATGAATAATCAAAGCTATCTCTAGCCATATGAAAAAAATGCTTTAACTCACTACTGATTGGAGAAATGTAAATTAAAATAACTCTGAGGTACTACCTCATACCTATTAGCTTGGCTAATAGAACAGAAAAGGAAAATGATAAATGGTGGAGGGGATGTGGGAAAAATGAGACATTAATGCACTACTGGTGAAGTTTGAACTGATTCAACCATTCTGTTGAACAATTTGGAACTACACCCAAAGGGCCATACCCTTTGACCTAGAAATACCACTACTAAATCTGTATCGCAAAAGAGATTTTTTAAAAAGGAAAAAGAACCTATATTTACAAAAATATTTATAACAGCTCTTTTGTGGTGGCAAGTAATTGGAAATTGAGAGGATAGTATTAATTGGGAATGGCTGAACAAAGTGGAGTATGTGACTGGAATGCAAGATTATTGTGCTGGAAGAAATGATGAGCAGGATATCTCAGAAAAACCTAGAAAGACTATCATGAGATGAGGCAAAGTGAAATTTACTATGTATCAAGTAACAGCAGTATTGTAAGATGATTAGCTGTGAATGACTTAGTTATTCTCAGCTATAAAATGATCCAAGACAATTCTGAAGGACTTCTAATGAAAAATGCTATCCATCCCTAGAGAAAGAACTGATGATGTTTGAATACAGATTGAAACATACTTTTTTATTGTTTTATTTTTCTTGAGGCTTTTTGTCTATGTTTTCTTTTATAACATGACTGTTACAGAAATGTTTTGCATGACTACATGTATATGTATAATGTGTATCAAATTTCTTGCCTTCTCAATGAGGAAGGGTAGGGAGGGAGGAAGGGAGATAATTTGGAACTCAAAGTTTAAAAAAAAGAATGTTAAAATTGTTTTTATATGTAACTGTGGAAAAAAATACCAATAAAATAAGAATGAAAGAAGTTTAAAGTTTAAGGCTAGGAAACAGAATGAAAGAACTGTTGTTTGGATATTATTGGAAAATTGTGTATTGACCATTTGTGTCATATCTGAAAGAAGTGTGTACTTTTGACTTACTGACCTCATATAGAGGTAGGTCATTACATATGAGGAGGCTCTGATTGGAAACAACAAAGAAAAAAGGAGCTGAAGAGTTAGAAGTTAGAAGCTGCCTACAGAAGCTAGAAAATAGAAATAAGAAGATGGAGGTCAGAAGATGGAAGATAATGAAAGTGAAAAGTAACAGAAAAGAGAAATAGAGTTGGGATAGAAAATAATAACAACTTCTTTGAGCTGAGACCAGCTAGCTAAGGACAGATGGGCACTGCAGTTGATGCCAGTAGATGACTGGAGATATCAGAATTACCTGATATTTTAAGAACTCATTTGGGGAAAACACACTGCTTTACTCACCAGTTTGAGAAGCTTCTCGGTTTCCTTCTACAGCCTTCTGTTGCTTGAGTGAGAACAGCATCAGAATCAGAAAAGAGACCTGAGTAATTTTGTAGATCCTAGTCTTAAAAGAACAGCATTTTTGTTTGTTTGTTTTTTCCCATGAAAGACCATAATGCTCCCTCAATGACTAGGAAAGGGAGCAGATATGAGAAGGTCTGTAACTCCTTGAGTATAAGGCTTTCGTTTTCTCAAAGAATTTAACTCTACATCAGGAGAGTGGCAAGACTTAGAAGAGTCATGATGTCCAGAAAATGATGCATGGTACAGACTGTGACCAAAGGAGACTAAGAACAGCAGACTAAGTACTCGATTCTTGAAGAGTCATCCATTACACCAGACCCACTGGTTTCCTTGCTTGTGTCACACTGACAGGTTTCTGGATACTATGTGCATTGATGGAGAGTATAACATAGGTTTGTGGGCAGACTGTTAAGTTATATGTTGTATTATATGTCATGTTATTTTGTGTTATGCTATTTATGCATTATGATTATTATTATTTGACATTGTGCTTAATAAATATGCCAGATTAGGCATATCCATTTAAATGGAAAGCGCACCAATGGGGACTCAGAAGTTTCAGTTTTAAGTAGTTACATGTAGTTTCTCCAGACCAAAGTTACCCCTAGGATCCTGAGAAAGTGTTATAGTAGTGTATTCCCTCTCTGGAACCACTCCAATGTGTCAGAGTGGGTGCAAATATGGTGAGCAAGCCAGTCCTAACAGAGGACAAGAGAAACTTTAGAGAGTTGGGGGTTTGCACTACACTTACTCATTCTTGATATATTTAACAGTTCACTTGAAAATTGAATCTAAAGGGCTATAAACTAAAAATAGGAGAAGAGAAAAAAAATTCCCAAGTATTTCTACCCACAAGATACCATAGAGTAACTACAACATAAGAAGAAAATCCTTAGGAAGACAACTCAGTAATTCATATGAGCCATACATAAAACACAGGGCCTCCCCTTTCTATACACAATGCACAAAGAATGAGTAACAAGAAAGATGAGCCTGAGTTCCTGGAATAAGCAAATTTGGTGCCTCAGGTATCACTGTGTAGCCAGAATGAACTTTGTTTTCTTTGAATGACTCAGCTCGCCTCGTTGAGCTTCCCTGGACGCTGGGGCTTGCTCTTCCCGGGCAGGACCAGAGCTTCTTGTGTGATGAGTCGTGGCGCTGGCTGAGGGGAGGTGTGTTAACGTGGTCTACGCTGGGGGAGGGGCCAAGTCAAGAACCAATCGGCCCTGGTTGTTCAGGCGGCGCTTGATGATGTCAAAAACTCTATAAGAGGGGAAAGCACAGCTTGAAGATCCTCCTTTCCTTTTCCAGTTGGAGCCAGAGACACCTACAGCCGAAGCTGAGCTGCCGGTAGCAGAGCTGACTAGAGGCTAGTGGGTAATCTTCTTACCGTAGAGGGGAAGCATGTATACGATTTTGCCTTATACCACCTCGCTTCTCTGTGGCCTTTTGGTTACCCTTATAAGGCGGACTTATTGGGCCTGGAAGCTTTTGATGAAAATATCAAAATGGGGATGCTGGTTTGTGGGTTTGTTATTGTGGAGTGTAAATACATGCTTTAGTTCTCCTGCCTTCTGCCTAGAGAATTCCTTATATCTTGCGGTTCCGGACCTTTTAGGCACATATGAGATTCTCTTTGAAATCATAAATTCTGCCTTCCTAATATACACTGAGATTTAGTATAATGAGATTTATAACTGGAATATGGTTTTAGTTTTTTTCAAATTCTTTTAAAAAGAAAAAAATAACAGGGTAATGCAAAAAGATTACACATTAATGTAGCATGTTTGATGGCTAAGGGATGGGTGTGGAGCACCTAATACCACTTATTTCTCTTTGGGGTAGATCATTTGCTCCAGCATGTCCTCATGCCGGGAGGTTTAGACTGTTTCCCAAAAGTGGAGTGACTGCAGGCAATCACAGGCGATCGTGTTATATGTTGTTTTTAGAAGTCTAGTGGTAACCCTAGTGTGGGGAAAAGATATGTCTCCAATCACAACTGAAGCTTTTGAGCTCTCACTGGTATGTTTCCCATTTATACATATCATCATTAATTAAAACATTTACTAAACAAAAAATTGAAAAGTGAGTATAATTATATTGTAACATTTATCAAATAGAAGGCAAAAGTAGAAATAATCAAAACTTAATAGTAAAACCATTAACTTTGGTCTCATTATTTCATCAATACACAAAGTTCTAGTGTTGGGGACAGTGGGCTTAAATTTACAGAAACCTAGAAGAGAAGCACATGAGTCAGAAAATGCATGTACCCAGAGCCACAGATGACTTGGGACTGCAGCTCTAGATTGTTTTTGTCTTCTAAGGAATTAAGGGATTAATAGAACCACATATCACCTATTGGGTGAGACTGAATCTTTTCTATACTTCTCCACTTACCGGTTATATAAAGACTTATCTTTGCTGCTCTAATTCTTCTGTTAGACAAAACCTCTGCTATTCTCACTCCCCTGCTCAATGAAGCTTCTGTGATGAAGTTTCTATGATACTTGTAGAATGCTAGAATAGTGGTTAAGCTCTTTTTAAGCAGCTTTAAACCTGGGAATAGCATTTACCCAGGCCTGTTCCTTTGGCTAAGAGATGAGTCAACATGACATTATATTTTTTTTAAATTTATTTATTATATTTAGTTTTCAGCATTGATTTTCACAAAAGTTTTAATTACAAATTTCTTCCCGTTTCTACCCTCCCCCCACTCCAAGATGGCGTATATTCTGGTTGCCCCTTTCCCCAGTCAGCCCTCCCATCTGTCACCCCACTCACTTCCCATCCCCCTTTCCCTTCTTCTCTTGTAGGGCAAGATAAATTTATATGCCCCATTGCCTGTGTATCATATTTCCTAGTTGCATGAAAAAACTTTTTTTATTGTTGTTGTTTTTGAACATCTGTTTTTAAAACTTTGAGTTCCAAATTCTCTCCCCTCTTCCCTCCCCACCCACCCTCCCTAAGAAGACAAGCAATTCAACATAGGCCACATGCGTATCATTACATAAAACCCTTCCACTATACTCATGTTGTGAAAGATTAACTATGTTTTGCTCCTTCCTAACCTATCCCCCTTTATTGAATTTTCTCCCTTGACCCTGTCCTTTTTGAAAATGTTTGTTTTTGATTACCTCCTCCCCCCATCTGCCCTTCCTTCTATCATCCCCCCTTTTTTATCTTCCTCCTTCTTTCAAGAATATGGAACGCTTCACGAATTTGCGTGTCATCCTTGCTCAGGGGCCATGCTAATCTTCTCTGTATCGTTCCAATTTTAGTATATGTGCTACCGAAGCGAGCACGACATTTTCAATAAAAAGTAAGTTCCCTTTAATCCCTGGATCTGTATAACTATTCAGGTTTTGCTTTGAAAGGTTTCTGAATGTATAGATGGCAGTAGAGAGCCAGGCTGCTTTTTTAGTTGCTGAAGAGGATTCCTCTTTCTTCCAAATGGCTCTTTCAAACTGTAGATCTTTCGTTCTTATCATCTTCCTCCATCAACAACAGCAACAATTATTTCTGTCAGTAGCCCCTCAGATCCTTGACATATTTCAGTTCTACAGTCTCTTGGTTTCCTTCTTCATCCTAAAACTTCTGATATCTTAGTTTCTTTGTGTAGTTACACCAGCTTCTCTCTAACACATAGTTTCTTCCAACAGTGATCATTATTTAACTTTAAGTCTTTGACTTTTGTAAGGCTTCTCTTACAAATTCAGATCAGAGCCTCTTTGTGAGCAGTTTACAAAGCAAATGATCAGTCTGTGTCTGGTTTTCTTTGCATAAATGCTCCAAATGCTTGTTCTTTTTTTTAATTGAATGTCCATCTTTTTTCGTTGATGACTAAGATTAAGTTTGCAGCTTGTCACTGTAGGTTGTATCTTGAGTCCCTTTTCTTTTCAGAACATATTATTCCATTCCCTTCTGGATTTTGTGGGGGGCAGAGAATAGGCTTGCAATTTTCGTCTATACTATCCTTTGTATTTGAAATACCTCCTGGTCATTTGTAGAATGTGTTATTTGTCATTAAAACTGACAAATTTATCCACTATGCATTTTGGAGTTTGCATCCCTAGAGGCAATCTGTGAATTCTTTAATTTGGCATATTGTTTTCTGTGTTTAGAAATTCTGCGTAGTTTTCTAGAATTATTTCCTGTATTTAAGATGTTCAGTGTTTCTTTTTTTAGTTTTAGACATGTCATATCCCTCTTGAATAAGTATAATCCTTAAATTGTCTCTACAAATGCTCTGAGAATAATATATTTATTATTATTACATAAAATTTTAAAATATCTTGCTTGTATGGAGATAATGTTTCTTTCAATATTTTCATTTTTGTTTGTTTGTTTCTCTTCTTCCTAATCGTTCTCCAATTCAACGTGTTTTCATTTCCAATCAATTGTCCTTTCATTTGTTTCTTTGATGTGACTTGCAACCATAGATTCAAGGTTTTCTATTCTGCCTATTATTTCTGCTATGCAAAGTACAAATTCTGCTTTCACAATTTTTGTTTTTTCTCCTGAACCACTGAGGAAAATCCTGTTGTGGTACTGTGCTCCCATGGCAACCCAAAGGGAATTCTGCCTCATCAGGAGTTGATTGATTCACCTTTCTCTCACCATATTTTTTTTCAGGGATGTTTGGGATGTTTTAGATGTTTTGGAGATTATCTTCTCTTTTTGGTCTTTTGTTAGTTTGTGTATTTTACATTTTTGGAGGTATTTCTCTGTTTTGGGTGTGTGTTCTTATTTTTGATAGCATGCAACTGGACATAGTGGGTTCTGATCATTCTTATACATCTCTTCTGGTTTTGCTTTGATTTTGTCTTGTTCATTTTTTATTTTATTGGTTTGATATTTTGCACTTTTCATTTTAATCATATTGTCAAAGGACATATTAATATAGTTATTCTTTTCAAATAAATATATTTTAGTTTTGTTTGTGATTTCTGTAGTCTTTTTGTTATAGAGTTTATTTCTCCTTTAATTTCCAATATCTCTTCCTTTATGCTCACTTTAGACTTATTTATTGGCTTTCTAATTTTTTAATAATACATATTTAGTGCACTAAACTTCTTTTTATTTTATTAATGTCTATTTTTAGGGATATAATTTCCCCCCTGCAGACTACTTTAGCTGCATCCCAGAAAATTTTATATATCATTTATCATTATCAGTTAGTTTCTCTTAATTATTAATTATCTGATTTTTGTTCTTGGTCCCATTCATTATTTAGGATTTTATTGTTGTCTTCATTTTGATATGTGTCTTTTGCTTGTTCTCCCTGAACTAATTACTCCTTTTTTATTATATTATGGATTGTAAAGATATGTTTAGTTATTTCTGCCTTTTAAATTTATTTCCAATATTTCCGTGCTTTTCTACATGATTAATTTTTGTAAAGTTCAATGTGGTATTGAAAAAAGTATATTCTTTAGCAATATCATTTAGAAAGTGACATAATTTTTTACCTCTAGTTTTGCCATTCATTTGCTCAAATCATAACATAATTTTCCCTTGATTATTTCTATGCAAATCTGTGAGATCTGTGCAAAACCAAGAGAGGGACATTAGAGCCTTCTATTATTGTTGTATTAATGTATATGGCTTCTTATAATTCTGTTCATTTTTCCTTTATGAATTTAGTTGCTAAGGCATTTGGAGCATATAAGTTGAAATTAATGTTAGTTTGTTTTCTAGGGCTTCTTTCAACATAATTTCTTATTTTATATAGTTTTATGTTGAGATTTTTTTGCTTTATCTGATTGCATGATTGCAACTGCTTTTTTAATTCACATGATGTGTAATAAATTTATTTTGAGGTACTGATATTTATTTTTATGTTTTTGCTTCTAAGTTAGGTTTCTTATAAGGAATATATTCTAAGGTTTTATATTCTTGTCTAATCTATAACTTTCATTTTATTATATTGTTTTATCCAGTTACATTCAAAGTTAGGATTGTTTTATATTTTCCTCTAGTTAGCTTTGCTACTTTTTTCTGAATTAATATTTTTATTCTTTTTTAGCCTAAAGAGACAGAACCTTGTCTCTTCAGTAATTTTTTTCTTAATCTACCTTAAGGTAACCCATTTCTCATGGGCTCTCTTCTCCTCATCCTCAAGACATCCCACCCTTTTGTCATAATCCTTCTCTTTAGTTTTACTTAAATTCCTGGTTCCTTTTACTCCTTTCCTTTTCTCTAGTTAATTGATTCTTCAACTTTCCCCCCTCTCAATAAGTAAATAAAATGTCTATTCCCATTTCCTCCTTTAGCTTCTTTTGTTAGATTTCTTTTTCATTTTCTGCACCTTTTTTGTAAAAAAAAAAAATAATGCATTCTATTGCTTAATTTTCCTCCTTTTCTGTCTATTTGACACTTTTATTCTGTTATTAATTTCTTTATACTTAATTGTTTTTCTTTAATCTCTGTATTCATCATGGAATTAAAGCTTCCACAGTACCTATTAGAGTTCTTTTTAAAACAGTTTCTATTTTATTAATTTATAGATCTTATCATGTTTCCGTGTGTGTGTGTGTGTGTGTGTGTGTGTGTGTATGTGTGTGTGTTGTGTCTTACTCTTAGAAGTATCAATTATCTTAGACAGGGTTAAAAGATAGATAGAGTTGAATAAATGGGGGAAAATAGGTTGGAGGGAATTATAATTAATAATCATTACTGTTAAAAACATACAGCAAGTCACTGATAAAGGCCTATTTCTCAAATATGGAGTAATTTGAGTCAAATTTACAAAAATAAAAGCCATTATTTAATTGATAAATTATCAAAGAATATGAACAAGCAGTTTTAAAAAGAGGTCAAAGCTATCTATAGCCATATGAATAAATACTTTAAATCACTATTGATTAGAGAAATGAAAATTAAATAATTCTGAGGTACTACCTCACACCTATCATATTGGCTAATATTACAGAAAAGGAAAATGGCAAATATTGTAGGGAATGTGCGAATATTGAGACACTGTTGTTGAGTTGTGAACTGATTCAACCATTTCGAAGAACAATTTGGACCTATCCCCAAAGGGCTATAAAATTTTGCATACCCTTTGATTCAACAATATCACTACTAGGTCTGTATCCCAAAAAGATTTAAAAAACAGAAAGGAAAAGGACCTATACATACAAAAATATTTATAGTAGCTCTTTTCTAATGGCAAAGAATTGGAAATTGAGGGGATGCCCATCAACTGATGAAAGGCTGAACAAGTTGTGGTATATGACTCTGATGGAATCTATTGCGCTGTAAGAAATGACGAACACAATGCTCTCTGAAAAATTCATAAAGATTTACATAAACTGACTCAAAGTGAAGTAAGCAGAATTGGGAGATATTGTACACAGTGACAGCAATATTGTATGATGATCAAATGTGAATGACTTAGTTATTCTCAGGAATACAATGATCCAAGACTATTGAGAAGAACTCATGATGGAAAATACTATCCATCCCCAGAGAAGGAACTGATGAATTCTAAATGCAGATCAAAGTATACTTTTTTTACTTTTTTTTTATTCTGCGTATTCTTTTACAACATGACTAATATGGAAATATGTTTTGCATGACTGCACATGAATAACCTATTTCAAATTGCTGGTCTTCTTAATGACAGGGGCAGGGAGGAAGAGAGACAATTTGGCATCAAAAAAAATTTTTAAAAATTTTTACATGTAATTGAGGGAAAAAATAAAATTATTATTTTTAAAAAAGAAGTATCAATTCTGGTAGGAGATACAGAAGATTGAAGTATTGTTTCATGGCAGAAATTTTCTTGTGTCCCCAATTGTGTAGTTCATTTCTGTCTCCTGTCTTCCCTGTGATAATCTTCTCCCCCTCCCTTTTGAATCCTATAACCTAAGTTTACATATAGAAAATCATCCTACTAGAGATATGATTCTATCAAAAATGTAACAGTGATAAAACAAAAAAGTTCTAATAAGAAAGAAAAGCAAGGATTGTCTAATGATGTAATCTCGATTACCTCATGATGTGTAATTACATTCTGGGCTGAGGTAACTACGAGATGTAAACATTTATATAAATAAGAAATTTGTATAAAGAAAAGGCAAAATAATATTTGGGGAGAGGTGGTCAATGACAGCTAGGAGGATCAGAAAAAGAATCATGTGGGAGATGACACTACAACTAAGCTTTAAGGGAAGCTAGGGATTGTAGCATATGGAGATGGAGAAACATTCCAGGTATGGGGGAAAGCTTGAGCAAAGTAACAGAGACGGGACTTAAATTGACATGTAGAAGGGCAGCCAGTAGACCAGTCTGGCTGAAGTGTTTGGTCCACAGTGGGAAAATAATAGAGGAATAAAAGGGTTTAAGCATTCAGCAGAGGAATTTGTATGTTATCCTGGGGACAATAGGGACACAACAATTTTTTTAAGCAGGGGAATGATATGATCAGACCCAATGTACATGAGAATCTTTAATAGCTACAAAACTAACCAGGACGTATTCAATCCTAAAAGAATGCCAGCATGCAACCATATGAATCTGAAAGGTACAAAAGATTAACAGAATTTAAAAGGAATGAACACCCTGAAATGACATTGAACTTCAATGGAACCTCTTGGAATATATCTTCTTCATGACCACAGCAACAAAGATAAAATTAAAGAAAAATAGCAGCAATTCAAATTCTTATCCAGGTTTAAAGTTGCAAAGTACTTCAGTTTCATTTGATCTTCAGAGTAGTCCACTGACAGAGGTACTATAGTATCATGACCCCATTTTACAGATGGAATCAGAGAGATTAGCTGACATGCTCAAAGTTGAATAAGTAATTATCGCAACTCATGAGCTAAATGCAAATTTACTTCTTATCATTATATAACACACCACATCTGTAGTATAGTTCAAAATTTTAATTTTTTACTGAATGTTTTACTATGTATAAGACATTATACTATTCCCTGAAAATTAAAAAAAAGAAAAACCTATTTCTTGCCTTGAAAAAAATCACAACATACCAGCAGAAGAAGATATGAAATGAACAAATTACTTATGATAGAACATACTCAAATCACAAAATTGATCAAACCTTTAATTTTTTTTCATATTTTCCATATTTGAGAGTATATATTAAATGTGTCATGGAAAAGAGAAAAAAAGAAATTATTACTTACAAAATAATTATAGCTACATTATTTGTAACAACAAAAATTTGAAAACAACTAATTGAAGAATAAATGAATAAATCATCATATATTAATATAATGGAACATTATAGAGCTGAAAATGACAAATAATAATTACAGAAGTATATTGTCTTTGCTTCCTCATCTCGTAACTTCCCTATTACAATAGAGAATATAACTACCCTCCAGGGCCTTCATGCTCATAACTAGATGTCATTCTTTATTTACTCTCTCTTATCCCCCATATACAATCTGTAGGTAAGGCCTGTTGATTTCACTTTTGCAATATCTGTTGAGTACACCTCTTCTCTCTGATACTGCCACCATTCTAGTGAAAGCCCTCATTACCTTATGCATGGTCTATTACAGTAGCCTACTAGTGGATTTTCCTAGTTCCAGTCTCTGCACTCTAATCCCTCCTCCATTCAGCCACCAAAGTAATTTTTCTAAAGCACAGGTTCAGCCATTTCACCCTCCTATGCAATGAACTCCAATGAGTTCCTATTACCTCCAGGATCAAATACAAACTCTTCAATCCTCCATAACTTTACCCCCTCCTACCTTTCTCCGCTTTCACCAGTACTCTTCAATACAGTGTTGCTGACCTATTTTCTGTTCCAAAAAGATGTTACATCTCTAGACTCTAGGCATTTTCTCTGACTTTCCCCCATTCCTGGAATAATTTCCCTCCTCTTCTCTACTTACTACCTTCCCTCCTTTAAGTTTCAATTAAAATCCAATCTTCTACAGGAAGCCTTTTCCAAGTCCTCTTAATTCTAGGGCCTTCTCTATTTTAATTGTTTCCTTTTAATATTATATAAAGGGCAGCTAGATAGAGCAGTGGATAGAGTGACCAGCCTGGAGTCAGGAGGACCTGAGCTCAAGTGTGATCTCAGACACCTACTAGCTGTGTGACCTGGGGTAAGTTGCTTAACTCTGTTTGCCTCAGTTTCCTCATCTGTAAAATAAGCTGGAGAAGGAACAGGTAAACCACTCCAGTATCTTTGCTAAGAAAACCCCAAATGGGGTCACAAAGAGTCACAAACAAATGAACAACATACATAGCTTGTTTGTACATATTTCTTTGTTTGTTGACTCCTTCATCAGATTGTAAGCTCCCTGAAGGCAGGCACCATCTTTTAATTATTTTTGTGTCCTCAGTGCATAACACAGTGTCTAGCACATAGTGGATGCTTAACAAATGCATATTGATTAATATATGTATATATATATATTACACATATGCATATGTGCACACATATATGTGTTTATATGTATATGCAAATGTAAACATTTGGTATAAACTGAGATGAACAAAAATTAGAAGTTTGACCAATAAGGTCAACTATACACAGAAAAGGAATAAAGAAAAGAAAAAAGTCAAAGATAGAAGAACTTTATAAGTACACAGAGACATAATAGTATTTCGTTTGATTTTATTTTGTTAGGATATATGATACAATATTTCCTCCTTTCTACTTATGGCAACACTATCCTCCCAATCACCCAAACTTGAAAGCGCGGTGTCATTCTTGAATTCTCAGTCTCTTTTGCCTCCCACATCCAATCAATTGCCAAGTTCTGTTGATTCTAACTTTTGTAATATCTGTCATATACATCCTCATCTGTCTTCTGACACTGCTACCATCTTGGTATGGGTTGATCTCAAGTCACTCCCCACTTCATTTCATCCACTTAGTTTTCAAATTAATCTTTCTTAAGCTTAGGACTGACAATATCACTTTCTCCCCACTCCTACCCTCTACAATAAATTCCAGTGGCTCCCTATTACCTCCAGATCAAATAGAAAGCACTCTGAATTTTAAAGCTCTTTATAAACTAGATTCATCCTACTTTTCTAGTATTATTCCTTGCTACCATCCATTTACTGACCTATTTACTAATATTTGAACACAATACTCTATCCTCCACTAAATGCATTTTCAATTGCCCTCTTCCTTGACTGGAATTCTCTCATTCTTCTTCTCTTCTTGGCTTCCCTGACTTCCTTCAAGGCCCAGCCCAAAGTCCAACCTTCTGCAAGAAGCTGTTGCCAATTTCCCTTAATTTGAGTGCCTTCCCGCTGAGATTGTCTCCAATTCATCATGTATGTAACTTTTTTGTACAATGTTGTTTTCATGTGGTCTCCTTAGTTAGATTATGCATATAGGGACTGGATTTTTTTTTCCTCATTATATGTCTAGGGCTTTGCAGAAGGCCTGGCGCACAAAAGGTGCTTAATGAATTCTTGTTGACTTCTATTTGATCAAGATGTAAATGCTTCAAGTTTCAGGGTTTGAACTGGAAATTTACCACATTTGGTGCTACTCTTTTAAATGCTTCTTTTTATAATAACAACAGATTAGCATAAGGCAAGGTAGAACATGACATGGTTCAATCATTGTCTGAATTGCCATATAAATGAAATTAAAAGAGTTTTATTAATCAAAATATCACTATATAAGCTAACACAAACTTTAACATACATGCCAAAATTTATACATCCAAGCTAAATGTATAATCATTCATCTAATTTATCTTTTCTTTGTAAATGGGAGAATAAATGGAGCTCTGTATTCCTTAATTAATTACTTCTTATCCTTCTGAAGAAATAACTTCTCTAAAAAAAAGTGCAGGCCTAAAATTAAACCTATCAGCTTTGTTTATTTGTTTGTTTGTTTTATTATTTAAGAATATGTATTGTTCTCACTCCATAATTCAGTAGTAGACATAGATTTAGGTTATTTCTTACATAATGAAAAAGCTTTCAATGTCACTTAGAAAAGGGTTATTTAACAAAGGTGATGATATTAATTTCTTCCATGAGTATATACTTTTACATTAACAAACATAAGCATTTATAGCATAGCATTTTTTAAAGGAGTTTGATGGAGGTGTTTTTGAAGGTTAAATGACTAGGTAAGGTATTTCTTCCTAAATAGCTTTTCCAAATTAATCAAATTTAGTATCAATCTGTGTGCTTTAAATTTTCATCATGTTCCCAGTGTCCCTGTCATACATTTTTGCATATTTTGATCACCATATCTTATTAGTAAAAGTGTCATTTTGTCAGTAAAAGATCATCAAAAATATTAACTGAAATTTCTAAGTTAAAGTAACCATGAAAAGAAAAGAAAAACAGCAATTGGTCCCTTTGCCCTTATTTTAAATTTCACCACAAGCAGGAACCAGTCTCTGGCAATTTAAAATGGATTTGCAGGAATCTTTTTTGTAACAATCAATATTTATGACAGGCATAGTGAAAAAAAAAGATGAGTGCATTTGGATAAAGAGCTAGACTTGTGTTCAGGAAGATCCAGGTTCACCTTAAAACTTAGAAATACATATTGACTGTGGGCAAATTACTTAAGTCTCAGGTCCCCAGTCTCTAAGACATCCTTGTAGACTAGTTACTAATCTGATCTGAATCAATGAAGAGTGTTTCCCCAAGGGGGGAGTGGTTCCCCATAACGAAGAAACCAGAAATCCAGGTTTTCCACTATCAAAGTAAAAAATGTGGGATCGATTACCATCTCAAGAAAATTACAGATCCTTGAAGTAGAGTAAACAATATTGAATTCATGTATTTAACCTCTGGTGAATTTGGTATTTTGAAATACTGGTGAAATGCTCGACCTCATATGTGTGTTTACAAGTTATACTCTCAGAAGTAATTTCCTGTTCCTTTTATAATAATCATCCTATTTCAACTTACTACTTAACAGGTACAGCAGCTTCCAACTGCCAGCAATCCTTCTTACAGGTCAATCGTAATGGAACTGATTTGAAGTGAATGTTTACTTAAGGGCTCCTGGATGGGGATGCCACAGCATGGCACAGAGGGCTGACCTGATGATTGTCTATACTGTGCATCTTATGTAATTCCAACTATTGCACAAGGGCTTCAGGAAGAGCCTAACAGCTCACTAGCTGCCAACGTACCAATTGTGTGATCTGAGTATGACAGCAAGTCGTAGAAGGCTACTCATCTTCTGGCTAAATAGAAAGAGACCCTCAAATTTTCTACTTAAAACAGCAATGAGGTGGTCCATCACATTACTTGGAACTACTGGGAACATGATTGCTCACATGTGAAATTAAGGAAACAAACACAGAGATTATACCCTTATGAATATGGCTTGTCTTCATATTCCAGGAGAGTAGATTAATTTCTAAATAGTGTCTTATCAAAGCAGTCTAAAATACAAGCCAAACAAGCTTCTCTTAAATGAGCTTTTTAAAGAGTTCATATTTAAATCTCTCCTTTGATCAGCTTTGAGCTGGCACAACCTCCAGCCTACTGAGCTGTGTAAACGTTTCTCAGGCAATAATAACTGATGATAACCTTAATTGTAATATAGATATCATCTTGGCAGCATTAGCCTTGGAAAGGTGTAAGGAACTCCAAAAATAAAAGTTCCTGAACTGGGAGTGGGTGGGTGTTGGAGAGGGGAGAATAATTAAGGATGTAGTTTTTTGTCTTCCTGAAAAATGTCCAAGTGTCTTTTCCTCGTTAAATAATTAAACTAGCAAATCCCATCCCTATTCTCTGGACCCCTTTCCCCTTTCTATTCCATACCTTTTCTATTCTTTATTAGTGCTCCCCTTGCTTAGATGATGGAAGTCAGGATACGGAACAGAACCTCTAGGTGGCGCCCCACGTCCATTTTTAGAGTGTGGCGTTGCGCCTCCAGATGCAGCCGCAGAAGCTTGGTGTGGGTCCCCAGATTGAGAGGGCTCTGAACAGGCTTTTTAATAAATAAGCGGAGACTGCCAGCGCGCGCAATGAGTCCGGAGGTTCGGAGCAGCAGACACATGAACCCAGGCGGGTTGCGCCTTTCTAAACCTTGCCAAGATCTGACATTTCCCAGGCTCGGGATTCCCAAACATTTTGCTTAAGCCAGCAAAATCCTGTGCCTTTTTCTTCCCTGCCTCCCCTTCCTCTTAATTCTCCTCGACTTCTCTTTTCTGAAAAAAAAAAAAAAAGACAATATCTTTATTATGAAAGTTGTCCTGCAATTCAGGGTTAAAACTTGGAAGGGATTTGAAAACCAAAAGAAGGAATCGAAAAGGAATGAGAGAACTGAATCTACTTGTGCCTTTCTTGGGGACGACTTTAAAAATAGAGCATCTTCTGAGAGGATTTTGATCCGAGTATTTGGGTGAGAGTCGGACCCTGGGGGTTCCGGGAGGGGCTGGGCTGGAAGGTGGGAGGTGGAGGCGGTGGCTACCATCAGAGTCTATGCTGATGCTGCTACTGCAGGGCGTTTGCCAGCTGTTCTCAATGCAGTCAGGAAACTGGAGGGACTGGCCCCTGGAGAAAACTGAAGAGGGGGCTCCGGAGGATATGTGCTACCTGGGCATGTTATGGGGAGCCTGGGTTTAGTTGGATAAGGACCAGAGGTCGGCTGGATAAGAAGTAGCCCCTTTGTGTAGTGTATAGCGTATGTACGTGTGTACAGTATGTTTGAGTCCATGAGAGTGCGTGTATATGTGTGTAAAAGGGGAAGGGAGGGGGAGAAGGGTAGGTTATTGGTAATGGGCGGGAGAGAATGAGATGACTCTGGTTTCCTCTTCTTCTGCCAGCACCATCTCGGCTCATTTTCTCTAAGCAATACAAGTTTACGGACAGCTACATAGCCAGCAGTTTTCTCCTAACATGGATTTACCAGGTAACAATACACCAAGATGCACCCCTTGCACCCCTTCCTCTTTCCTCCCTTTTCTGGATCGTTTTGCCTATTTCGTGAATTTATTTATTTATATATAATGAGAACCACCGCGGGAAAACACTCCCAGCTTTTAGAACCTGGAGAAATAATTGAGATCATTTTTATGGGAACTCAAGTGAAAGGGCAACAATTGAGAAGCAACTTCTGTTTCTTAGAAAGAATACTGGAAGAGTTGCTGGGCGGACTTAGCGGAGAGGAGAAATTCTTCGCTTTTCATTCCTCAACAATGTATTAAAATGACTGCCTAGGTTAAAAATGGATCCACATACAAACCCTGAAGCTAAAGTGAGCCAAGAAACAGGTTAAAAGTGCAAATCGAAGCATAAGTTATCAGTAACGGGGGAAGGGTTCTCCAGAATTCCAGAGAGGGTGAGAAAGAATAAGAAAGAGGGAGCTTGAAGGTTTGAAACACAAGCTCAGAAACGCTTGGAAAGAGAGGTCAGTGGCTGTGTTCCGCTTGCGCTTTTCTTGGGGGAAGAAACACCGAGACCTTGAAAGGGAGTTGCTAACGGCAGTGAAGACATTCTTAAATCACTTTTTTAATTTTAATGGAGTAGTACGAGGTGAGACTTTTTGAATTTGGTGGTTTCCCCCTTTTCTTTTTCATCATATTCATTCTAACAAGCGCCTGAGACCCATGCTTTGGAGGGAAAAAAAGATAAAAGATTTGCTAAAGGTCTGCTCTGATTAAACCAAACAAAACAACAACAACAAAAAACCTGGTATAAGTAGGTAAGAGGAAAGGACAAGGGAATGGGTTCCGTGGTGTCGATTTCAAGACACCGTTGTATTGAAATAGAAATCTTAGAAAATGTAGGGGTTATTTCAACCTTCCTCTGGAGACTCCCTCTCCTCTTCCTGGAAAATAGAAATTTCATAGGGTGCAAAGGGCCAGAGAAGAGGCTATCCTTGCAGGTTAGCTTTGATTAGCCGAAGTGACAGAAAGATAAAGGGGAGGGGGACCCTGAACACTCTTTCGTTTACACTGGGAAGCAGTCAATGATACATTTTCTGTTTTATCTGGATGTTTCTCAGAATCTCTGGGACCAGATATGGGTGTTCAGTGTATGGGAGCAAAGATTGTGTCTCTTGGGAGGGAAGGCTGGGGAAGGCTCCCTCACCTTCCCCTCTTCTTTTATCTCTTGTTATCTGTATCTATAGGTTTTGTTCCCTTCTTTGTCGTTGACAGGTTGGATTCTGACTACTTTCTGAGGACTCTCCTTTGCCTAGACGGTCGGAAAAGAGGGGAGGAGGAGAGAAGAGAAGCTCACCCCCTCCCCTCCCTTCCCCTCCCCCGTTCCATTCCTTAGCTGTTCCCACCCCAGCCACTGTAGAAGCTTCTCGGAAAAAGAAAGGGGGAGAGAAGCATCAAGTGGAGCAACACAGCCCCCACCCCTCCTCACCTTCCCCCACCCGCCCTCTCCTCTCCCTCCATTTCTTCCTCATCCCCTCCCCTCCCCTCTCCCTGCCTTCCTTCCCCCTCTTGGCGCCCTGATGCCGGCGCCTCGCCTGGGCTGCTACTGGCCACTGCTGACTATGCCGAGGCTGAGGCGGCGGGGGGCGCTGCGGGAGCCGGCGGGCTGCTGCTACTGCCTGGTGGCGGCGCTGGCCCTGCTTCTGCTGCTGCTGCCTGCAGGCTGCCCGGTGCGGGCACAGAACGACACCGAGCCCATAGTCCTAGAGGGCAAGTGCTTGGTGGTGTGCGATTCCAGTCCGTCAGCGGACGGCGCAGTCACTTCCTCCCTGGGGATCTCTGTGCGCTCAGGTAGTGCGAAGGTGGCTTTTTCCGCGATTCGGAGCACCAACCATGAACCATCCGAAATGAGCAACCGCACCATGACCATCTATTTCGACCAGGTCAGCCCAGCCAGCCAGACTACCCTCCTGTTGGTCCTCGAGGATAAGGATGTGGGGTGGGGCCGAGGGGAAGGAAGGTCCGAAGACAGTTTTATGTGACAGGATGCTTTGCTTCGATCTGTCACTTTGGCACTTTGGGCTCTCTCTCTCTCTCTCTCTCTCTCTCTCTCTCTCTCTCTCTCTCTCTCTCTCTCTCTCTCTCTCTCTCTCTTTCTCTCTCTCTCTCCCCCCCTCCCTCTCTCCCTGGCTCTCTCTCACCTCTCACTCTCTGTCTCTCTTCTTCCCCTTCCCACCCCCCCCCCCCGCCCCCCATAGCTTTCCCTCCTCTGGTTCTACACTATACCTCTGCACTCCTTTCCCTAAGTAAACTAGTCTAATAGGAAAGCGAAGACAACCGTAAAACTTATTTTATTCAGTTCCCTAAGAAGCTGTTTGTTTGTTTTTTTTTTTTTTAATCAAAAACCTATTGTATGTGTGCGTTGGGGAGGATGGTGGTTGTGGTGCCTGGATGTTTTTGCTTCGGTATAGCTAAGAGCTGGTAGCTAAGAGAGGATTCTTGTGAAATTAGCCTGCTTTGAAACACTACCAACTTTTCCTAAGGTTAAGTCCCCCCAAACCATCCACTCTCCTTTCGGAAAAATATCTAGCTCTTATTATAATTTTATCCATGGGTATCTTTTGTTGTTGGATTTTTATGAACAATAAATACATAAGAGAAGAGAGGAGGTGGATCTGGATTGCCCTGAATTTTATCCTAGAGTTTCTGGTTTCTGAAAAGGAAGTACAGTCTTAAAATGATTTAAGTAACTTGCTGACAATTCAAAACTCTAGGATCCAAACATAAGGTACAGTCTGCAGAATTTATGCTGTTTCCTGCTTCACTTCTTGATTTCTGTTCAGTGATTTGCCAGATGAAAGAGAACTTTTCATGAAGTTTCGTCTTTGCTCTAAATCAATACGAAATAGCAATTTGTTACAAACAGTAGACAGGTTCATAAGTTGTGCTCTCATTTATCCCAACGCTTTGTTAAATACTCTTAGACAAAGAATCAGCTTTAACGGACTTTCTGGCACTATCTTTACAGCACAGGGACATTCTTCCCACTCCCCTACGCCACTACATTGTCTTTTTTTTTTTTTAAAGACGTGTAACTTCATTTAATACCAACCCCTTTAAGGACATTTCTTTTGTTTGTTTAATCTGCATTTCGGAAATATAAGTTAATATATATCCTTGAAGCTTGATAATGGAAACCGCAGCCTTATGCTTGTTTGTTTTTGTTATTCTGGTTTTTAATTCCTCATCTTAAGCACACCCTCTCGTCCCCACTTTTAGCCCCACTCATCTGCTTCCACAAGTCAAGTTAAATACATTCTGATTAGTCTCTTGAAATATGTAGTAGGATGGGGGTAAGGTCTTGAGTTCTCTCCCTCCCCCTCCTTCCTTCTTTCTCTCCCTTTTCCTGTCTCTCAAAGTATCCTTTCCACTGAGGGCTGCGAATACTCATTCTCTGAAAAGCTCTTAACAATAAAACCCCCAGTGTTTGTGCTGGAACCCGTTGAGCACCTGGTTAGGAAGTGAAGTGGCTTTGAGTGAGCAGAAGGTGGATGAATTCTGATGCAGACTTTGCTTCGATAAGACATTGACACAAATGGTATTGGCTGCATTTCACCTTGATTTGAGATGTGCTTTTTCTATCATAAGCGAAAAAATCACTTCTGAACTGAACTGAACTGATCAAAAAAGGTGAAAATTATGTCAGATGGCATTCCATTTGAACGTGGTTTTTTAAAAAAATTCTAAGATTTAAATATAATTTTTTTAAAAACAGAAAATGCAGACTTGTTACTTTATTTCAAAGCTATTTTATTTAAATCTGAAGAAGGGCTTGAGACAAGGAATTCCACAAGACACCCTTTTTGATGCAGATTCTAAATATTGGGAGCATTTCAAAAATAATATGACTATACATCTCCTTTACAGTTTTCTCAAAGAAAGTAATTGCTGTGAATTCACTTGATCTTGAATGATACAGTTGCTCACAAGGACATTGCTATTATCATTATTATCATATCTTTGGTGCTGCAGTATTCCCCTACCCTTGAACCCTTGACAAGCATCTTGGTGGGAGAATGTCCCTTGCTGGGGAAAATATATATATATATATATATATATATATGTATGTATGTATGTATGTATGTATGTATGTATGTATGTATGTATGTATGTGTATATATGTGTGTGTATGTATATATACATACATATGTGTATATATATGTATGTATGTGTGTGTATATGTGTGTGTATGTATATATACATACATGTGTATATATATATATATATATTCCACTTTATTTATTCAACTCTCTTTGGTCTCAACAAGGTCCCCTTTGCACCATCCTTCTTCCAACCCACTCACAGAATGAAGCCCTGTTTTGTTAGAGAATTCCTTTAAGCTGTAATCCACTCGCAATAGCATAAAATTGTTTATCCTAACCAGTGTGTTTTTTTTTCCTTTTCTCTAGTTCTTCATTCACTGCTTTGCATTCCCTTTTACCGGAAATATGGTCTAGTTCTTTTTGGTCAGAGTCACATATTGCTTCTCTAGCATTACATAAATACTCTCAATAACTGTGACCTTATCTCCACATCCTTGAAGTCAGCTTCTTTACCAGCAGGATATTTTAACTCCTCTACCGTCTCCTTTCTCGACAGTATAGAATGGTGATTCCTGGTAGCCTGCTGTTCTATAGCTAATGGAAAAGTGGGTGGGGGCTGGGTATAGGTGGGGCCTGATTTGGTTTTGGTGCTTTGTTCTTTTCTCCTCTCCAGGTATTAGTAAATATTGGCAACCATTTCGATCTTGCTTCCAGCATATTTGTAGCACCAAGAAAAGGGATTTATAGTTTCAGTTTCCATGTGGTCAAAGTCTATAACAGACAAACTATCCAGGTGGGTGGCATTTGATTATTCTCTTGTCCCCTCCCTTTTTAGCAAAGGTTGTTTTTTCTTTTTAATTCTGGGTATACTTAATTCTGGGAAGGAGAAACATTTGTAAGTCTGTGAATATCTCCTTCCATCTAATTTGCCCCTGAAGTGAATGAGACTAATCAAGCAGGTGGGCTGGTAAGGATACCACAGAATAGGACAATATAGAGCCTACCCTCATCTCAATAGGCAACTCAGCTCTGTCACTTTGCTTTTTTTAGGTAAGTTTAATGCAAAATGGCTACCCAGTGATTTCAGCATTTGCAGGAGACCAGGATGTTACCAGAGAAGCTGCTAGCAATGGTGTTTTGCTGCACATGGAAAGAGAAGACAAAGTGCACCTCAAATTGGAAAGGGGTAACCTCATGGGTGGATGGAAATATTCAACCTTTTCTGGCTTCTTGGTCTTTCCTCTCTAAATGCAGGCACCCTGGGGTGGAGCCCAAGGTGTTGTCTGGACCCAGAAACCCACCACTTAATAATACCCTGAACTTGCCAGAACATGAAACTTTCATTCTAGTCAGACTGTGGTGGTAGAAGAATGATTTCCAAAAATTCTAATATTTACTTTGAATATTGACAATTCCTCTGGAACCTGCTCCTCTCATTAGTTTTAGAAGACGGTGATTTTAGGAGAAATGAAATTATTGACCTGGGAAATTTGTACCTGTGATTGTAATTTCTGATTTTATTGTTGGAATCATTGACCTTTTTTGTTTGTTTGTTTGTTTGCTTTGTTGTCCTAATGAGACAAGTAACTCAGACCTCAAGATTTGCTGAAGTACTCACAAAAAGGGGCAGAAGAAATTACCACCTGGAGAAGGGTTCTTGCAATGTATTATTTTTGTGTTTGTATAGCCTTAAGAAAAAGAATGGCTTCAGTCTAAGTCCTGTATTTTTTTCTGGTTGGGTGGGAGGGTTGGGGATGGGATGGGGATATTATGGACGTTACTGTGTCAAGAAGTGCTTTATTCAGAGAAGCAAATTTTGCACGATTGGAATAACCAATTTTGTTTTGTGTTGTTTGTATTTTTACTCAATATTTTAGTCTTTTCCCTGTTTTTCTTAATTTATTTTCTTTTGGTGCTGAAAAATTATGTAAGCTGGATTGATCAATAAGACAAAAAGCATATACCTGTAAATCAGAGTATTGATAACCAATGGACAATTCTGTCTGTTCTTTCAAAATGATCTTCACAGATGCATTTAAGAGCAAAGGTCTGAAATTACTGGACCTTTGATTTACAGTCTGGAATCATTCAGGGACTTGAAGTTTCTACTTGGTCTGATTTTTCTAGAAACAATAGTGGAGGTTGTGATGTGATTTGACTGAATGTCCTAAATTGCATCATATCTTTACATTACTAAGTGAATCCTTGGTCTTCTCAGCTATTCATTTTAATGCTTTTGGTTCACCTGTGGTTGTACATACAAAGAAGTACCACCTTAAAGTCAACAGAACCAGCTTCTTCTCTCTTTAATCTAAATGAAACAGATATGGCCTGCCATACAAAGGTACATTTGACAAAGGAACATCCAGGTGACCCTATTCTTGCTTTAAAAAGGCAATCCTCACCTCAGTTTTGCCCCTATTTATATGAGAGACCATTTGGGAAGTCGATGAATGCAGTCTCTGTGTGCCGGGGAAGAATCATTGATCTCAAACATGTTAAAAGTTGAAACCTCAAGCTGAATGCCAATTTGTCCACTTGTGTGACAATGTAACCAAAATGTTGAAGATACTTTAAGATTCAAAATAAATTGATTTGATGTCTGGCTTGCTTCTCCCCCTTCTCCCACTACATCTTTGTAAAGGGGTCAAGTATGAAGGACTTTGGAAACACTTTAGGAATTTGGAGGAGCTGTTCCATGTTATGCCCAGGCAATTGTCTGATGCTCCATGCGACTATTTAAATATATATCTGCTTAGGTCTACTGCTGGATCTGGATATATATATATGTACATTTGGAAGCATAAATATATGTATATTCATATTTCATATAAATGAGAAAAAAAACTATCAGTGTCAAGATGTTTTGATTGATGAGTAGTGAGCTTTCATAATAAATTTAACTTAAAGCTGAGAATAAACTAAAAAAGATAAGTGCATTTGAAGACAGAATCAGGTGTTACCAATGATTATGGACTCAATTTAAAATAATAAGTGTTGAGGGGAAGAGAGATATTTCCCAGAAAATCTAATAATTCATATAGTACTTCCTTCTGAATACCATTGGGCTTTCTCTGAGGGACTCTTGGAATGGGAATTGTGCTAGATCTGAAATGGCTGTTACACAGTAGATAGATTTTGATCAGTAAAATAGCAAGCAAGACTCATCAGAGAAATAATTTTCATGGGCATTGTAATCTTCCTTTACAGCACACTTTTGCTAAATTTATTACCTAAATTAATAAATGAAAAAGTGTTACATATGAATGTAGAAAATGTAAGCAGCTGCAAGAAATTTGATTTTCATTTTCTATTTCCCAGCCATTAATGTGTACATCCCCTTTTTGTCCCTGTTGCCTGAGCCCTAATCTTGAATTCAAAGCAAATAGCCAGTCTCAACAAAAGGCAGTGCAAAATAATAGAGCCTAAAATATGCTATTTCATTCAATTTTAACTGGATTAACATCATCTAATATTTGTATTAGCTAATATATACACATTGATTATCCACAGCCTGTCGTCTGGCTCCATTGGCCAATAAAAGTAACTATTAAATTAGCTTATCAAAATATAGTAAAATTAGAGTATTCATATTTTAAAATTTTTATTGAATGAGAAAATTTGCAAACTCCTCAATTCCTGATCTTAATCGGAGTCTCTTTTACTTGAAATGGAATCCAGAAACGAGATTAGGAAGAAGCTGTGATAGTAGTATATCTGACAGTCACTGCAACTCCCTGACAAGGAACTGTTTCCTCAGTATTTCTTTCCATTTGATTAAGAATTTGATCTTTGTTTAGATGAAACTTCTGTATTCTATGGAAAAATCTTAAGTGGTACTTTGTAACAAGACAAGGTCCTGAAATGTGTGCTGTTACAAGCATATGATGATGCACATTTCTAAATAACAGATCAGTCATTCGCTTCCACGATTTACATTCTTTTGGTAGAGTAAGATGTCTCTTTTGTGGAAAAGGTGTGTTAATATGCCATTCATATATTTCAAAATTGATTATATATGGGGGAAAAATGTTCATTGCCTATCAAAGCAAAATTCCACCATTCTGGATATCATGTTAACTCTTTGATCCTCAATTGATTTTGTTCATACATGGTTACATTTTTAGGAATCAAAATGCTTAATTTGTCACATCCAAGTGACAAATCATCATATGGCATTTTTGTATTTGCTTAGCACCTATACTAACAAAAAAGCCTTTTTCCCCCAATGAATGAAATCAAAAGTATGAAAATGCCAGATATAATTTAGTGAGCCAACTTTTATGCATCACAAAATATCAAATCTCATTATGCTGAATGTTATATTTGATACATATTAACCTTTCTGTAAAAGAACAGGAAACAAAAACCCCCACCAATAAGTACGATGCTATTTCAATTTTAAGTTCTACCTAAATCTCTTTACTATCTATGTTTTTCTAATTATTACTATTATTTTGAAAACAAACATTTCTGGTTTATGTAATACTAGCTATTCAACATGATCAATATTTTTTTATGGTTGTCCTTGCCTTTGATGCCCAGAAAGAAACTGGTCTTGATTATGTCATATTGAATTTTTACAGGAAAGCAAGCAGCACTCTTTATAGTTTATGTAGCATTATTTACTTTTTTGGGGAAAAATGCTTTAGGTAATCCTATTTCTATTGAGCATTAAATATATATATGTATATGTATACATATATATATTGTTTCTGAAAATATGTACAAACTAAAATATAAATTGTTTGTTCAAATCTTAATATAGTTTATCACCCAATTTGTATTATATGTCATAAATGAATTCACAAAGGTTCTAACAACTAGGAATGATTAAGTATATTCTAGTTTGTCAAATAAATCTGTTAACAAAATATGCTAAAGTCTTTAATCCAATGATCTGAAAGAAATCAAATATTATTTATATTCCTATAATATAAGAATATTTATAAAAGGAAAGCTTGATGACTAAATGTATATTGTGTTTATAAGCATAGCCAGATGGAGGGGGTGTAAAGGTTGTTCAAATTTATAGAAAGAAGAAAAATATTTCAGACCAGATTCAATCATGTTCATATACTGTCATTTTATGTCTTCCAGGTTTAATACCATTTGACAAACATTTCAAGTTGAACTTATATGAAACAGAGTGAATAGCTGTATAAACAGATAACATTCCATTGTTGATAAAGCATAACTACCACATCCTTATATTCATATGTATTAAAAGACACTAGATATGGTATATAATAAAGGGTAAAATTAATAGTAAATAATACATGAAATCATCCTCATCAATTTTCTAGGCAAATGAATGCAGTAAGTAATGATTTTGAAGGACAAAAAACAACCATGCAATTTGAGTCAGTATTTGCTTTTATGCACTGAGATGTTAAAAAGTGAAAAAAGAAAATGCATATTGGTTTTGTATGTCCAATATTTGAATTTTGCTCCAAAATTGGAGGCAGTAATCACAGAATTTTAAAATGAAATTTAAGAATTTCTAGTATGGGATCATATTTTTAAATATTTTCAATAACATGCCAACCAAAGAGACTACAACTTAAAATATGTATGGAAAAAATCAACATTAAAAAAGAGAAATCTTTGACTGAATTGAGATCTCTATATATGATAGATTACCATTTTGTGACTATTTCCATAATGAACTATAAAGTTGACTTATTTTGACCAAATTTGTTACATAAATACAAAACCTGAGGTTTTGAGATTGTCTGCAATTTTGAGATGAAACAGTAAAAGATCAATTATTCAAAAGGGGATCCAGTCTTTTAAGTTCTTAGAATTACTAGAATTTTTAAAGTCTAATAGTTCTCTTTAGACATTGTATGACCAGAGCTCTAAATGCCTTTATAATCTAATGACCAATTTATATAGATTTTTTTTATGATGGCATCTGTCATAGTAGTACCTAGCCCCTATAAAATGATGAATCTTACATAAACTGATGTTCCACTTTTCCAGTCACTATGAGGTGATCAGAGATTTCTGAGGATAGCAAACCCTGTTCTTTCTGTAGGTAACCAGGGCACTAGTTAAGCCTCCCAAGTGGCTTTTGTTATAGATTTCCCTCCCTGGAACAACTTTCCCAGTCTATATCATTATAAATCACCATCATCTTCTCACCCACATACAATCACTGTGTGGTGTAAATGAGCTTTCTTGACAACTTAATTTGGAAAAGAAATCTTCATTTCCTCTTCTTAATGCCTGCAGCAGTGACTCCCTAGAGCTAAAATTCTGCTTTGCACTTGAACTGCCCCAGAATAATAAAGTGGAAGTCGTTTGCTAACAAACCACAGCCATCCCTGCACCTTTCCCACTATATAGCCTCAGTCTTACTCACTCATATCGCACCTCTCCCATTTTTGGTTCATACATTTTCATCATTTGACAGTTTGGGCAATTTTAATAGTTATACTTTTGAGAGGTAGGATTATGAGAATGTGCTGGTGAGTATGAAATACCTGCTTATTTTTAACATGATTTTTACTGATAACCACATATACCAGACATGAAAGGAACCTCAAACATCATGTAGTTCATTGTGTACCTGTACAAGAATATTACTCATACCTCCATTGACAAGTGGTCGTCCAGGCTTTTCTTGAAGCCCTCTAGTTAAAGGGAAGTCACTACCAATAAAGGCAGCTGATCATACTTTTTGGATTGCTCTTATTTTTAAAGTCTTCCCTAAAATAATTTTACATCTGCCTCTACAACTTTCCTTCTTTCTCATATTTCTGTCTCTTGGGGGTCAAGCCAGAAAACAAACAAACAAAAAGGACTTCTCCATAGCAATCATCTAAATTCTCGAAGATGGTTATTATTTGATGACAGTTATCAGCCACCCACCTCCCAAGTCTTTCAGTTTCATGCTAGATAGTCCATGTTCACTTAACCAATCTTCATGTGGCATTTTCCAGACCTTTCACTTTCTGGGTTGTCCTGTGGCATAGTGAAAGAGGGTGGAATATTTATTTAGAGGACTTGAGGTCATATTCTAGTTCTGCCATTAACTACCTATAATGATCTTGAACGGGACACTTCCAATTTCAGAACCTCAGTTTCCTCAATTATAAGACGACAGAGCTGAATTAAACGTCCTTTAAGGTCCTTTCCAGCTTTAAATTTACAATCTTATGATGCTACACTAGATGTGAGCCATTTTTTTTGAGTCACAAATGTCATAAATGTGGCAGTTAGAGATGATCACAATACTGCAGATATGATCTGACTAAGGAGGAATACAGTGAGACTATCAGATGGTATATAGTATTCCTATCTTTATGAAGTGTAAAATTGCATTAGCTATGCTGGCTCGCATGTCATTCCATAAGCTAATAATGGACCTGTTGTACAGTAAAATTCACAAATAGGATCTTCTGCTAAGTCATGTCCTTTCCATCCTACACTTGCGTTAAGTACTTGAACCACTACAAATCTTTGAAATTGTCATATGTTGTCAAATTGAAATTGAAATTGAAATATTTCCTCCTCTTTATTTTGTTCTATTATTTTAGATTAATAAGGCCTTTTTGGATTGTGACTGTTATCTAGTGTTTATTAACCCACAGATCTGTAAGTATACCATCTCCAATTCCACTGAGTCATTGATAAAAAAATATTGTGTAGAACAGGTTAAAGATATATTCCTGGGCATTTCAGCAGAGAACTGATTCTAGGTCAACATTGATTCGTTAAGATAAGTCCTTGGTTTTGATCATCCAAACTGTCCTGAGTTCACTTAATTATAACATCCACCTCATGTGTCTATCTTGTCTATTATGATTTCATGAAAGCCTCTATCAAGTGTCTTACAGAAATGCAAATATGTTATTTTTATGGTTACTCCCCTTTTGCCTGTGTTAGAGTAGGTTATTTTAATCTGTTCTTGACGTTTCAGTCATATTGACTCTTAATTATCACCACTTCTCTAAGTGCTCACAAGGCATCCCTTTAATAGTCCATTATAGAATTTTGTCAAGAACCGAAGACAGTTCATTGTCTATAGTTTGAGGCCTTTCCTTTTAAAACATTGGGCCTTCTTTTATCTATCTCCAGTCCTGCAGCATGTCTCCAGTCCTTTGTGCCATGACTTTTTTTTAGTATCACAGGGAGGAACACACCAATTACATCTACTACTTTGAGTTCTTCGAGATGTGGTTCATTGGGACCCGGCAATTAGAAATAATTGAGGGCAAATGATGTTCTCTTTTACTATCTCCTGATTTATCTTGATTTTCAACTTTCTATTAACCATCTTTTTAACAATCAGAAGACTCTTCTTCCTAGAGGAGATGATCAAACTTTGGAGGGAGGAGGGGAAAACTTTTGTTGCTCTGTCCTCTGTCCTTATGGAATTTTTCATCCATCCTTCACATCAGTCCTATATTTTTGTACTTATCTTCATTGAATGAATTCCTTGCCAACATCAGCTTATTCTCAGCTTAAGTTAAAGTTCTGACACCACTCTCTTAGGATGATGTGAAGTACTTTAAAAAAAAACTGTTGCTGAGTTTCCATTCTTTACAATCTGCTAGTTATGCTTTTCATTTTAGGGTTCAATGGAATTTTTCCTGGGCTGTGACTTTAATGGTAGCACTCAAAATTAGTCACCTGAGGCTTGAGTTTAAAATTAATGTAAAAATGACTTCAAATAACAGGCTTAATGAGTATCTAGAGGAAAGAAACATGAATATTAAAAGTAGTCAGGCCCCTGCCATAAGAAGGAATTATAGAAAGTTTCCTAAATAGATGAAATCAAGGTTCCAATCTCCCTTCTACTTTCCACCCACTCAATTAATTAACAAATAAAACATTGTTATCAAGTTTGAAAATGAAATTGTTCATCTATCACCCATAGAAGAGCAGTATAGAGGAGATGTATTATTTTAGAGTAACTTTGAATACTGAACATTTGTCATAGTCTCAAGGTAATATCAGATTTACTCCATTGTCAAGCATTACTGGCAACAATTTCCATATAAATGAAGATAACCTTTTGTCAGGGCTCAAATATGTGTCCCATTGATCCTGGAAGTGTTTAATTAAACCCCAACTGAAGAAGAAAACTAGAACCATAATATGAAAAAAATTAATAAGTAAGGTGAATTTTTCACCTTGTACCTATTTACATAGTACCCATATTACTATGTCTGAAAATAATAACATACACATAGATTCTATTGTACATAACACATTTTGAGAGTATCTTTAAGTTTACCTTAGCTATTATAATAATTCATAGAAAGCAGAAAATATGCCCACATCTCCCATGGCTTTTAATATGTAAAAGTTAACCCTAGAGGTTATATTTCCATTTTCATGATTCTTGCTCAGCTCGATGTATAAAAAAAACCAACAAACAAGCAATATAAACAGAAGTTTCAAGATGTACTAGTTACAAATAAGTCTGCAAATAAAATACATCACAATTCACCATATAACGAAGATATGAAAAGAAGTCAGTTTTACAAAGATGGTATATATTTCACGTATATGGATTATAAAAACAAACAAAAACTTTTATCTGAGGAATGAACCTTCACTTGTATTTTTAAAGGATCTATTTCCAGGGTATGTTCAAAGCACCGAAAAATAATTTTAGTTCCAGAATAACTTGTTTGTATAGTTTTCCATTTCCATTTCTCTTCCAATTCCAAAAACAAGAGTGTGTAGTAGGAAAAGCTGTAATCATTCCAGAGAATAAGGCAGAGACAATACTGGTTTATCCATGGTGTCAACACCTTCTGTCTTTATTGCTTAATTTCATCCACCTCATTGAGCGTATTTTTATTTATTTACTTTTTTTCATTTCTGCCATTTGATCTTAAGACAGATTAGGAAACACTGGTAATAATTTGTCCATCTGGTGCTCTAATTGTAGTTAGAAAGATGAGATTGGTGAATTACAGCCTTACTTCTTGATCCATTTCACACACATACAAACAAGAGGCTATGCTCTCTTGAATAAAGCACATCTCTGTATGCATCAGTAGGCTTAGGGCACAAATGAATTGACTGTGATCACAAGGGGTGTATTTCTCCCCAGGCCAATCTCTTTTAAATGTTCCATTATCCTTGTTTAAATGATTACATATCCAGGCAAACTCTGCAATATAATGGCAGTGGCACAATCACAATGCTGAAATACAGGAATTCGGAAGTGAGCTTTTGTTGTGTGGACATCAGAAAAGAAATTCCTTATGCTACAGAACAGGATGGAACAAACACTATTTTTTCAGTAATTAGTACGAATATTTCTGTTTCTCCAGCTATGATCAGTTCTCCGATAGATGGTGCTGCTGCTGTGACTTAAACTGTGGTATAATTAGTATGTAAATTAGCCCTGGGAGAGGGGCCCCTGGGACTTAACATATTAAATTATGGAAAGATGAGGCAACATGGCTTTGTTTTGCTAAATACAATTTGAGATAATTTCATAAGTAGAAAACTTCAGAAATGTAGCTTAGTAGTAACAACAGTTTCTCATGTCCATTTTTGCTATATTCAACATTAATTTTAAAAAAAATTGTCCCATACATAGTACAAAACTTTAAATAACAAGAGTATAGACTCTAAAAGTACATTTCCCAGAATACTTTAAGACAAGTTTAAGTTAGACTATCAAGTTAGAATAAGCCAAATTCAGTCTGTTTATTCTTTTGTCCTCTCTCTAGATGTAAGTATGACTGTCAGGTGAGCATTAAGGAAATAGACCTGGGACTTTTTTTTAAATAAGAAATGTTTACTTTAAATTATAAATTAAAGTATATAATTTACATTGTCACAATTAGGTTCTTTAATGAAAACCATTTTCTTATAACATATTGTGTGAACTTCAAGAAAAAATAAAATCTACTAAGTACTTTATTTTATAAATCTATGCATTTCCATGTCTGAGAGTAATTTGACAACACTAGCTTTTATTTATTTAACACCACTTTATTCTGTAAACATTAAAATTGAGATACTTACTATTTTTGTATTCAGCATTGTCCAGGAGAGAAAGAATGACATAAAAAAATCACTTCCATGGCCAAAGGAAGAGTTTTCACTTTGTTAAGGTCTTTTTAAAGATAAAAGTCAGTCTGACACAACTCTGAGAATAAAATGAACAAACCAACTTCCCAGTATTTTCTCAAGATCTCTCTGTCTCTCAATCTCTCTCTCTCTCTCTCTCTCTCTCTCTCTCTCTCTCTCTCTCTCTCTCCCCCTTCCCTTGCCTTGGCTCTTAAAAAATGCACAAATCTCCTTCACTACAGTCTCATAGTAAATAGAAAAACTTACAATTCTCAAAGTAAGTTAGCTGGCTAAGAATCCAGCAAATTGCCTCTTTCAAGATGTTAATGAACCTTTAAGCTTAACCTCAAGTCAGAAAAGTTAACTTTAGCAGGTTAGAGTAAGGGCACTACTTAATGGATTAAATCCCTGCCCTAAATGCAAAGCTGGTGAAGTTACAATTCCTTAAGTAAAATTAAAGGAAGTCCTGTTAAGCATTTATAGCATATTTACATATTATCAGACAGTTTCAGGGAGGGTTAGTGTGATTTCACCAGAATATGTTATTAAATAGCCTTGTATCATCAAATAATGTAAAAGTCCATATACTCCTCGATGTTTTTCTACTGAAGAAGAATTTATTTATTTATTTGTGTATTTAAAGTGCTTAATAATGCTTTTCAACTGACTGAATCTATTCCTTTCTTGAGGCAGGGGTGGGATGGATGTGACAGCTTTTGATGCAGAGACATCCCATGTCTCAAAAGTATGTTACGAATTTTAAAATTGTCAAGATTCAGCTCATTCTCAGAAGTTACTTTGTGGAGAAGAATCAGAGAAATTCCACTATTAAAACTTCTCTTTGTCTATATAAAAATTGATTTGACATGTTGTTTCAACAATCTGGCTAGCAGCTTCTATGTGGCTGTAAGATCCACCCACAGCCAGTACCCAGAAAGCTGCCAATAGCACAGGTTCTTTTGATCTGCCTTAATAAGGAAAGCAAGGTTAAAGGGGTTGACAAGTTTACTTTAATCCAGCATACAGACAGCATTCACTTAGTTCAGGGGGAAAAAGCCAGCACCATGAACTTCAGAGCAAATTACAAACAAAGTACCAACATCAACAGACAGACCCAATACAATTCATAGTTACCAACATCTAGGTTCAGCTCGGGAGCTCAGAACAAGGGCTGGCCCAGAGTCACGCGCCACCATTGCTGCTGCAAAGAGCTCCAAAGAACAAACAGTCAACCCCTGGTTTTTATATCTTTTTCAGCGTCAGGGGTGAGTCACACATGCAACTCACCCACATGACCTAGAATCGTCACAGAGAGGCGGACTTAAAACCACATGGTCTAAAAGCCTCTGCTCTCCCAGACATGTAAACTAGGCCTTCCCTGGAGTTAGCCCCACCTTGGGCCCCACCTTAGTTGCCAATCCACACCCACTAAGGTTTTACACCTAATAGGGGTTTGGGCCTGGGGCTCAGCACCTAGTAAGACTCAATCAAAGACCCTGAATTAATCAAAGGAAACAAAGGCCAAACTCTTCAAGGGTACTTGTTGAACTAAGTGCTAAGGAGCCCATTTTGATTACCAACACACATGTTAATAGCAAACATATATTAATGCTTGCTGTATTCAACATGGTAGCCAAATTTACTATCATGGTTATTATGGCTTAAAACATGATCTCAGAATCTTTCTCTCTCTCTCTCTCTCTCTCTCTCTCTAATCCTTTCCTTTTCCCTTAAGCAAAGGCAGAAGCATTTTCATATTTCAGTTAAACAAAATCAGTAAAATAACCACTTGCTCCTGTCAAAAGTTTTCAGACAATTTTAAGGGGAAACAATGTGAAACTGCTAAATCTGGATGCATTTAGGAAAACATTCCTGTTCTCAATATGCAAATCAGGCCTGTTTTTGTTTGTTTATTTGGTTAGTTTTTGTAATTGTTGTTGTTTTTTAGTTACACTTTCTACTAGAGAAGCAATGGGGGTATAGGAGGGATGGTATAATTATCTGGGCTAGTTGATAGACCTGCCTTTCTAACTGGTATAAATTGGTGGCCTTAACCACCTCTTTATCATCTCCATCTCTCTTCACCATTACATACATCTAGAAGTGTGAGAAACACAGCTGTGGGGATCACAGTATCTCCTGGGCAGGGCTAAACCCTGAGGAAGAACCACTTGATGGCCCCTTACCCTGTGGGGATCAAGGAACTCCCTAGGCAGGGTAAGACCCTAAGGAATAACCATGTTATGGCACCTTAGTCTGGTTGTGGGGATCACAGGACCACCTAGGGAATCTTAGACCCTGAGGAAGAACTATGTGATGGCCCCTTAGTATGGCTGTGGGGGTTCACAGGATTTCCTAGGCAGGATCAGGAAGTAAGACTGAGATGTGCTTCCACAGTTCATTGCTTTCCTGGTTGCATAACCTTAGGAAAATCCAAATGGTTACCCACTGCCACTCAAAGAATTCAGCAACAGAGTGGGCAGAGGAAGGCATTTATTGCACTTCTCATGAGAAAGTGGGTGCAGTGATCACTAGGAATACCCACACTGATACAGAAGGAGTGAGGCTAACCAATTCTACTCACCTTATCAGAGTTAGGGTTAGTTTACATTTTTTTATTTCTACATTCCCTTCTTAATTTATACAATTTTCATAGATATGATAGTGAAAATACAGAAACAAAAGTGAGGTTAACAGGTTCTATCCACCTTGCCTGAATTAGAATTATTTTATGTTCTTCATTTCCCTACATTCCCTTCTGAACTTATACAGATTTATGCAGATTAGATAGTGAGGATACTTGACTAGAACATGACCCCTCAGGCTTGAACTGGTTCTCCTAGACCAGCCTTTCTGGCCCAACTGGTTTGTCTCATTCTGGCCCCCTGGTGATAGGATGGCCATTTTCTTGGTAATTGAACTTGCTCACTACTATTGATAATCTCTAAAATAACTTCTGTGGGAGCAAAACAAGATACTATAATATCCCTTCTTACAGAAGAAATTGAGGTTAAACAGAAATTGTAATCACTCTGAGAACATGGGTGTTATAGCTTTGTAGACAGAGAAGGTGATACAAGAAAATGTCCAATAAAAGTGAAATGAACCTTTCAAAGATAGATAATTTCTATATTTTAGCAAAATATGAATGATGACTTTGTTTTCAGGTTCAATTGAACAATAACAATAACAATCACAACAAAAAATTTCCCAGATCCTACTTTGGGAAAGGCACATAAAGCTTTTTTGGGTGGGAGGCATTTGTATGAAAAATGCATAGATTATCTAAATATAAGTGGTGGCTATCTGTGATGAACAAATATAAAATAAAATAAACAAAACTGACAAAACCTTTGAGAATATGTGGATTGTAGTCTGTGTTTTTGTTGTTGTTTTTTTGCTTTTAGGAGGCAAGGTGGAAGTATGCAGTAGAAATCTACTACCCCTGAAAATCTGACCCAGTGCATTGTTTTTGGAAAATTTGCGAGTCAGTCCAAGTAACTACTTTGCATGGTGTTGTTTTCCTTGGTTTGAAAGCAAATGAAGAAATCCTAAAATGTAGCACGATGCAAATGCAACTTGTCAGATTTCAGAAACAGAAGGGGATTGGGTCAGGGCTGCTGTATTCCTAGCCTCTGGCAGACTATGGCATTTTTATCTTGCATATTTTTGGAAAGTGAATAGTAATATATTTGGCTTGGATCCAACTATGAGAACACACATTTAGGAACTGAATCCTTTAATGCTCTTTAGAAACAAGTTACAAAAACCCTAAAAAATATACTAAGGCATTTTGGTGGTAATTTTAGAGGAATTCATGAATAAATAAAGCATAGGTTTTTGAGCTAACAGAGATATCAAACTTCCAAACTACAGAAATAACATTTGGAAAAAGGATAGAAAAGAAACTTATTGTTATCAATTTCATACATGATAAAGTATCTTGCACCTTATTTCATCCAATGCTTTGCACACAGTGCTGATCTATATTTTGAAAATTTAGAGTATAGAATCAAACACTGTTATAATGGTTGGATGCCAAGCTACAGATGAATGATTAAGATCTTAACTAATGCATATGTTATCGTCTGAACCAGTAAATGATCATTAAATACTCTGATTGTGAAGATAACAAAAATAACTGGCTAGAAGCTGATTTTTATATGTATTCTGGTAGATTTTGTAATGGCTGGTTAAGATTGATTTCTCATTGGCATAATCGATAGCTCAATTGACCTGTGAACTTAATAGTAAATAAATGGCAAATAATTCAATTTGAACTAAAACAAATTAAATTAGGTTGCAAATATATGGTTGTCTTACTGAGATGGTAATAATATATACAATTTCTATGCCATATTAAAGAAAAATATATGAAAACACAGAAAGAATAGTTGCTTTTTTAGAGTTTAATTTCTCTCTGAAAGTCTTTTCATCAAAAATCCAGATGCTACTGTATAAAGTAATGGGAGGAGTTATCATTGGATTGGGAGACAGTAGATATTGGTTCTAATTTTGGATTTCCCATAAACTGCCTTGTGGGCCTGGGATAAATTATATGATCTCTCTAGTCCTCACCTTACTAATATGTAAAACAAGGGGGTTGGAGTAGATAATCTAGAGAAGTCATATCTACTTCTAATATCTGATACTACGATCTTGTTGCTTGTGCATTGTGAGTAAATCAGATATAAAGACTATAATAAATATGAAATAGAGTTGTAGGAAAATGTATATAAACAAAAGAACAGGTAAAGCAAGGGGCAGAGCCAAGATGGCGACTGAAAAGCAGGGACTAGCGTGAGCTCCCCACCGAGTCCCTCCAAAAACCTATAAAAAATGGCTCTGAACCAATTCTAGAACTGCAGAACCCACAAAATAGCAGAGGGAAGCAGGGTTCCAGCCCAGGACAGCCTGGATGGTCTCTGGGTGAGGTCTATCCTGTACGGAGCTGGGAGCAGAGCACAGGGGAGCAGAACCCAGCGTGGGCTGTGCCTGGACCAACCAGACCAGGAGCCAGGTGGAGCGGGCCCTAGCGCCCTGAATCAGTGAGCTGCAGCAGTTACCAGACTTCTCAACCCACAAACACCAAAGACAACAGAGACAGTTAGTGGGAAAAGCTGCAGGAGTGAAAGGAATTCACAGTTCGGCTAAGGCCCTGGGGGTAGTGGAGGTAGGGCAGCTACAGAACTACAGCTGACATTGCTTCCAGCCCCAGGCCCACCTGGTGGGAGGAATTAAGTGGCGGATCAGAGCAGGAGTGCAGAGTCTGCTGAAGATCTAAGTCCAGTCCGGGTTGGGGGTTCTTGGGGAAGGAGGAGTGCTGGTGTAGCAGAGCTGGCACATCCCCACAAGCATGGAACATAGATCTCTTTAATCTACAAGCAGTCATACCCCACTGAAAAACTCAAGGGTCAAGTTAGTTGGTTGGGAATATGGCCAGGCAGCGAAAACACTCCCAGATTCAGTCTCAGACTTTGGAATCTTACTTTGGTGACAAAGAAGACCAAAACATACAGCTAGAAGAAGTCAACAAAGTCAAACAGCCTACAACAAAAGCCTCCAAGAAAAACATGAACTGGTCTCACGCCATGGCTCAAAAAGAATTTGGAAAAGCAAGTTAGAGAAGTAGAGGAAAAATTGGGAAGAGAAATGAGAAGGGTGCGAGAAAACCATGAAAAACAAGTCAATGACTTGCTAAAGGAGACACAAAAAATGCTGAAAAATACGCTGAAGAAAAGAACACCTTAAAAAATAAACTAACTCAAATGGCAAAAGAGCTCCAAAAAGCCAATGAGGAGAAGAATGCCTTAAAAGGCAGAATTAGCAGGGTGGAGCCAAGATGGCGGCTGGAAAGCAGGGACTTGCATGAGCTCCCTGCCATGTCCTTCCAAAAGCCTATAAAAAATGGCTTTGAACAAATTCTAGAACTGCAGAACCCACAAAATAGCAGAGGGAAGCAGGGATCCAGCCCAGGACAGCCTGGATGGTTGCTGGATGAGGTCTATCATGCATGGAATGAAGGGGAGCAGAGCTCAGTGTCTGAGGCAGCAGGACCAGTCAGACCAGGAGCTGGGCAGAACAGGCCCTAGCACCCTGAATCAGTGAGCTGTGGCAGTTACCAGACTTCTCAACCCACAAACACCAAAGACTGCGGAGAAGGTTAGTGGGAAAAGCTGCGGGAGTGGAAGGAGTTCACGGTTTGGCTACCGCCCTGGGGGCAGCAGGGGAGGTGCAGCTACAGAACTACAACTGCAGATACTTCCAGCCCCAGGCCGACGTGGTGGGAGGAGTTAAGTCGTGGATCAGAGCAGAACTAAGGAGCCTCCTGAAGATTTGCGTCAGGTATGGCTTGGTGGTTCTTGAGGAAGGAGGAGTGTTGGGGTGGCAGAGCTGGCTATATAGAAATAGCTCTGAAATCAACAGCACATCCCCTCAAGCTTGGAACGAAGTACTCTTTGCTCTACAAGCAGTCATACCCTGATGAAAAACTCAAGGGTCAAGTAAGTTGGCTGGGAACATGGCCAGGCAGTGAAAACGCACCCAGATTCAGTCTCAGACTTTGGATTCTTTCTTTGGTGACAAAGAAGACCAAAACATATGGCCTGAAGAAGTCAACAGAGTGCAAGAGCCTACACCAAAAGCCTCCAAGAAAAACATGAACTGCTCTCAGGCCACTGAAGAGCTCAAAAAGGAGTTGGAAAAGCAAGTTAGAGAAGTAGAGGAAACATTGGGATGAGAAATGAGAATGATGCAAGAAACCATGAAAAACAAGTCAATGACTTGCTAAAGGAGACCCAAAAAAATACTCAAAAAAATATTGAAGAAAACAACACTTTAAAAAATAGACTAACTCAAATGGCAAAAGAGCTCCAAAAAGCCCATGAGGAGAAGAATGCCTTAAAATACAGGTAAGGACCATTACGCACAAAAGTATTTGTAATGGCTCTT